>NC_082350.1:4081533-4417366 GCF_027477595.1 Haemorhous mexicanus | reverse complement strand
TCCACCACTGGTCAGTGTCACACTTGGGAGGAAGTGATTTGGGTTCTGGACATGAGCTGATGTGTTTGCTCAAAGGAGCTGGACACATCATGGTGTGTTGGTGTGCTTTGGGGAGCAAATATTTTGTTTTAAAAAGGCTCTGTTGGAAAAGGAGGGTGTGAGCAGAACAGAAATGCTCAATTCAGTCAGCAATGAGAAATTTTCAGTGGACAGCTCTACCTCAATTTCAGGTGGAAGAAGAAAGATTAGTGAATCACTAATATGTTACTGAATGCTTTTCTGCAGTTTTGTATTATAAGTCATAAATGACATGAATCAAATGTGGGTTTATTTAAAATATATTAACAAGGCTTTTGTAAAAAATTAAGCTTATGAAAATGAACAGAGCATTTTTTGTGGTGTATTTTTGGATCATTCCTCTTTAAGCAGTGTGCATCTCAATTCCTGGACTGCATGAAGAACAGGCTTTTTATTTGCAGATGTAGAGAATTTCACTGTCAGGGAACTGAGTTATCTTATAAGAGAGTAACAAAGTATTAGGCCTTGGTAAACCAGTTGTGATAAATCTAAAACTGAAATTAATTAAACATGAATCTTCCTAGATTTTTATTTGTAACTTTTGCCTCCTATTTTTAGTACTGTCCATTTAAGAAGGACTTAATAAAAAGCCAAAGTGCTGCAAGAATGTGGCTGTTCTTGGGTTCTGTAGCACCTCATGAAGCGTGGCAGGATACTTGTGAGGCAGCCTGTTCTGAAAACTTGATATTTTGAAGAAAAGAGCTAAAAGATTTGGGTAGCTTACCTAGCTGTCAAATTTTCAGGCTTTTCAGCCAAGGTTGCTACTGCATGCCAAATCTTGCAGAGGCTTAATTTGAGATACAGCAACAGTTCAACAAAACTGTGTCTGTCCAAAGCAGAACTGAAGGTGATAAAATTAAATGAATTGCCATGTTGTTTCCAGGGTAATCAAATTCAGTAAATAGGAGCCCAGTAATCTCTGTTTTTTTATGTAGCCCCTCAGTGTTATAATTAATTCAGTCTTCAGCTTGGCAGGTTGTGGATTATGTTTAGATTATCACCCTGATGTGGGCCAGCTGGGCTTCATTGCACCTGAAGGCCTTTAATTTGGAGATTATCTGGAGCCTTGATCCTAATGCTGGTGACCTCTGTTATCTCTGCTCTTCAGAAAGTGTTTCTTTGCTGGGCCCTTTGCTCTGAGGAGCACAGCAGGCAGCCATCCACAGCATTTGGGGAGGTTCTGCTAATGACTTAGGATCAGCACCTACCCTCCAATTACAGTTAACTAATCTGGAAGCTAACAGCTGCTGAGGTCTCTGTGCTTCTGTAGAAATGTGATACATTTGCTGTATCTAAATGAAGAACTCTGGAATGGTTTTGATTAGGAGTTAGAAGAGCTACAGGGACAGTGGTGCTGTCTGCCTGATTAGCTAAGCCTGAACCTTTAAAGCAGCTGGCTTTAGAAGTCAGCCAAACTGGGAATTGAGCAGGGATATGTTTTTAGGGCAGTCTGTGAGCAGAGAACAGAAGAGATCTTTCTAAAAAATAAACTTAGCTCCTTACTGTTTGTATGTCCATATCCTTGATTTAACATGAAGTTGTTGCCTCCCTTCTGTTCAGTGGAATTAAGATTAAAGGCTTGTTTGAGTTTTAAATAGCTCCATGGGTAAATGCAGATTTCTAAGATATAGACCAAAAATCCTTTGAAAAGACCCTTTCAAAAACCAGGTATTAGAAACACTTTTCAAAGTAGAGCTATTTCTATAAACTTGCCTTCACACAATATTGTGTCAAACAGTTCAGCATGTATGACACTACCCTGGAGGATTTGGGCACTAGTTGTGATGGTGCTTGGTTGTATATGTTCCAAACTCAAACTTTACCTCTATTTTTCACCACTATAAATAAAAGTCAGATTACTGCCTGTCGCCATTAATTTGTTTCTGCTCTGTGCAACTTGCTGGATAAAACCATTCCAAGTTATGTGGCATTGTTGAATACACATGCATTCATGGGAAAGGCTTAAACATGAAAGGAAAACCATGGCAAGGACCTTTGTGGCTGTGGCTTTGAATCATAGCACGAGCCTGACCCTGTATCTGACACAGCCAAACTGCTTTTTGTAATGTCAATGGGATTACTTGGCAATGGCAGATTTTGGGTTCTGGCTCAGTCTGGGATGTCCTGCACACCCAGGAGCTCCAGCATCTCTGCTGATACAGCAGTGGATGAATTTCCTCTGTGATGTGCTCTCCCCACAGCTCACATTACTGGTAATGGGAAGAACTCAATGAATAAATCCCATAGCAAACACAGCACTGAATTTAATTCAAACTTGTGAGGAATCTGAAGCAAATAATTTTATTTTTGTCCTCAGATTCCTCCAAGTTTGCCCCAAACTTTCAGATAGACAAATTGTTCTAGGGACAGCACCTTTTTGTGCAACTGATACAGTCATAAGAATTCAAACTTAATGGGAACTTAATGAATAAATCCCATGGCAAACACAGCACTGAATTTAATTCAAACTTGTGAAGAATCTGAAGTAAATATTTATTTTCTTTCTCTCCTGAGATAGATTCCTTGAGGCTTGCCCCAAACTTTCAGATGACAAATTGTTCTAGGGACAGCATCTTTTTTGTGCAACTGACACAGTCCTAAGAATTCAAACAGCCCTTGGGGAGCACACTGCTTCTTCCTAAGGACTATTCCAGTTACAGGAGTTTGTTTCAAAGAGGATTTGTGTATTCACCACAAGCTCTGGATTTACAGCCTTTAACTTGCAAGTTTCGGTCAATGGGCTCCCTGCCCAAAACCTCTAAAACACTTTTCCAAACCACAAAACCAACAAGACTCCTTCTGAAACAGTTCTCAGACTCTAATTTCATTACTTATTTACTTTGAGCTTTTTCAATTAGTCTGGCAGTATCTCTAGAAAGCTGCCAAAATGGGGCACTGAGCCACTAAAATTAAAAAAAAAAAAAAAAGAAAAAAGAAAAAAAATCCCCTATGTCATGGGAGATTTGTTGCATAAAAAGTCTAGAAAGTTCCTCTGAAGCTGCTGCAGTGCAGTGACTTCACCTGCTCAAAATCTGTGTGATATTCAAAATACTCAGTGATATTCAGGGGGACCTGTGAAACAGCAGCAGGGGTGAGGGATGAATTTCCAGTTCTATTTATGGCTTTCCTTGTAGGTAGCTCTCCTACAGCTTTTCTCACAACACGTGTCCAAAAGTTATAAAGTGCTGTACATGATGTGTCTTTCTAATCCACATTCTTTAGAGCTATTGAAATAACAGGATTTTTGTTCTTCTTATTTAGCTATGAAACTGCTGGATAATCCTTTCTAGTTAATCCAAAACATTCAGACATTAAAGAAATATTTTAATTTAAAACATTTCCTTTAATTTTTAAGGTATAAACAGCTTTGGGAAAAGTATCCAGAATGTTTCATTGAGAATATTAAAGAAAAAAAAAAAGAACCAACTTTTGAACTGTATTTTTCTTTGAACACTTTGTGTTCAGTCCAAATACACAAATAATTTAGATATCAAGTTATGGATTTTTAAAACAAATGTAATAAGGAAAAAATCTTGGCAAGCTCTACTCGTCTCATTTTCCTTTGAGCACAGCAGAGAAAATTTGGATGAAAAGCAAGCTAAACTTATTTTGTTCATTTCAATACAGCCTGTGCCTCCTGACCTTCTCAGGCTGTGCATACAACTTCAGATGGAGTTTTGGGACAACCTTGCAGGGTGTGGTCTGTGCTGCCTATGTGTGGCATTCACATTCTCTGAAATAATCCCTCTGCCCAGGATTTTTCTCCTGGGAAGCTGAGGAGCCTCAGAGAAAAGAAAAACAATTCTTATCTCATTTGCTTCTCCTGTGCTGTGCTCATGTGGAATGTGTTTGGAGATTGTTCACCCACAGGTGATTGTTCCATTGCATTCTGCTGGGAGTTGTTTTCACTCTTTGGCCAACCAGGGCCAGGCTGTGTCAGGGCTCTGGAGAGAGTCAGGAGTTTTCATTATTATCTTTTGAGCCTTCTGTCTGTATCCTTTCTGGATTCTTTAGTATAGTATAGTTTTCTTTAATATAATATAGTACTTTAAAATAATAAGTGAGCCTTCTGAGAACATGGAGTCAGATCCATCATTCTCTCCCCTTGTTGAGGTGCCCTGAATTTACAATAAAAGAGCAATCTCTTAAAAAATTCAAGGCAATTTCTGTTTCAGATCAGTTCTCATGTTCAGCACGTGAGGCTAAGGACCAGGCCCAGCTCCTCCTCAGGGGCTGCTCATGTTCCTCTGTCCTTATGGGAATTCCACACTTTCTGCCAATGCCTTTTCTTCTATGCTTAGAATTCTGAGCCAAACATGGTTAAAGCATAAAAAAGTGTTTTTAACTTGGTATTTAATAAGGATTCTTACATGCAACAATTTGTCAAGGTGGAATACACCAAAGCCCACACCCATGGTGCATCCTGTAAATAATTTTTAGACTTTGCAAATTAGCATATTTGACAAAGATTTCCCCATGAGAGGCTTAAATGAATGGTGTGATAACTCCTTATTTTAAAGTATTTCTCCCCAGATGGACTCAATCCTAGTTTACAGGGTAGGTTCTAGAGAGAGCCTTGGTGGCTCAAGACAGAGTGAGGCTTTTGGGCTTCCAGCTGTGAGACCTTCAGGAGGTTTGCTCTTCTGGTCTAGCAGGACCAGGACCATGGTAAGATATTAGGCTTAAAGAATTATAAATATAGAAGCTAAGAATATATTCTAAATGTATTAAAAAAGGAAAGGCAAAAAAACCCATCATGGCATCAGTGCCGGCTCGGGGTTCATCTTCTGAGAGAGCAACTTGGGAGTGACTGACAGCTCTGAAATCTGAGAGCATCCTTTCAACCTGGGACACAGCAGTCTGTGGCACCCCTGGTGTGGGGAGGATGTTCCAGCAGTGCCACACTGACACCATGGAAAAGCCTCTGGAAATAAGTGTCCTGCTGTACCTGCCATCCCTCTGTCTTGCAGGGAAAGACTTTTGACTTCATCTTTTCTGCTCCTCCACGTGACTTAGGATCTGACAAGTGTTTGAGCCTTTTCTGAAGAAGTGGGAGATTGGGCAAGGGTGATTTCAGCTGCAGGAATATCTGATTGAAGGGGTTTTTTTAAATGAAATGGGTAGCTGCTTTTTATCAAGATGGATTTGTGAGGCAGAAGAAGGGAGCTGGTATCTGGGATCACTTACAAGATAAATTAATGCAGATTGAAAGGGTTGTAATGCACACCCAAATGAGCAGTATCCTCTGTGAGAGATTCTCCAGAACGTTGCAAAAGCACTGCAAAAACATTGCTTGCCATGTGACTTTCTGCAGGGAGGAGATCCAACAATTTTACTTATTTAAGGAAGTTGTGGGTTGGAAAACATCATCTCTTTGTGCAATTTGCTGTTTTGTTTTTGTGGATTCCCCAGGGTGTCAGACCTGAGTTGTATTTCCATGGCATGATGGAATTTACTGGATAGCCTAAGGGACTTGGAAAAATATGTGGAACTTGTATTTAAGGGGATCATTATTTGGTGCCCACCTTTAGAGGTGCTGCTGGCATCATGCTGTTGAGGAGATAAATGTTTCTGCAATGACAGCATGGGGAGAACAGCCCAGCAGCATTAAACACTGAAATCCATGGAGCATCTTTGGGATGTCAGATCATGTGCCATTAATACAAAACAGTGAAATATTTAGAAGACAATTGTGAATGTCTGACTGATGTTTAGTAAGGCCAGAGGGGTGAGGGCTTTGTGTGGTTCATTGCTTAGCACAAAACTTTAGCATTTCCTGTATCTGCAGTTTAAAGTGTGATTAGCTTCACAGAGAAGAGTTTAATTTTCTTTATATAATGCCATTATTTCAAACTTTAAAGACCTGATTCTTTCACGTGGACAGATCTTGGAAGCTTTCTGTTCAGTTTTTAAGATTCCCTCTCCAAATGCTGTTGGCCTTTAGTTCAGCTTCTTGGGAAGCTGAATCTCTTGAGGAAAGCTCTTTCTGCTTTGGAGATGTCAGGTTCCAGGCATCTGAACTCTTCAAAACCAAATTTGTTTGCTCATTCTAAGCACCTCTTTGCAGTTAAGGCCCTTTGTTTTTAAAGGGATATTGCCAATTAAAATTGGCCACTGAGGGTAGATATATCAACTTCAGACCTCTAAATTCTCAAGGAAGTGTTTCTTAAGAAAACAAATATTCTCTTTCCAGTATTTAGAACCTGAATATTTTAGCATCAAAAAAACTTGTGGTGAAGTGGATAAACAGAAAGCCCTTTTTTCCCTGTCCTTCCCAAGCCTCCTACGTTCTGAGGTGCCAGCAAGTGGCTCTACAAAAAAAATGTTTGTTTAAATTAGCATTTGCTTAGTTTCTAATTTTCAGTCCAAAAACCAAATGAGCCATTAAAGGAAACCACACTAATGAGATGCACTACAAACCAAAATACGCCGAGGGCAAAAAGCAGGGCTTTTAATTTGTTCAACTTTAATTTGGGCTTTAATTTGTTCAAATCTCGAACATCTGGCTGTGATGGACAAGTCACTGAGCACATTCAGAATATCAGAAATAGACTTTTGCAATCAGTGTTTGCCTTTCTCTGTTTGCTCACTCATTTTCTTGGCACAGGATGGTGCAGGAAAATGCTTTAAAGGGCAAAGGCTCGGAGCTGTAAGCTGAACTTTGCTTTGGATGGGGACCATTGGGTCTGGCTGCCAACTCCTTGATCAGTCAGCTTGCAGCACAGCTGGAACACACACACACACTCTCTGTGAGCACTGAGTACCCCAGTGCTGCTCAGGAGTGAATGGAGGCATCTCTCAGAACAACAATCTCAGTGCAGATGGAGATTTTGAGCAGTAAATCAGAGCAGTTTTGTTGTTTCTCTGTGTTCAGAGCCCTGCTGGGACTCCTTGGGTTAGAATTGTCAGGTTAGGATATGTAGTCTAAGCTTCCAAAGCAAGGACTTAGGGTCAAAGCTGGACCTATATAAATTCTTGGATAAATTGTGCTGTTGGCCACAGGACAGCTTCTTCTGGAGAGTGTCTGGCTTGTGGTGACTCACTGAGAGCATCAGTGTGGCTGGCACCTGGCAGCACTTGGCAAAGTGTACTAGCCCAGCCACAGCCAGCCAGCCTTATTCATCTGGTTAGGACAATTTCCCCTTTTCTCTTCTGCTCCCAAAATCAAATGTCTATCCATGCACATTAGGATTGGTCCCAGAGGAGAAATGTAGCATTTTACCTGTCCTGCCATGCAATGAGATGCCTCATTCTATTTGTTTGCACTGTTCACTGGATACCCAATCTTAGAATTGCCCAAGGTTGTTTGACCACAAATCCTTGCAAGCAGGCTGAAATGGGATCCAAGGGACTTTGGTATCAGTTGTTGTGTATAAAACTATTCTTGATTGCCTTCACTGAGGTTGTATCCAGACAAAGTGAGCTGTGAGCTCTGACCTGCTCTGTTCAGAGTGGTGGAATCCACCCAGATTGTTTGCAGGAGCAGATTTTGGGGCAGCTCCCCAGTCAGCTCAGGTGTGTACAGTTGCAATCTGGGCTGCAGTAAGAATTTCTTCTGCCACCCTTGGTTGTGGGTTTCCTTGTGAAGCACTGTAGGGTTTATCTTCATGTAGCAGCAGCCTCTCTCCAATGCCTGGAGTAGTGATTGCTCCTGCTGAGGCTCACTGCCCAGTGGGAAGGTCTCCATCCCTGGCAGGTCACCAGTCCATGTGCACAGCTGGATTTGTGGTTGTCAAGCAGCCTGACTTTACCAGCTTCCTCTTTTGTGCTTTTTTCCCTTTTTTTTTTTTTTTTTTTTTTTTTTTTTTTTTTGTCCCTAAAAAAGAGTAAATCTATGTGGAACAGGACTCCTTCTCTGTCTTGCAGATAGACAGGTTTTGTTTTGCTGAACTTTAATTTTTAGAGAATGCTAGAAAATGCAGGCAATTGTTATATAAGTATTTTTAAACCCGAGTAGCTGTCACAATTCACAGCTTGTGCTCTGTGGATCTTTCATACTTTGTCCTTTGGGCATTTTCATGCACTGACCCATCCTTCTGCTTTGAAATCATATCTGTGTAGTCCTTTGCTAAATATATTCATCTCAATCCACCTTTTTCCTTTGCTAAGTTATATTACTTATTATATTATTTATAAATATATTATTTATATATTTATACTTATTATATTATTTATATTATTACTTATTATTATATACTCTTATATTACTTACAATAAAAATAGGTCTGCCTGGAGAAACTTGTGTTTTTAATGGATAAAACCTAATGATGGGAGAGACAAGAATCTATTCATTGAGAAGCACCATGTGTGTGTATCTGTGCAGAATTAGGACACAAACCTCAAGAGCTTGAACCATGAGAATTGCTCCTTTTACAGCTTCCTCTAATTCAAGGGCACTCTGCCAAGTGGAGTATCCCATCTTTGCTGATTCATGTCTAAAATCCAAGTCACAAATTCCCAGCTTTTCCACTGTGTGTTTCCAACAGAACTATTAAAAAACCCAGAAATTCCAAGCTGCTTACAGGTTCTTACTGTTTGAGGGGAAAAAAATAACATTGTCAACTTTAAGGGAGGTGACTGAGAGGTTGACTTTGATTTCTGTTTGGAAATGCTGATGGCAAGACCTCTGCTCTAAGAGCAGTGGGAGGCCCTGCCCAGCCTTTTTCACTGGGGGATCTAATCCATGGCTCTTGGGGGGTTCACAGGGGGCATAATCAGATTGTCTAGTCTGATCCACTTGGTGTCAGAGGTCACTGAATTTCATGCAGGTTGCTCTGTAATGAGTCTTATCTGACATTCTCAAGCACTGACAACACCCAAGGGGTCACAGCACTGGCTGTGGAGCCAGGACCATGAAGAACTTTCCTCCTGAGTGGTTTAACTTCTGCACTGTCTTAATTTGTGCCTAAAATTTGACCCCAGTTCCACTGCAGTATTTAAGTGTGGGACTCCATCACTTCCAATAGTTTTTATCCTTCTAAATCTGTCTTGGCACCTGGGTCCTTGTGTGTACAGCTGGGTTTTCACTCTATAGAGTAACAATTGCATGGGTATGTTTGGCAACTGCAGAGCATGTTGATGAAGTGGACTGTAAAATGAAGCCAAAGTGGCACATGGTAATCTGAAGTGAAATGCAAGCAGCCTCCTTCTTATTGCAAATGTAATTTCCTACCAAATTGTTTGGAAATGTCTCCAGGACTTAGAAATCTGGGATGAAATGTTTGATGTGTTTTTAATTCTACAGCAAATACCTGTGTAGGGAAATTAATCTGAAACATCCTTTCAATAGTAGGAGGGAGGAGAGGAGAGAAACCTGTAATCAGTAATGTTAGAGCTGGGTCTGATGGAAGACAGAATTTTGGAGCTGAATTTGTCCTGTGAAAAGGGAACTTGGCATCTCTGAGCAGTTTTGTTTTGAAGGGGCATAGTGCCATATGACAGGAAGGTATCAGACCTCTCTGAGGCACAGAAGAGGTGGAGATTCTGAGCTCTGTTCCCAAATTCCAGGTCTAACTAATCCAAGCAAATGGGATGAGGAAGCTGGAAATTACTGCCTTAGAAACTCACTGGGTCATGAGTTACAGTATCTGACTGCAGTCCAGGAATATTTTGTTTTCTGAAAAAGGGAATATTGAAAAGCAGATAGGGATAGTCTCAGCACTTTGAAGAACAATCCTGCACTGGCCAAGGAGAATCATCTCCATGAATAAAAGGCTGGTTCCCAAAGATATTTCCATGTGGATTCATCAGATTCATCTGGAACTGAGATGCTTTTGGTCTTCTAAACTTAATTAACTTAATGGCCTTGCAGAAGTGTAGGTAGACAAGAGCCCAGAAATAAATGGTTGAGACAGGATGGACTAACTTAATTTTTATCTAAGATCAATTGCATGCTGCCTGAATTTCCTCTTCACTTGGTTGTTTTATGCAGCTTTATTTGATGCCCCCCATCTCCTTGCACTGAGAGGGATGGTGGGGATCGATTCCTTTGTGGGATCAATTAAAGCTGTTGTGGCTGCTCTAAAATGTATAAATACATTCTGTTTCCCTGTTGGCAACCACAGTGTGACCTTAGTTAAAGCTGCCCCTTGTCCCCCTGCCACTGGCCACCTCAGAACACTTAGATTCTCATTTGGATTTGGAACTTGAGGTTCAGAGTGCTCTGAAACAGCTGAGGTGGCATGTGGCTTGTGTAAGCAAGGGATAGATATTTTCATAGAGGTGCTGGGTGTTTTCTTTTTAAATCTGATCTGCTTGGAGATGTCAGTCTGCTGGGTCAAAGTTTGCTGGCCCTTGGAGAGATCTGCAAAGGAATAACAATCTGTTTATAAGATGCAGCATCATTTTTATTAGATTATTTATTGTTGCCAAGGAGAAGAAAGCCCATTTGAGTGCAAATGGGAATCTGTGGGTCAGCACAGATGTGCTCTGAGCTGTGCTTTGGAGTAGTAAAAGCTAAAAACCATCAGAGAAGTGCATGCTGCAGAGCTTGGAACCTGAGTCTTGGGGCTTTTGTGATCTCTCTGCTACAAGTCACCAGAAACTGAGCTTCTAATCAGGCAGAAATGCTAAGAATAGCAAACCCCACACTCAGACTCTGCAAATAGAAGCCCAAACTTGTGAAAGTGAAACATATGGCAGAGGGTGAGCTGAAGTGCTGCAGGCTTAGCTTTCAGTTTGCAAATGGGAGAGTGTGACATTCACATTCTCTGATAAAATCCCTTCTCCCTGGGTTTTTCTCCTGGGAAGCTGAGAAGCCTCAGAGAAAAGGAAAACAATTCTTATCTCATTTGCTTCTCCTGTGCTGTGCTCATGTGGAATGTGTTTGGAGATTGTTCACCCACAGGTGATTGTTCCATTGCATTCTGCTGGGAGTTGTTTTCACTCTTTGGCCAACCAGGGCCAAGCTGTGTCAGGGCTCTGGAGAGAGTCAGGAGTTTTCATTATTATATTTTTAGCTTTCTGTCTGTATTCTGTCTGTATTCTTTAGTACAGTATAGCGTTCTTTAATATAATACAGTATCATAAAATAATAAATGAGCCTTCTGAGAACATGGAGTCAGACTCATCATTCCTGCCTTGGTCAGGACATTTCCCAGCAAATCCAATAGGAGAGAGATTTTTGCCAGCTGCACGTGCAAAAATGTGAAAACAAAGATCCTGAAGGTGACTGAGTTCAGAGGAATGTAGAAAGCTTAGTTATTTCACCCTGCACAAATACAGGTGAACACTCTGGAATCATATCAGGTTTCCTGGGTCAAATTATATTGTGCCATGTTGTTCTTAGAGTTTGACCAACAGTCAGTTCTGTAGTGTGAATTTGTTTGAGTTTTATGGCCCTGTGATTGTCTGAACTTACTACTTGAAGTAGTGAGAATCCTCAAGATATGTTGAGGCTTCAAAATTAATGGGAAGTTGCTCTGGTGGGCATGATCCTTGCCAATTAGAACATTAATTAGAGAGGCAAAAGCATTCTTCTGACATGAAGAACACTTGAATTTCCTATTCAAAAAACCTTGAGATGAGGTTATTACCCTGGAGTGTGGTTAAATGGGCTAAAATGCATGTAATTGTAAAGGGAATAACAAATTCCCTTATACATTTGTTAAGGAATTACAAGATACCTGAGCTTAACCAGCAAGAACAGTCCAAGTCCCTAGAATTTGTTTCCATCCAAATACAGAGATAATTTTTTTTTTTTTTTTTTTGGTTTTTTGGGCTTTGTTAGTGCTGGATCTCAATCAATCTTCCATATGTTTATCTAGAATTGCATGGGGCACAACTGGAATGTGATATATGTCCAGCTGTAAAAAATACAGGACTTCAAGGACATCTAATCCTTAACTGGAGAGAGACAGTTTGATTTGTCATATCACTATTCTGCTGAATTTTGGTATACTGACAGGAGTGGGAGAGAATGAAAAAAATAATCCAGTAAATCTTTGCAGGAAGACTGAAAGGACAAGGCTGACTTCAGTGCATGGATCAGGCTTTGCCTCTGGAGTGGAAGAATCAGAGCAAACTTGCAGTGATGAATTTTTATATGTTATTCTCAAAGCATGGTGCTGGGAGAAGTGGGGAGCTGCCTCCTTATCTGCTGGGACTTTTCTGAGCTGAAAGATATTTGCTCTGCTGAGAAATCAAAGTGAGAGCTATTTCAAGGATATATCCCACAGATCCCATTATTCAGCAGACCTGAAATTCCCACCCCCATTTGACACTGAAAATGGAGAGTTAAGCATACAAGTGCAACAAAGGGTTTCAGCATTCTGCTGAGGACACACTGGATGAACTGGCTGGTGCTGCCTGCTGGGCAGGTGGTGATGACTTGTCACACTTTACCTGCTGTAAAGAGCTGGAAAGTAACTGAAGTAACCTGGTAAAGAATGGAAGGTGTGTGTGTGTTTGTGCTGCAGTAGATCACTGAAGGCTTAGGATCACCATGACACCTACTTATTGTGTTTGTGTTTGTGTTTTCCCCAGATGAAGGAAGGAATGATGAATTTGACTCTAATGTTTTCAGAAGGCAAATTTATTATTTAATGATAGTATAATGTATTAAAGAATGTTATACTAAACTATACTAAAGAATACAGAAAGGATACTTACTGAATCCTAAAAAGATAATAATGAAAACTGGTGACTCTCTCCAGAGTTCTGACACAGCTTGGCCCTGATTGGCCTTTGAGTTAAAATAACTCACAGCAGAAACGAATAAAATAACCACCTGTGGGTAAACAATCTCCAAACATATTCTAAAAAACAAAACACAGAAGAAGCAAATAAAATAATTATTGTTTTCCTTTCTCTCTGAAGCTTCTCAGTTTCCCAAGAGAAAAATCCTGAACAAAGAGATTTTTCCAGAATATATGAATACCACGGCTCCTAACGAAAGACATGACATACCAGGAGAAAAAAATAAAAAAGAGGAGAATGTGCAATTTAATGAGTGATGTGTTGAGTTGCACAGGGAATCCCTTTTCACAAGCAGCCCTTGATAATTCTGAGCCTTCTGGGGCTCTCCCTGCTCTTTTTATAGCCAGATGCCTTGTGTTTTTAGGGTCCAACAGCTAAAGGTTTACTCCTGCAGGTGCTCTGGAAGGGTTTTATTTAAGTAAAATAATAATAATCAGTCTCTAGTGCTGGAGCTGCAGCCAGAGGTGCCATGCACAAGGTACCAGCTTCTACTGTGTGCTGCACAGAGAGAGACTGCATCACAAAATTCATCATTTCCACACCCATCAGCCCTCACTGCACTTCTGCAGACAGTTTATAGGTTTTTATAGGTGCAAACACACAGAAAAATAGCTGGTAGTGCTGAAGGGCTGCCCTGCTACCAATGTACTGTAAAGTGGGTGGGGTTTTTTCAGTTCTGTCTGATTTACCCAGGATCACACCTCCCCAGACACAGGACTGCTGTTTTCCTCAAGTCTGTCCTCCCTGCTGGCAAATGACCTGAAATGTTACAGAAGCTGGCAGGGATCAGTTGAAAAAAGTGCTTTTTTGTAAAAACAGAAGTTTGCTTCTCTTCTAGTGAGTACCTTGAAGCTTCATCAGCAGTGCTGCATTCAGCTAATCCATATTATCATGAATTGCAGTTAGGCTGAGACTTCTTTTACATACTATTATAAGAGAATCCTAGTCAATTAATAGGTCTTTAAATTTTTGACATAATATTTAATTTCTGGCAGCTCTCAAGTGCAGATCCTACCTACTTGTGTAAGTTTAAACAGAAAGCAATTTGGACAAAAAGTCCTGTGGGCTGTCCTGTGTGAGCTCAGACAAGTTGATCCAAAGCAGAGGTCTAGGATTAGCTGTGCACAGAAGGCAAAAAGGCCAGGCCTTTCAGTATTTCTTGTGTTCCCTATCAATAAAAGGATAAAAGGCTCTACAGAACAGGACAGCCACGTTTCTGCCTGTGGAATGAGCACATCCTTTTCCCTACCCTGCAGCAAAAATGCTGTAACCTAAGTCTAGAGTTCTCACCTGCTGAATTAATGTGCAGTTGAATACTTCCAGTGAGTCTTAACTGCCCCAGCTGCTTTTTGCACTGGACATCTCTTGGACTGAGATGTTCAAGTTAACAGGCACACTAAGCTGCTTTACTTGGGTTTTTTTATTTTGAATTGGATTCTGCTGTTCTTCATATCCTCCCATTGTAGTGTACATGTTCAGAATGTTGGCTTGAATCTGTAGTTGCATAAATGGTGTAGGAAGGGAGGCCTCCAAAATACACAGCTGCTAAATTATGCAGGTTTATTTCTAGCAGATGATGGCTCTGTTGTGTAACTGTAGTGGCCCTGATTATTTCTTGAGCTGCCATAAATTAGCTCTCTGCACTCTAGCTCTGTTCAGTCATATTCAGATATCAGTCTGATCCACATGTTGTAATTCAAGATTGTGACATTGAATTCTTGTCTGGTTATCCAAATACAGTAATGGTTTTTATTTTGGGTTATCAGGTAATGGTTGTTCAGGCTCTGGCCACTAGAGTATGCACTCTTCTGCACAGGCTTCTCCTGTGCTGTGCTCATGTGGAATGTGTTTGGAGATTGTTCACCCACAGGTGATTGTTCCATTGCATTCTGCTGGGAGTTGTTTTCACTCTTTGGCCAACCAGGGCCAGGCTGTGTCAGGACTCTCTCCAGAGTAAAGAATTTTCATTATTATCTTTTTAGCCTTCTGTCTGTATCCTTTCTGTATTCTTTAGTATAGTATTCTTTAATACAATATAGTATATAAGTAATAAATTAGCCTTCTAAAAGATGGAGTCAGATTCATCATTCCTCCCTGCCACGGGGACCCTGCAAATACAATAGATGCCTTGTAGCTTAGGGCCCAACAGCTAAAGGTTTATTCCTGAAGGTGCTCTGGAAGGGTTTTACCTAAGTCTTCTAAGTGCTGCAAAGTGTTGAATAAAAATTTAAACACCAAATTTGATATTGGCATTGTGGGCATTAGTAACATGCAGGTGTCTTTGCTGTGAAAATGAGCAGTCTGTCATTGAGCTATGAAAAAGTAAATTGGGAGCAAGCAGCAGCTCAGCAAATACCTCTAAATGTGGTTTTTTTGTATTAGCCCTGTAACTTATGTCACACACTCCAACATCTGTCCTCAGAGTCTGGAACCTTGTTAGCAGATCTCTCTGTGGCCATTGCCTCAGCTTGATGGTGAATCCTTTATTGCACTTCAGCTCTGATTTCTGCCTTCATTCTTGTCCACAAGATCTCTACAAATGCTGAAGAGATTAGGTGGAAAACTTTTATCTTAGTTGAAGGATTTGGATCATGGTCTATTTTACCAAGTGTCTTGATTCTGTAATTTTCCA
This sequence comes from Haemorhous mexicanus, assembly GCF_027477595.1. Taxonomy (NCBI): domain Eukaryota; kingdom Metazoa; phylum Chordata; class Aves; order Passeriformes; family Fringillidae; genus Haemorhous; species Haemorhous mexicanus. The sequence continues at coordinate 4,401,960 of NC_082350.1, read as the reverse complement.
TGACTTTTCCACTAGATTATTGGGGGCAATATTAACAAGAGGTAAAACAGGACATCATGGATAATATCTGCTACTGAATGTTCTGGGTTGGGCTTAGGAAAGCAGCTGTCAAATGCTATTTCATGAGACAAGGGACTGAATCCTGTTAGCAAGAGAATGTACAGAAAGACCCCAAACCTGTGCAGTGCCATGAAGGTTGGGACAAGAACAGAAAGGGGAGGAAAAGCCCTCTAAATTCTTGTTTTCAAGATCTCTACAAATGCTGTAAAGGTGAGGTGGAAAACTTATATCTTAGTTAAAGGATTTGGCTCATGATCTATTTTACCAAGCATCTGGAGTCTATAATTTTCCATGATTATTCCACTAGATTATTTTCCACCCCAAACCATTACAGTGCCATGAAGGCTGGTTCAAGAACAGAAAGGGGAGGAAAAACCCCTCAAAACCCAGCAGTCCTGACTGTGCCATGATGCAAAGTAACAAGAATTCCATTGTAGCAGAAGGAAGAAGGAGCTGTACAGAGAGTGCAATCACTGCCATCACTGACCTCTGCCATAAATATTTCTGGGCAGGATTTGGTAAAGTTGAAAGCAATTACATTTCCAAGTGTGATTATTGATTTTTTTTTTTTTTTTTCTGTGTTGGCATGAAGTTCTAGAGGCCACAGCTTGGAAAACTGGGCCCTGATCTTTTGGAAAATCACTTTGTCCCAGGCATCTTGTAGTAGTGCTAAAAATGAACTTCATGTTGTTCAGTGGTCTTGTGCACAATCAGGTGCAGATTTAGCATTTGAAAACCACTTTTAAAATCCTTTTGCTTGCTTGTTGCTCAGATGGGGTATACCCGAGTTCACAAAATTATGTAGAGCTTAATTTATTAAATGTCTTAAAACAATTTCATATCTTCTGCAGGATTCTAATAAGTATGAAATCTTAGAAGATAATTTTGTGCTTGATCTTACATTTGTTTGAAGTTAGTGGTGAATTTCCCATTGATTTCATTAGCGTGGCATGAGGCTCCTGGGGCAAAAGTCTCAGTGTGTTTTGGTCTATTTTTGGACTCATGGTTGCAAGAAGAGTGGAATGAGTGCAGGCATCTCTCATGAGTCAGAGGAGAGAATTCTCTAGTGGGCATAGTTATAATAAATTTAGCCCAAATTCTTCAGCTGATAATTAGAACTAAGGCAGGGAGGAAACAGGGAGTACCTTGTCAGAGGCAATACAATTCCTCACCTCCTCCAATAAGCTGGAAGTCCTGTAGTAAAAATAACAATATTTTTAAAACAACTGGGCTGACTGTGATTTCTGTCTGATTTGCTCCTTTTCTAATGAACATATCTGCTGTAAAAGTCTGACAGCAGAAACTTGGAGGTATATTTCATTAGAAGCTAATGCATTCTGTTTTTTCAGTATATTGTTAGGGTTTTTTAATGGAGTTTATTAATTGTTTCTCTTAAGGGTAGATTACAAGGTGAGTATATACTCTAAATGATTTATGTATTTGATTAGGCACACCCAGCTTCATTTTACAGACAGTGCTGCTAAAGCAGACTGATCTGTGCTGTGAAGAGCTGCCTGCTTTGCCAAGCAGTAGCTTTTGATTATTAAGCTCAGTTTTTTTGGTGATCTCACCCTGCAGCACGGTCAGGTGGCTCTGTTGGTGCCTCTGGGGCAGGCAGTGAAAGAAACCAGCAGCTCAGGCAGGAATGAAAAGCCCAAACCACCAAGCCATGCAGGTGCTCACCTCTTGGCATCTCTGGGTTGATGACTGTTTGGTGTCTTGGGGGTTTTTTTTGCTAGTTGGTTTGTTTATTTTATTTATTTATTGATTTTTACCTTCAAAATTTCAAAATTCAGATTTCTAAACTGGCCCTTGGTTACAATTTTAGAGGTCAGATTTGGTGCCTGTCCCAGCTAAATGGGGGATAAACCCACCCTGCTTCCATTCCATCCAGGGAGGAATGTTGTTCTGCCAACTCCATTTCAATAAAGATCAGCCTGTCTCCTTTGTTTCCATTAATTGTGGGAAGCCTTTTGGCAGGAAATGTTAAATGGGGGTTCCCACATGCCACCAAGACTGTTATTATCCATTGCAAAAGGGCACACAGCAACTGAGCCCCATTTGGTTTGGCCTTTACTAACTTCATCCTTGATTCCTAGTAGACTGCCTTATTTCTCTGTCAATTCATTTCCCATGTAGCTGAAGAACTTTCATATGCAATAAAACTTAAAATGGTTGTAATTTATTCCCCTCGATATAATTTTGACATCTTTCTGTCCATTTTTGCTAGATGCATTCCCCCTAATGGTCAGGGAGATGAATATTTCTGGAATTGCCTTAGGAGGAGTTGCACTGGAGAATAAAGAGAGAATAAAATCTCCTAGAGCTACCAGAATGCCTGTCTTATGAACAAAATATGATATGGACAAAGTGAGATGGATTTTGGGAGTATAACCTGTTCACTTTAGCAGGAATTGTGTTGTATGATTCAAAACCCTGAACTTATTTTGCATATCTAATGGCTACTATACAAAACTGGTGTGATCATAATTCATTTAATTGCGGCCAATAAGTCTGTCCTACCTGAGGGATTTTTTTTTTTTTTTAATGGCTGTGGTAGAATTTCAAATTCTGGTTTGGTTTTAGAGGGTCCACAGCCATTCCCAACAGTGTGATCTCTTAGGGAATTGAAAAAATCCTAATTATATTTTACCATGCTGCCCTTAGTCAGAATTTATATTTTTAATATTAACTTTTTAATTAAAATTAATTAATTTCACTGCAAACACCCAGTTTGTGAGGTGCTGATTTCCATGGATGTGGTGACTTCCCACAGATCTTTCAAGCCGTGCTCTGGGGCATGAAGAGGTCAAATGACTTATCAAAGTCTTGCAGAATGCCAGCTGGAATTAGCATCTGGTGTGCTTCTGGCTTGATGCAGGTTTCTACTCCAGCCCCTGGAACACAAAGCAGCTTAGCCAGGCTGGGAGGTGACCCTGGAGCTCTTGGCTGAGCACTTGAGGATTGCAGTTGAAAATGCTGAGGGATTTCCCTGGATATTTTTTATTTTTCTGCATAAATTTTCCTGGATAAATTTGGCAGGGACATGGAATCATAGCTCATTTAGAGAGGGACAGGAAGGTGTTGCTTGCTCTTAATGAACAGTTCTTGTACAATTCTAATTTCTTACCATCTCTGCAAGTTTTTGATGATAAAGCAGAGCTGTTGCATGGAGCCTGTAATGATCTGGGGAAGTGGGTATGAATTCTCAGCTGGATTCCCATCATTGCCTTCCCAATAAAGCAGCCTGTGCCAAGCAGGACATGCTCCTCCTCTCCCAGGGAAGAAGAGCCTTTTAAGGGAGTGATTTGCTCCCTCCAAGCACAGGGAAACTGCTCTGGGATTAGAGGAATTCTCTGGGTTTGAGCTGCTGTGTGGCATTCACATTCTCTGAAATAATCCCTCTGCCCAGGGTTTTTCTCCTGGGAAGCTGAGGAGCCTCAGAGAAAAGGAAAACAATTCTTATCTCATTTGCTTCTCCTGTGCTGTGCTCATGTGGAATGTGTTTGGGGATTGTTCACCCACAGGTGATTGTTCCATTGCATTCTGCTGGGAGTTGTTTTCACTCTTTGGCCAACCAGGGCCAAGCTGTGTCAGACTCTGGAGAGAGTCAGGAGTTTTCATCATTATTATCTTTTAGCATTCTGTAAGGATCCTTGCTGTGTTCTTTAGTATAGTATTCATTAATATAAAATAGTATCATAAAGTAATAAAATAGCCTTCTGATAAGATGGAGTCCTCCTCATCTTTCTCTCCCCTCCTTGGGGTGGCCTGCACTCACAACACTGCTGTGCTCTGGGTTTATTCAGGAGGCAAATGAGAAGTTTCTGTACAAGAGGAACAATACTGTCACTGAGCCACTTGTGAACATCAATCTTGGTGCTGGGCTCACTGTCAGAGCTGGGTTTTCAGCAAGAAAAAGGTGCAGTGGCCTTGCTAATATTTAAGATTACAGATGGAGTTGTAGAATTTGGAAAGAACTCCTTTTCCTTGGGCTTCTCCATTTGACTACACTGTTCTAGTAAGGATATTACCTTAGCTTCCCTCTGGAAAATGGCCAGGGAACCTCGTGAAAGTTTTATGGCAGTTTATTACTGCCTAATTCACCTTTCCAAGTGACAGGGAGACTCTCAATTGCTTTCCAGAACTTTGTCCTTGCTTGCTGAGTCTGAGGGCCAGAGTTTACACCAAATATTATCATGTCTGAAGCAGTTAAGCCCTTGCCATTAATTTCCTGCTTTTACTTAATCCTAAATAGACAGTGATTTTGTCATGTAGAAAAAGGGCTAGTTTTGGAATATGATGCTAAAACACCATACAGAAGTGCTGAAAACCTTTCCTTTTTGTGATTTCTAGGAAAAGAATTTTGTCTTCGTGATTTCTAGGAAAAGAATTTTGTCTTTGTGATTTCTAGGAAAAGAATTTTGTCTTTGATCACCACATAACTGAACATGCATTGGATGTATCCAGAGAGTTTATATTCAGCATGGCAATAAAAGCATCCATTAAATATCAAAAGGAAAAACATGTTTTGAAACACCTTTAATATTTTGCGTGGGGTTTTTTACTTTCTTGACAATAAAATAGTATAGGGGTTTTTTTTTAATTCTCTAGTAAAACATTTTATTATGCTTTTAAGACTTTAGTGAGTTGCTCTTCTACTCAGGAAGCTGTTTTGCTGTGCTCTTCTACTGAACTTTCATTAAAAATGAGTAAATCCTGGAATGCCTTCCCTTGGGATGGTAACTGATTGGGTTCAGTTAGAATGCAGTAAGGTTCTATGAAAAGGGAGATCTGAAATTGTTCTCATTTTTCCCTGCTTTCAAAAACTACCAAAAAGCAAAAAAAAAAAAAAAAAAAAAAAAAAATCTCATTTTCTTGTTTCATATTTTTTCAAAATGCTGCTGTAGTTAAATACATATATAGAATTTCCTTAGGTGCTTTTTCATTGGAATTAATTTTGCATCAAACTCCATTACTTTAATATGGTATTAAACCTGATTTTTACTGTCTCAGGAATTCTGTTCACATAGCAAAGGTGTGCCAGGGGTATGGGAACCCCTGCTTGATTAGCAGCATGATAGATTTCACCTATAAATAATTTTTTTTTTAACATTAAGAAAGGAAAAGATGATGTCTATTATCTGTGGACTTCTGGAGAGGAGATGTTGTGCACTAACACAGAGGTAAAATTGTCTCCCCAGAGAGTCCAGTTTGTGTCACCTGGGGAGATGTAGCACAGAATTAACCCACTGTTAGGTGAGTTCATGTAGTGCTGCTTTCACAGGAGCTGTTAAATTTGGCAGGACTAATTTTATTATATGCTGGTTTTCCTCTATGCTGGTGACAGACAGAATTAGGCAAAAGCCAAAATATTCAAGCTTCTTCTAACTTTTGGATGCCCAATTTCAAACTCTAGGCAGTGGTTTTGCAAAATGGAAAATAGCTTTTGGTCACTAAGGTGTGGCAATGGGAAAGTGAATGAAATTATCCTGATTTAAAAGGTATCAGTTTGTTTCACCCCTCAGCCCAACTGATCTGTGAGGTTCATGCAAAGTAGGAGGGAAAAAAAAAATCATATGTAACAAATGTTGAATTTGTGATAAGACCTTCCCAAAGCAAGACCAAATAATTCTCTGTTATCAATTCTGTGACCTTTAAAAGCTCAGGGTTTGAAGGCTGTGAGCAGGGATTTGGGTTTGTGAGCTGTTGCCCTCAGTTACACAATTGCTTTAGCACTGGGCAGGGGTGGAGCTGGTAACATTACCAGCACTTTTATTTGGGGTGGTTTGCTTTGGTTTCTTCTGTTTGTGTGGATTTAGGGTTTTTTTGTTTGTTCTTTTTTCACTTTTTCATTTTTCTTTTGTAAATGAAGTGGAACATATTTGGCCTGGAGGATTAATTCCAGTTTTTCCTCTTCAAAATCTGTTTTGGTATTTTGATAACAAGAGAAAATGAAACTTGCAAAGTAATCCTGTCTACTTGAGACAGGATTATTTTCAGAGGCCATCAAATGAAAGAATCATCACAAACAGGTCTTTCTATGCTGTAGAGCTCTCCTGCAAAGTTTTGATGTAAATGGGGTGCCAGATTAGTTCAGCTGAAAATGCACAAATGCTCTAATGTGTTACAGCAACAGCAAAGTGCAGACTTTCCAGTCTTGCTCATATAAAATCAAAGTTGTATACTTCTGTAATCTACTAGCAGCCAACTGCCTTCAAACCACTCTATTTCCAGAATAAGCAATTTGGCTACAGTGGCCCATTTTCTAGTTGTATGACTTTGAATAAATGCTTTCAGTGGCACAGCATTGGAGTGTCACAAAAGCACCTCTTTGGTTTTGCACCAGAAATTTGAAGATGATTTCCTGCTTTTAGTTGTGGGGTGAAAAGAAAATTGTAAGTTTCAAGTGCTTCTAATTTTAGAATTACCTGTCTTGAATTTGCTTTGTCATTTAAAAACTTGCATTGAAATATTGAAATGATCAACTTGGTTGCTCTGTTTCAGCCCTTTATTGTGTGCACTCTGTTTGTGGTGTGCAGGCAGGATGGGCTCTGACAGAAAACAGAGGTTTCTCTTTAGTTCTGGCAGTAGCAATGCCAAAATCTTTCTGTGAGAAATATCCCAAATATCTCTGGGATATTTCATCCTTTTCTGAGAGCTAGCATGATTCAATTCCAGTGTAACTTTCTGATCACTCCTGTGTGGCACTTCAGCACATCTGGAATCTCCTGGTTTCTGTTGCCCACAACAATCACTGCACTTACTCACCCCTAGCTTACCTACAACATTTAATTCATATTGAATGTGTAACTCATTTATCACAGAGTGGGGATGAATTTACCCCACACTCCCCTCTTTGTCTATGAAACATCTCCTACGTCCTGAAATCATGCTGAAATTTGAAAATGCTGTGGTAATTCAGAAAAAATACAAGAATTTTAGTCTGTTAGCTGGTATTTCTCAGTGTGCTCACAAATAATGGATAATGGAAGTGGATTTATCATGTTTAATAGCAGAATGTCTTGTGCATCACTTTGACTAAATGTAGTAAATATCACACATGAGCCAGGGGAAATGTTGTACAGCTAGTTAAGAATCTGCTGTGTGTATTTCATAAATACATTTTCAGGTTTTGAAGATTTTTGGGAAAAAGTAGGTGCTGATCTCATTGCAGGTTTGCTGGCTTTTTTTTTTTTCCCTGTCAGGAAGGTTTGGGTGATTTATGGCAGCTTTGCCTTCTTATGATCATTTAGCTTATTTCCTGTGCAAGGCAGAGTAATGCTGGCCACAGGTGCAGGCTGGGGGCTGTGAAGGGAAGGAGGAAACCTCACTGCCCTCTGAGGGGTCCTGAGGAAGTGGAGAGGGAGGTGTTGAGCTGATCCTCCTGAAATCCACTGACAGGACACATGGGAATGGCTCCAGCTGGGCACAAGGAAGCATTTCATTACTGGAGAGTGGGGTCAGAGCCTAGAACAGGCTTCCTGGAGAGGTGGTCTGTCACAGTCCCATTCTCTGATAAAATCCTTTCCCCCAGGATTGTTCTCCTGGGAAGCTGAGAAGCCTCAGAGAAAAGGAAAACAATTCTGATCTCATTTGCTTCTCCTGTGCTGTGCTCATGTGGAATGTGTTTGGAGATTGCTCACCCACAGGTGATTGTTCCATTGCATTCTGCTGGGAGTTGTTTTCACTCTTTGGCCAACCAGGGCCAAGCTGTGTCAGGGCTCTGGAGAGAGTCAGGAGTTTTCATTATTATCTTTTTAGCATTCTGGAAGTATCCTTGCTGTATTCTCTAGTACAGTATAGCATTCTTTAACATAATATAGTAAATAAACTAATAAATTAGCCCTCTGAGAAGATGGAGCCAGATTCATCATTCCTTTCTGCCATGGGGCACCTTGCAAATACAATAGTGGTCAGTGCCCCACACCAGAAGGCATTTGCACAGTGCTTTTAATAAAAAGTTGCAGCTTTTGGTCAGCCCTGAAGTGATCAGGTGGTTGGACAAGGTGTGATCATTGCCAGTGATGTCTTGTGAAGGCTGGGCTAGAACAGAGACTAGATGGAGCTAAAGAATAAAGAAGGAATTTATGGAGAGGTCTCAATGGATCCACCTTGGGCAGCACAACCCAAATGCCATAAAAAGGATGACAGGTCATGGGGTCTCTCCCTGGGATCAGCTCTGCTCCATTTGCACCTTGCAGTTCATTGTCCCATCCCAGCTTTAGCCCAGGCACTCCCACCCTGCTTGTTTTTCTCTCTCCAGCCCATGGGGTTTGTGCTCCTGGGCTGAGATTTGGATCATTTGTCCTTGGTGCCCAGCTGGAGCAGGAATTGTTTTGTCTCCCTGCTCTGTGCACAGAGCTCACCATCCCTGATGTGAAACCAGACCCACAAACTAAAGCAGCACAGAGTATGAAAAATAGAAAAGCTAAACCTGAGGCATCACCAGTCCCTTCCAAAAGGAATAGTCTGTTTTATTTGAACACCTGGAGTGAGTTACAGTGTCTGGCACTCTCAGTGGCCAGCAGGAGCAAGCAGAATCTCTCAAGAACTGTCTTGCCTAATTCCCAGAGAATCTAAAATATGCTCCTAGCTCCAAGATCTCACCTTAGCCATGCTGCTGAACCAAATAAGGATTGTTGGGGTGCACAGCCATCTGCATGGCATCCTGAGCTGTACCTTGTGCTGCATTTGGGACTTGGGTCCTGATGTGGGGACAGCTGAAATTAGCAGATGATGATCACTGCTGACTTTGGAGTTCATGGGGACCTTTCATTAGTGTGGCTGGTGACATGCATCTGCTCACACGAGCTTTTTCATCTCCTGGAAACTGAGAGTCTTTCTTTGCAACATCCCCATTTTTTTTTTTCCAACACAGACTTTCAGTTTGCCCCATGAGCAGTGCTTGGTGACATTTTCTGCATTTAGAAAATGGCCCAGTAGTTGTCAGTGTTTCAAAATAACTGCTCAGAAACTGCTTGTGACAAAAAGGGTAAGAGTGTGGAGACATGTGGGAATGTGGATCTCCCAGCAGTGATCACTGAGAAGGTGAGCTGCTGGCCTGAAGTGCTACCCCATTCATCTTCCTAAAAAAATGAGTATATGACAGTGTGTGACAACTGATCTGCCACTGGAAAGAAATGCTAATCCACATCTAGCAAACCCCTGCAAGTAAAAACAGAGCCTTATGTACAGGAACAGTTTTAAAAACAGATTTCTAAAGTAATGTGAGAGTACCCTTTAAATCAGTTTCTTCTTGTGTTGTGTATTTAACTGCACAATGGCATGCCAAGTTTGTCAAGAGGCAACTCAGTTCCTTGTTTATAAACATGACTTCCCTTACAAAGTCATGAGACTGGACTTGACCACTGGAATCAAACTGTGAAAGATTCCTGGAGAGAACATACAGAGATATAGCTCTCACAGCTTTGCATAAAATAGTTTTTCTGTGGTTAGCAATAACTTACTTTTAAGGTCCATTGTTCAGCACTCTTGAACAAAACCTGGCTCTGGCAGGAAATGAGTTTTTCTGTTTCTTTTTTATTTTATTTTTCTCACAAGTGATTTATGGCTCTGTGTGTCACTGCTGAAGCAATACTGCCCAATATCACAGGATGGGTACAGATGTCTGCAGAAGTTTCCTTTCACCTATTTCATATCTTTTCACAATATAATTTTGGACAGACCCTAGAAGGTCCAATGCTTCAGCTGGACTGTTTTCCTTGCTGGAAAAGATAATACTGAGCATTCTTCTTTCTGACATCAGTGCCTTTTACCTTGCTAATGCTGCAGTAGCTAAAAACTGAGAATTGGAGCTGCTGGATGGATGGCCCTCCTAACTATTCCATTAATCTGTGGGAGGCCTATTTTACTTATAAGCTGCCCTGCCACATTCCTATGCCTGGCCTCCTTTAAGCCTGGCATTTAGGTCCAGTTGTTTTAAACAATCTCTTGTTCTAGCTGGTTGGGGTGAAATGGAGCTATCTGTCAATTTGAAAAGGTCGCTGGCTGTGTCAGAATGACAGTGATTCCAAATTATCCATTAATCTCCCAATTTAAAATTGTCATCCTTCTTATTACAGCCAGCCAGCCACAGAGGCTAAAATAGACCTCTTCTCCTACTCCCATGACCAAGCAGCTTCTTTATTAGCTGGCAGATAAAATTGGCAGTGTGTCCCAACATTAAATATTCATTGACCGCTTTCTTCAAAAAAATGTCTCCTAACAAGTTGAGAATATATGAGAAAACAGCCAAAGAAATTACAATTGATTTTCTTGTCTTATCTGCCAAGATTTTGGCCATATGATTAGTGGAACACACTCAGCATATTCCTGTAGAGGTTTGAGTCAGAGGGTGATCTATGCCAGAGCTTCTGTGCCCCCTTTTGACATTTTGGCTTTGCTTTGATATTGGGGACTCACACAAGGGTAAATTAGTGTACAGAAAGTGCAATTCTCCATGGAAAATAAGATTTAACAGCTTTGCATTGCCAAAGGAGTAGCTCTGGAAGATGGAATAAGTCCCAGATAAGGGGTTCAGGCCAGAAATAGGTTTTGTTTTCTCACACAGGATGATGGTGTGGTGCTGATGAGGTTTAAGAACAGGGGAGAGCTCTGGGCCACCTGCTGCTCCTGAGGGCACTGAGGGCTGAGACTCTGCTTTTCCATGTCTGTCATCCATCACCTGAGCCCCAGCTTCACTGCTGGTGCTGTTTGGAATTTCAAAGTTGTAACTTGGGAGCATTACAAAGTGGTTAAATGGTGGGAACATGGCAGTGCCCCCGTTGTGAACAGAAGTGTAATCACCCACCCCTGTAGTGGAAATCCAAACAGCTTTGGGAGGTGTCTTGGTTTGAACAGACAGGTGTCTGCTAAGGAAGGCAGGAGCCTCCCCTGAAATGGAAAATACAAACCCTCTCCCTCTGAATTGTTATGATTTTGAAATTAAAGCGTTCTCAGGCAGATATGGGAGTAGGAATAACAGTTCTTTACTAGGGAAACCAAAAAATACAAATGTAATAGTACCAAAAAAACCAAACCACTGCCAGAGTCAGACCATGCCCTGTTCCCCTGTGGCTCAGGGTGGTGGCACAGTCCCATCCCGGGGTGGTGGCACAGTCCCATCCCAGGGTGTGTCAGGCTGGTGGCACAGTCCCATCCCAGGATGGCTCAGGGTGGTGGCACAGTCCCATCCCAGGGGGGCTCAGGGTGGTGGCACAGTCCCATCCCAGGGGGCTCAGGGTGGTGGCACAGTCCCATCCCAGGGGGGCTCAGGGTGGTGGCACAGTCCCATCCCAGGGTGTGTCAGGCTGGTGGCACAGTCCCATCCCAGGGTGTGTCAGGCTGGTGGCACAGTCCCATCCCAGGGGGGCTCAGGGTGGTGGCACAGTCCCATCCCAGGGGGCTCAGGGTGGTGGCACAGTCCCATCCCAGGGGGGCTCAGGGTGGTGGCACAGTCCCATCCCAGGGGGGCTCAGGGTGGTGGCACAGTCCCATCCCAGGGGGGCTCAGGCTGGTGGCACAGTCCCATCCCAGGGGGGCTCAGGCTGGTGGCACAGTCCCATCCCAGGGGGGCTCAGGCTGGTGGCACAGTCCCATCCCAGGGGGGCTCAGGGTGGTGGCACAGTCCCATCCCAGGGGGGCTCAGCCCTCCTGCAGTGCCAGCTGTGGTTCTGCTGGAGCAGGGATCCTGCACAAGGGGGGAGTTTTCCTCTGCAGCTCCAGGGCTGCTGGAGATGGGCCTGCTCTCCCTCTGGGAATGCAGGGCAGGAGAAAGCTGCTCCTCTGGGAATGCAGTGGGCAAAGGCTGCTGTGGTGCTCCCAGAGTCCCAAATGGTGATGGATTTACCAGCCTCATCTCAATCCTTGCTTATGCAAAACTTTTGAATGTGTCCAAAGACAAAGTACACACTGAGGACTTTTTTTGCTGCTTCTTTGCAATGGCCAAAATGTATTCATTCCTGGCAGACAGCACAGCAGGCATTGTCAGTGTACCCCAAATAACTGTTATGCCCCAAGGCAGGGACTGGTAAGACTTTCATTCAGGTCTATCAGATAAAGGATAAGTTTATTTTACAGCCAGCCAGAGATGCACAAGCTGGAGGTTGACTGCAGCTTTACCAGGTAAACTTTCTTTTCCAGGTGTGCAGGTGCCAGCCCTGCTCAGCTCTTCTCTGACTGCTCTCACGTGCAGTGTGTTGGGATTATGGAAAGCAGGAAGTCTGCTGTGTCACATATTTTGTCTGTTTCTAGTTCAGAGATATTTGGTTTGCAGGAGAGAATGTGTGTGTATTTTTTTTACTCTAGATTTTCTTCCCCCTCTGTCTTTTAGCAAGTTTAATTGCTCATTCAAAGTCACAGGGAAGCACACACTGGCCCTGTGTTTTGATGAAACACCTAATGACTTTGGGCATGTGATTTATGGACACAGCTTCAGTTACATGGGGACTTGTGTCAAAACAGGCCAGAGATAAGCTTGCATTTATCTATGGAAGTTAAGGGATAATTATGTGAAAGCATTGCATTTTAAAAGAAACAAAGACAGACCTGTGGGAAATGCATTTTCACAGCATGTATTAGCAAAGCCCAATCAACCTCCTTGTGGGAGGACAATTAACAGAATTAAAAGTTGGAATTTTAATTATCATACAAATTAGAGGGAAATTAATCAGCTTGTATTTTATGACTTGACTTGGCTTTGAGTGTTGCTGCTCAAATTTTATAGCAAAACTTTGATTAATTGAGACACTGCATGAAAGCATAAAATCCTGACTTAGGGAGCATTTTAATGCCTGGCTCAATTTCCATCTGCCACCTACAGTATGGGAAGCAGCAACAATGAGCCCGTGCAGAAGCCAAGCCTTTGTTTGCCCCAGCAGAAGTGTCCAAAACCATTTCTCTGCATGTGGCCAAAATTGCTTTTTCTAAAAACCTCCTCTTTTTTATCTTCTAACTACTCAACATGTTGGTTTACACCTAGCTAGATTCCAAAGTTAGAGATTTTCACTGACTCATTGGAAGAATAATTTCACTATTAACCAAAGCCCAGCTTTTGCTTTGGTTTTGGTTTTTTGGTTGTTGTTTTTTTTTTTTTTTTGTGGTTTTTTATTTTTTTTCTGTCTTGGTTTTTTGGTTTTGATTTTTCTATTTGTTTTTTTAGTTGGTTTTGCTTTTTTTGGGGGGGTAAATGTTGCTCCCTTGTGGGTTGTCAAGAGTGAGGAATTTCATGTGAAATCTAAAAGCTTGGGTGGGACCTTTGGAACTTCTGCCCCAGACTCAGCAATGCCCTGCCTTGGCAGGTATTTGAATTTTGGTTTGGGTTTTGCTGATCAGAACCTGAAAGCAGTTAGAGGAATTTGTGGCACTGTGGGAGGATGGCAAGTTCCAGTTCAGCAGCTGAAAATGTGGTTTTGGTAAAATATTTACTCTTTTTTGATTGCTCTTTTTCGCCCCAATAACAGAATTTGAGGTTTGGTTCCAGACTGATAAAAGAGTCAAACCCTTGAGTGCTCCTTTACTAGAAAATGGGAGATCTAGATCAAGGTTCCCTACACAGAGAAAGGTGCTGAATTTGGTATTTGCACTTTTATCTTTCTCTTCCCTCCTCTTCCTCTAGTAAATACCTGTCAGGTTGGGTCTGCACATCCTGAAGGGTAGTCTTGCCATATTTGACACTGAAAATCAAAGAAGGCCTAAAGCTAAGCTCAACCCAGGGAAAAAATTAAATCAAACACTTTTCACTGCTTTGTTTGGGTCGTAAATATAAAATTCAAATACCAAAGTCTCACAAAAAGCAAACCTGTGCTTCAGTCAGAACACAAAGCACAAACAGATTGCAGAATAAACTAGACTGCAATTTTATAGGGTCTCAAGTTAAAAGAGGTAGTTTAATTATGATGCTGGATTTAGTTCAGAGCTCAAGTAATGATCTAGGAAGCTGGAGAGAAGCACTGGAAATGACTGCGTGCTAATGAGGACCCCAGTTGCAGCTTTCTGTGCTGGTTAATTTGCAATCTAAGTGGAGATCTGTTGGCAAGCCTATAAAATGAGGTTTTGCAAAAGTAATCACCACTTCAAAGTCTAGAGATACAGCCCGAGGAAGCAGAAGCACGTGGACTGGTAAATTTCCACTTTGAACATTGTTTGGAAAGTTGACATTGTTGCTTCCTACCTGCTGAGCTGAGGAAGGCAAATTGTCCTTCCTGACAAAATAGATCTGGAGCTCACCATTTCAAAATACAGATAGGAGTGGGGTTTGGCAGCTGTGCCAGATGTGCCAGCTAACTCAACACTGTCCATTTAGAAACACTAAGATGTTTGTGGATGTCTGGCTGGAGGGCAAGGGTTCAGTCTGTTTTCAGCTGTGGTTAAAGCATCCTCTCTTCTGCTCTGAATGTGCTGCTATTCAGTACTCAGCACTTTTCTGGAGTGGATCTGGGCATGACATAATGTGTGTTTTGGGGTGAATTCTTTGGCCACCTAAAGGTGAGCAAGGCCTCCAAAAGAAGTCCTTAAAGAATGGCAAGAGTGCTGTGTTATGTTCCCTGTGGAGTACCAGGTTGGTTTTGAGTGGGAAAGTATGGTAGGTAAGCCAAACATGCTACTTCAGACTGCCCTGAGTAGGGCAGTCTCCCTTCCCCTTCCCCTTCCCCTTCCCCTTCCCCTTCCCCTTCCCCTTCCCCTTCCCCTTCCCCTTCCCCTTCCCCTTTCCCCTTTCCCCTTTCCCCTTTCCCCTTTCCCCTTTCCCCTTTCCCCTTTCCCCTTCCCCTTTCCCCTTTTCCCTTTTCCCTTTCCCCTTCCCCTTCCCCTTCCCCTTCCCCTTCCCCTTCCCCTTCCCCTTCCCCTTTCCCCTTTCCCCTTTCCCCTTTCCCCTTCCCCTTTCCCCTTTCCCCTTTTCCCTTTCCCCTTGCCCTTCCCCACAGGGCTGCAGCATTAGAGGGACAGAAGAAAGTCAACGAGCTGGTAAAGGTCCAAGGATTTATTGCAGAGCAGGTATTATGCAAATCCAACTAATTACTTCACAGAACTGTCAGGTGGTCTGAAGGGACGTGGCCATCAGGATCTGCACCATGTCACACTTTCACTTGCCTGTCAGTTTGCTTTGAGCTAGGTTGAAAACAAAATGTTCTGTCCAAGGTACAAGTGCAATGGAATTACTCTTTCTTTTCCTAACACCTCGGTTTTCAGGCTCAGCCAGAGAAGTTGGATAAGTTGCAGGGTTTGAGTAGAGGCTCAGAGAAGGCTGGTGGATGTAGAATAGATATTTTCAGTTGGCAGGGACCTGCAGTGGCCATCCAGCCCAGCTGCCTGAGCAGAGGTGGCACAGAGGAGTGCCAGAGACCCACAGCTGGTTCTGAACAAGTCCCTGCCCAGGGTGAGCTCAGCCCCTCTGCCTAAAGAGCTTGAGACACACGGGCTCTGGAGTCACCAGTTCTCTGGCTGTGTCCCTCAGGGCTCCTTTGGGAAGCTCCAGACTGTGTGCTGTGGTTTGCAGGGACATTCTAGAGAGGAGCTTTGCTTGGCAGTGACAGAGGCATCCTGCTCCAGGACAGCACACCTGGCTCAAAGTAATCTCTGATCTGAATAGTAAAGGCAACAGGTTGCAGCCTGGACCCAGTGGTTAAGGGAGGGAGAGGTTTAGTTTACAAGATAGAGTCACATAAATGTCTTAGTCAAGGCTTCCATAACTGGATTTTTTAGGAATTATTTTGCCAATGGTGCTTGCCAGTACGTTAAATCAATTGTCCCTGTCCTTAAAATGAATTGAGGAATCCTGAGCTGTCATCCAGTTTAGCTGGGGAAATGGGCACATTCATGACCTCCAGCCTTGCCACTGTCTGCTGAAGCAGTAAAAGGGCTCTGAGTTTTCCCCCAGAGTTTGAAATGCAGAAGTCACTGACCCCTGTGTGAGATGTGGGGTGCCACTGCATCCCTGTGGTGAAAGGAGCTCCTTGCAGGGGACTGAACAGCAGAGTGGGGAGGAAACCAGGAACCTCTAGGCTGTCAGTGCTGCTTAAGGGAACTTTGAGCAGCATCCCTGCTCAGGGTGTCAGACAGAGCCCACCTGAAGGCTGCTGCAGGAGCATGTGGCCCCTGGCATTCCCTTGGCAATCTGAGCTCCCTGTGGGGCTCTTGGTGCCTTGCAGCCTCCTTGCTGTGTTGGCCTGGGAACACTGTCTGGTTGTAGGTCTGGAAATGAAATGCTTACACCATGTGGCATTTGTTACTTGAATAATTTTTCCTTTTAACTTACACACGCTCTTAATTTTTGACATGCAGGGTCACTTGAGATGTGCTCTGAAAACGAGGGGGTAGCTGACTCCTGTGACTTGATTTAGCCCAGCTGGCAAACTCACTCAGAAATCAAGAACTCTGTTTAAAAAACAGATGCTGCAATTGAACCTAAGTATTCTGTGGTAAATGGAAGTGTTTTTTAATTTTCTTTTAAGTACTGGGGTTTTTTTTTTTGAAGCATCAGGAGTTTGTTTCAAGTAAGACATGTACGTAAATGTTAGAAAGTTTTAAGTGTGCTTACAAAATGGGAAACAAAGCCAACATAAATGAGAAGTTAAATGGTTTACCCTCACTGGAGGGTAAATGTAGGGTAACTGTGACAAGAATTTCCCAAACACAGTATCCATGTGATGACTTGGCATCCCAGCATATGGCTCACATTAAAGTAAACCCTCCAATTCTGTACTCCAGATAATGAAGTCTACTTTTCCAATGATTGTGGAAGTAGTAATTCTCTTATCTAAAACCATATGTTAGAGGGGAAAGAATTCCATTCTTGCTAAGTAATTACTATTGGCAATTAATGAAGTACAGACTTCCCTGCCTAGAGTATCATTTTCTAACGTCACATTATTTTACAGATGCAACCCATGTTTAGAGTTATGTCTGTGGAGCAGATCCTATGAAATGCCTGGTCCTGACCATCCATGGAACATTAGATTAGGCAGGCCCTGAAAGCAGTCAGGATTTCAGGTCTCCTGTTCCTGGGCTGTCCTTACTGTTGCACATAGCTGGGCTTTTAAGCCCTGCTTTCACCCATCTCGTGCAGTCAGGCCTTATCTTGAGATCTGAGAACTCAGATTTTTAGTAAAATCTCCTTTTAACCTCCAGGCTTGTTTAATGGGACACTCACTGGAGCAGATACAGATGGGTGAGAGTCTAAACTTGAGAACAGAAGCAAGGAAAACCTTGGCTGGGGAAGAGGGGAAAGTTTGCATGATGCCTGAGTTCTGACAAGAGTTTGCCCCAAATGTCACATGAATTCAGTTACCATCTCTTTAACAGAAATCCTGTACAGCTTGGTTGACTTGGGGCCAGCTGCAGCTATTGTGAAAAGGAGACTGTTCCATGCCCACTCCAGACTGAATCTCCAGCTTCTGAACTGGAGGGAAGGTCTGAAGTGCTCTGCTTTCATCACTTTTAGTTCAAGTGCATCAGCACCTATCTTCTCTCCAGCATAACTTTCAGACCCCAGCCCCTGTTCACTGTCACTGAATGGTGGCATCAGTGGTCAAAAGCTGGCCTGGAGGTTTTCTGGCTGTGCCCTTTGGTGGGGTCTGTTTCTGCTGTCAGTGATGGGCATGCTCTCAGCTGTGGACCATGGCTGGGGTTGTGCATTCCCTTGGCAGCACCACTCAGTAAAGACAAGGGCTCTCCTGGCAGGTGTGGTGATCTTTATATTTTGGGAGAGGGTTTAGAGTTATCTCCTCCAGCTGGGCTTGTCTCCTCAGGGAGCTCTGAGCACTGGGCTCTGTTACAGGTGTGTATGTGCTCTTTGTTTTATTAATCCTGTTTCACTGGGGGAGAACAATGTTTTAAGTCAGGGAAAAGGCATTTGAGGATGTCTCTGAACAATGTTTGCTGTGTGAGACCTTCTGCCATCATTGTGCCAGTGCCTCATTTCACTGGGATTAGAGCAGGACTAGCAGTAACTCAAAAATACAGCTGCTCTTAGAGTTATTTAATTTGTCAGCTCTCTAGAACTTTACTTGCAAAATTATTTCATCTCAAGCAGGATCAAGCTATTGCTCTTGTGCTTCTAATGGACTGTATTTCTAGTATGGCATATGATAGGTGGGATTCCCTGATTTTGATATCAAATATTGGAGATGCACTGCCTTGTAAAACTGCAAAACACTAACTGAGGTCCTAAATGTGTAGTTTTGTCTTCATTTTTCTTAAAAATAACCAGTTCCTAGGGTGCCCTAATATCTTCCTACTAATGAAGGACATAAATCTTTCTATATAAGTATTACACAATTACAAAGACAATGTTTTTTTTCAAATTTGAACTCTCTAAGAGGGGAAAAGCACGGATGAGTGAGCTTTGTATTAAGTTAGTAGAGATAATTATAGGCTGGTGGTGTGAATGATTTTTATTCTTTGAAAACCTGTGATCCACCTCTCCATCCTGAAATCCACATCCCTACTAGCTAGAGGCTCCTAGCTATGCATCTGCACACTTTTTCAATCCATGAATGGATGGGAAGAATATAGGCTGCATTATCTTCTAATGCTTTGAATGCCACAGATTATGGGGAGAGTTCCAGGCTAAGGCCTCAGCCACCCTCAAGGAGGTATTCCACCAACAGATTTCTGAACCTTAGGATGCTAGATGAGGCTGAAATAGGAGAATCTGGTTATGTGGGCTACTGCTCTGGAAGTAATTTTACCTACCAGAGTCAAGATATTGAATGAGAAATGCATTGTGTTCTTGTGTTCAGTCTTAGTGCTGCAGATGGGTAGGCAGCATCCCTTTTCCCATCCCTTTTCCCATCCCTTTTCCCATCCCCTCCCATGTGCAAACCCAGGGCACCACAGGGAATATTCCTCTGTCTGCTCTGGGGTGCCCTGACCCCCAGGGCAGCACTGACTCTGACCCTCATCCATGGAGAAAGTTCCCCAGACTCCAAGACAGACTGGAACCCCCAAAAGTGTGCAATAGATTCTAGAGAGCAGTGTGGCTGTGTCACTGGGTGAGAAATTGAGGGTGTGGGATTTTTAGGATGTTGTGGATGGAAGCAACATGGAGAGCCCAGGGTGCTGTCCTGGGTTTCTTCTTCATGCTGCTTCTTCCTCCTTCTCCATGGGTTTGGGTGGCATTTTGTAATTGGGCAGAGAAGTCTGCACTGGGGGCTCTGTGGGATCAGTGATTGGGGTAAAAGGGAAAATAATCCAGGTGTCAGCTCTTCATGGGATAGTTTAGTCTTAAAGCCTGTGTGCCAAGAGATTGTTGGGCATTTTGTGCCTTCTAATGAAAAGGTGCTGCACTCCCAGCAGTCAGACTGTTTTACTGATAGGAAATAATAAACACCTGAGTCCCAACATGAAACCACTGTCTCAAATACCTTCAATCCAAACCTAAAAAATCTCCTTTGGCTGGGGAAGATCCACTTTCTGTGGGCAGTAACATGAGCTCTGCCCAGGCTTGGTGCTACAGGTGATGGAGCTGTGCCACTGAGGCTGTGCTAGAACAGCCCTCTGCTGCTGTTACACTTGAAATTGCTTCTGCTTTCTCTACATCTTGCTTTCAAATCCCCTCTCCCCATTCTGGTCATGTTTCTCCAGCAGTATTTCATCAGTGGGAGTTCCTGTTCCCTTGGCTATTGCTGCATAGTGTGATGACCAAAGCTTGCTTTGTGAGAGGGGAATTTGGGAGTAAGAATAAAGGCAAACCAAAATTGTGGAGTGTTTTTAACTCAGTGGTGTTTGAAGCTGCAGTTCTCCATGCTGTGCCAATTAGCACATTTCCACAGGAATCTGAATCTACTGTGATTTGAATGGAAGAAAACTGCACTGACTGTAAGCAACTTTCTCAGTCTCATTTAGCCTCTATTTGAAATTCTGACTTTGAGCCATTTCCAGGTATGAGCCTATTCCACGTTGGTTTTAAGGAATTGCTATGTAGAACACAACTGCTCTCTATTCCAGATAATCTAGTACCTCCAGACTGATGGACAGGATTTATTTGCATTTTTTTCCTCCAAGCTTGTTCTTTGTCCACCTTTGATGTTTTGCATTTGCAATGCTTGTGAGCAAATTGTGCTCAAGGAAGGGTATGGCTTCCCTTGCTCTTGAAAGGATTCTTGCTTATCTGGTATTGAGAGGGTCTGGCTTATCTGGCTGATGTTGAGAGGGTTCATCATAACTTTGATGTGAATTGGATTGATGTTATTTTCAGATATATGTTACCATCTTAAAGGTTTAGGTCAGTGCATGTTGCTTTTGGTATGCAACGTGACTTTCCAAAGCTAATGCTTGCTCCTTATCCTTGTGCATTAGAATTTGAGGCTTTCCCAAGTCCTCCAAAGTCAAACATCTTGCTAAGAGGAGCACAATTGCTTTCAGTTCTAGCTCGGTGCCCAGGGCTGCAAACATGAGAAGCAATCCAATTTGATTTGTGAATTCTGTTCTGTTCTCTGCACCACCACGTTCACACGTGGCTGCTGGGATGGGAGCCCTGCTCTCCTTACT
The DNA here is from genome assembly GCF_027477595.1 of Haemorhous mexicanus. NCBI lineage: Eukaryota > Metazoa > Chordata > Aves > Passeriformes > Fringillidae > Haemorhous > Haemorhous mexicanus. Next base: position 4,381,410 of record NC_082350.1, on the reverse strand, counting down.
GGTGCCTGCATTGCCTAAAGATTTATTTTTACCAGTCCTCATTTTTCATGGGCATCAAGTTCTCAAGGCATTTTCAAAGTGCTGGAAGATGAACCTAATGCAGTAACACACGTGTGGTTTCTTTCATTATGAAAAACTGTGCATCTTCTAGACTTAAATGATGAAAGTGAGATGAGGACTCTTACCCTTTGCAAGTTTTTTAGTTCCAGCAGTTTTTTGCTTGGATTTTTTTTTTTGTTTGGTTCTGTATCAAACTGAGGGCAATGTAGAAAGGCTTGAATGTCACTGTGCAGATTATAAAGTCACTTTAGCATTCACTCAGACCTAGAGAGAATGGATCTGTGGGCCCAGAAGCTGTTTATAGAACCATCACCTGATGCTATTAACACTTCCATGAAAAGTCTGGACAGTAGATGCCATGGTTTTCTCATAAAGAGTGTGTAGGAATTGAAAAAGATTTTCTGGTAGTTGTGCAGATGAATCTGCTTCTGCCTAAATTAAAAAAAAAAAAAAAAAGAATCAGACTGAAAGAGGGCAAGTAACTTGAACCAGGTGAGCCAAAAAGAAAGAGAAATTTTAAGTCCAAGTTCAAGTTACTCATCACTGGCCTGCCAGACTCTCAGTTCTCTCTGTGGAATGAGAAAGAATAACTTCTTCATTTGTACTTACAAGATTTTATTGCAAGTTAAATTAACTTTTTTTTTTACTCTAGGGAAGGTTATGTGTAATAATTGATATCCTCAAAAGAGAAATCTGTGAAAGATACAGCTATGTTACCTGTCAGTTAAAGGTTAGCATTTTAAAAGAGGGAAAAGAACCAACCAATTTTTCCCTGTGGGGAGAGGAGATATTTGCTATTTCCATGTGTGACTGTCTTATATAATTTTGAATAACTTATTATTCCTCCTCTACCATTATCCTTCCTCTTTCCCCACGTTAGACACCAATACAGTACAGGTGGTAAAGGATAAAACACTTTCCTGGATAGAACATCTGGCTGTTTCATGATCTGGCTTCTGAGCAGTCTAACCCAAGGGTGAGCTTGAACTGACTGACTGAAACCTGCCTTCATCTGCATCACCTACTTGCTCTTTGAGTGAGGATTTCATCTTGAGAAGCCATTTCCTATGGTGAAAAACAAGAGAGAGTTCTGCTTTCAAGTTTTAAAGAAGGTAAATATTTTGGATTCTGGCTTCTGTCTTTCTGCAGAGATTTGTGTGATCTCACCTGATGCTCAGTGCTTATGAAGACACCAAAGATATCTTTTGCCAGTACTCTTTAGTAAGTATCACATTATGTTTCACTGTGTGCTTGGTTTCTTCTTTAAAATTCCATGTATGGGATAGGAGAGCTTATAAACTTTATTTAAAAATAAAAAAAAAGTATGTGCAGGTTTTAGTTATGCTGCTCACATATCTAGAAAAAAGTCACATCTCCCCAGTTTGCCCTTTTAATGAGGTCAACCCATTCTAATTAAAGAACTATTGAGGAAGAAACCTCAAAATATAGAAATAAGCATGTGTTGCATTTAGGCATTCCCATTTTACACACTCCATCCTTATTTCATTTAAATGATTGTTTCTTTTTTCTTTCTTTCTTTCCCTCGTTAATGTTCCAATAACAAAACGTTTTGCTGAATAAACTGACAAGGGAAATCTATGCATAAATTCACAAATTAGTGTTCATTTTCCAACTGTGATCTGAATTATTGTCTAAATAATGTGGATGAAACACCTATTTCAAGAGCTGGCAGGATTTCTCCTTTATTTTGTCAGTGTGTATTTCAGTGTTTTTAGCAGAAGATTAATACACAGAGTATCTGTTAATAGCAGTAAATTGTCTAATGATATGCTCACCATCTTCACATGGGAAACAAAATGTTCTTTTCAACTGCAGATCTTAGGGGCTATGTTTGTGTGATAAACAGGACATTAGTGTAATTGCCAGTTTTACTTGTGCTGCAATGCCATAGAAAATGGCTGGATTTCCAGCATGGTTGGGAGTTGAAATATTTATCTGAGGAAGCCAAGTGCAGCCTGCTTGCAAGAGCCAGACACAGCAGATTAACAGCAGTGAGGTTGGTGTTTGAGTCAAATGTCTGGGGCTGCCCATCCTGGAATGCTCCCCACTTCTGACAGCTGGTTCAAGTGCAGAAAGGATCCATTTCCTCTTCTGGCTCCATGCTTAAACCTGGCCATCCAAGACCTGGATTAATTGCTTGGCAGGGTTTTTTTAGTGTCAGGCTTATTGACAGGAAATTACTTGGAAAAATCTCTGGGAAACTTAGGACAAACACTGACAGAATTGCTACATGTACTGCTTCTGACTGGTTACAGTGGCTCTCCCAGCATCAGGCTTTGCACTGTGGCAACCTGAAACTGTACCTTGAGATGGAAGCAGCATTCCTGGTTGTTGCCCTAAGGTAGAAAAATCATAGAGAAATCTTCATAAAATCAGGCCTGCTCTCTTGGAATCAGTGGCTGGCCTTGTCAAAGCTAGCATTTTGCAAGTTGCCATGTGAAAGCAATCCTGGTGTGAGCAGCTCATTAGCATAACCATCTATTTCTGGGTAAACCAAACAACTTGCACCTGTATGAACTGTTCTTGCACTGTTAGTTTTTATTTTTCTATCTCTTACAAACAACTGAACAACTGTCTGTGCATGTATACAGAGTTTGTGACCAATCAATACAGGATAATAACTTGTTACTGACCAATAAAGTAATTGGCAAGAAAGCTCCTGACCAATTGGAGTCCCACATGGGGTCTGTAACACTGTATAAAAAGGAGATATGTGAATCAAGAATGGCCTTTTTCCACCATGAAGAAACTGGAGTCCTGTGTGGTTTATTCCCATAATACCTGGTGGTACTTGAGTGGAATGTAATCTACAGATTTTTCAGGTTTAGACAGAGATATGTAACACCAATTGAATTTCCTACTCTCTTTCAAGGGATGTGGATGAGAACAAGAGTTGAAAATTAATGCCTCTGTTGTCTTAATGGAAGTAAAAGTTGCTCCAAGCAGTTTCTTAAAAAGCAAGGAGTATGCCAAGGGCTGTATGGATACACACATGAACAACCCTGAATGCTTCCTGCTCTGCAGTAGGTCCCCTGGGGAAACCCAGAGTGCAGAGTTCCAGCAGCAACTGCCTGGATCCTCTCTCCTGGGAAAGCAGGGAAAGCTCTGTTGGTACCTTTTGGTGCTCTTCTCTTCACCTGAAGTAAGGCAGGGAAATTTTTACCCATGGATCCTCCTGAAGCTGTGCAGCTCACTGGTGTCCATGTGAGCCAAAGTCAAGTCCAGGAAAGGATGCCTTCCACAGTCATTCCCATTAGTTACCTTGGGGTTCATTATACTCTAACATATGGAATTTCACATTGTGAAACACAAAAAATTAGCCTCCTAATATGGAATTGAAGTTCCTGCTTTTAAAAGCTCTTCTCATGCCAAGTACTTTTTCGGAGTGCAACTTGTAGCTGGCACATAGAAGGGAAGGGTGATGAGGTGGTGTGATGTCTTTCACAGGAGCACTCAGGGATCAGTCTGACTTCTTTAAACAGTGGTTTCGATTTTTTTCCTTCTCAGCTTGCTGCACATCAGGCATTCTTTTCCACTCTCATTTGTCTGTCAGGCATATCACTTATCTTGGAGCTAGTAGAAGGCTTTAGACCTATGATTTTTATTTTTTTTTTTGGTGGTATAATGCTATTTCAAACACATTGTCTCAGTCTCAAGTTGGAGGAATTTTTACCTCCCTCTTCTGTAGGTGTTCTCCTGGAGTTGGATGGTCAAATTTTGTAAGAGATATCTCATCAGTGCTTGTCCCAGCTCTTCCCTAAGTGATTGCATTGGATGGGCAGAAAAGGATGGATAATTGCCTATTGGATTCTGCTTAGGGAAGGTCAAGGTAGTCTCTGCCTGGCCTACCCTGAGCTTGTCATACAACTCTGTTATTACAGGGTTTATTCAAGCCTGTAATCAGCTGAGTTTCACTGAGATGGAACCATCTGCTTCACTGAGTAATTTTTTTTTTTGTGGCAGTGTGGTCACGCTTTGTCTACCCTTGACAGGATGGATGAAATGTCCACAGATTTTCTGTTCTGCACCCATTGTATTCTTGCTACTTTGAGTTTTCATTTAAGGAGCAGGTTAGAGGAAAGAAAGGAAAAGCTGTGTGGTGCAGTTGAGATGGTGGAGGGGAGGGATGGCATCCAGAGGAACCTGGGCAGGCTGCAGAGGTGGGTCTGTGCAACCTCATGAAGTTCAACGAGGCCAAGTGCAAGGTGCTGCACCTGGGTCAGGGCAATCCTCTTGCAGAAGTAGTCCAGCACAGAGGCCAGCTGTAACATTAACTTCCAGCAAGTGTTTGAAGGGGTTAAGACTAGACTTTTTTAAACACAATCCCACTCATGTCTGCAAGCTGGGTGGAGAATGGGCTGAGAGCAGCCCTGAGGAGAATGACATGGGGGTGTTGATGGGTGAGAAGCTGGACACGAGCCAGCAGAGTGTGCCTGCAGCTCAGAAAGCCATCCTGGGCTGCACCAGGAGAAGTGTGACCAGCAGGTCAGGGGAGTGGATTCTCCCCAGCCACAGCAGGCAGCTGGAACAAGATCTTTTATGTCCCTTCCATCCCAAGCCATTCTATGAGACAACTGTCACTTAATGAGTGCATGGCTAAGGATGAGATTTGTCCTGTCTTGGTTTGAACAGACAGGTGTCTGCTGAGGAATGCAGGAACCTCTCTTGAAATGGGAAATGCAAACCCTCTCCCTCTGAATTATTATGATTTTGAAATTAAGGGGCTCTCAGGCAAAGATATGGGAATAGGAATAACAGTTATTTACTAGGGAAACTAAAACATACAAATGTAATAGTACAAACAAAGAAAACCACACATTGCCAGAGTCAGACCATGCCCTGTCCCCTGTGTGTGTCAGGGTGGTGGCACAGTCCCATCCCAGGGGGGCTCAGGGTGGTGGCACAGTCCCATCCCAGGGGGGCTCAGGGTGGTGGCACAGTCCCATCCCAGAGGGGCTCAGGGTGGTGGCACAGTCCCATCCCAGGGGGGCTCAGCCCTCCTGCAGTGCCAGCTGTGGTTCTGCTGGAGCAGGGATCCTGCACAAGGGGGGAGTTTTCCTCTGCAGCTCCAGGGCTGCTGGAGGAAAACTCCAGCTGCTGGAGATGGGCCTGCTCTCCCTCTGGGAATGCAGGGCAGGAGAAAGCTGCTCCTCTGGGAATGCAGTGGGCAAAGGCTGCTGGGCTGTTCCCAGGGCAGATTGGATCCAGGTAGGAATGCTTGGCTCCTCCCCTGGGCAGAACATCTCCCCATGGGATGGTGGGATTTGATCAGCCCTGCAGGGACACTCAGTGGCCATGGACAGCAGAGATCTCCTGGAGGGAGGATGGGCTGTGGGAGAGATAAAGAAAAAACTGCCCCATGAACAGCAGAGACCTGCCCCAGCTCTGACAGATGGGGATAGAACACACACTTACCTTACAGCCCAGGGCATGTCCTCACTTAAATTTCAATCTACACTACAGGAGTGTAGTGCAGCCTGGATATGGCAGCATTTTGAACTTTGTCTAGGATTTTTAAGTGTACTTCTGGCAATGTTGTTTTGTCAAGATTATGTTAGTCCCCTTACAAACTTGTTATCAAGCCTGCATAATAAAATTTGTTATGCCTGCATGGAAGCTGCTATGAAATCCAACCATACTGTAGAATATCTTCAGGCCTTGGAGAATTCCATACATTCCAGTAATGAATTTCATAAGCATTAATTCTTGAAAGTTGTGTTTAATGTCTGTCTGGCCTTGGCCAAATCAAAGTCAGACCCTAGTCTTGCCTGTTTAAGCTAAAAGATCTCTGGGGAAGAGAATATAAACCACTCTCTGCATGTGCTTTTGAGGCTGCTTGAAAATTCTCTTTGATGCAAGTTTTAGCCTCGTCTCAAGGGTCTGCCTTCAGACTAGTTCAAAACCAGCTTTGCTGCTTTTTTGAGGTTTTACAGTGAGGTGAGGGAAAATCCATTAGATTTGAGGTTATAGAGTCTGTGCTAAGGAACTTAAAATTGTGGCACAAAGGCTGGGATGCTTAAAAAGTGTAAGAGGCTGGGTCACCACCAGTCCTTTAGACCTTGGCAGCAACAGAGAATTTTCTAGAAAAGTATCTCCTGCTGTTTCCTCATGCCATGATATTAGAGAAGCACTAAAATAGGTGGATGGGGTTCCAGAATTTTGGAATAGTGTCAGTGCCAAAATGTCTGATACAATGCTCTGGGCTTTGGTGAGAATTTGGGGTGAGTTTTTATGGGGCTTTCTGTGAGACTTCTGGTTTAGTCATACCGACTTACACATGGGAATTATTTTATCTTTATCCAACTTAGAAGTGCAATTCTCTTTAAATAAGATTTATCTTGAGTCTCAACATTGGAGAAGTTTACCCAGGTTGGAGGTGACCTGTGTGGAAGAAGTCTTTAGTGTTGCTCTTCCTGAGCTGCTTTCAGGTGACAATTCTTGTAACTGAGATTTTGGTTTCTGAGTCCAAGTTCAGCCCACTGATTTCATGAAAGTAGTTATTTCATAAGCTAGTGGCTTGTGTCACAGCCTAAAAATAATGTTTTTAAGGGTTTGTTTTTTTTAGGAAAGGTATATTCTACACCTGCCTTTCACCCTTCTGTCCCTGGGGCCTGCTATTTGATTTCCCAGGGGCAGTGTCTCAAGGGAATGTATGATACTCAGTGTGTGCAATGCTTCAAGAATTACATACTGGAAACCATAAAGAAACACTTTAGTTGGTCCATGGAGATGAGAGAAATAAGGACAAGAACTAAGAATTATTCTGAGCCTGTGTAAAACATCTCTTGCTGCTTTAAGTAATCAGATGGAATAAATTAAATTATGTGGGCTTTCATGAAAGACAGCTTAGCTGTCTTCAAATACAAAATTCCTCTTTAATTATTGTGTTCTGAGCCTTTGTCAGTGTGGAAATACTTTGTCAATGTGGAATGAGTATTTAGTTGGTTATGAATTTATATTGAAGAAGAGAAACTGCAGTATTATATCTATGTGTTTGCTTCAGCTTCATTTGGCAACTCAGAGCTCTTACATCCATTTGGAGTTCTTTTAATGTTGAAATTTTTTGTCATAAGAATAGCTTAGCAAATGCTCCATCTGAACAATTCATACTGTGTCTGCACATGTGATATTCTCTGCAGATGTGGTCTCTTTTGAGAAGGGGAGAGAAATAAATTCCCTGCTTCCCAGCTGAAGGAAACAACTGTCTCTCTGGAACAAATCAGAGGTTCGAGGCTGAAATTGCTTGAAGATGATGCCTAATACTTTGTTAACATCCTCTGGTTTGGGGCTCTTGTACTTGAAAACAAGAGGGTCACACTGAAAATAAACCAGGCTCCACATCTGGCTTTTCCTTTGAAAAACCTCTCTCGTGGTAATGTGGGTGAACTGCCCACCATCCCACCATTAACAAGTTGCTGACCTTTTTTTTTTTTTAATATGCTCAACTGAGTGTGAAGTGACAGTCTCTGTTTTCTGCTCTCCCTCAATGAATAGGCTGCTTACATCTGGAACTGGGGCCTGCTGCTACAGAAGATGCTTTCTGCATATTTTCCTCCACAGAAAATGGATGCTCCCTAAGCCAGTGGCTCTGGGCTGCTCCTTCTTGCAAACCAGGTGCAGATGGAGCAGTGAAGTGCAACTTTTCAGAGTCTGGGGTAAATTTAGGAAAGAAAGGACCTGTCTTGTGGACTGAGAAGGATTGCTGGGTGCTTTGAGCTCTTTGAGCTCTGCCACTGTGGAGTCAGAGTAGAGGAAATGGCATTGGTGACTCAGTACATTAGAGTACTGAGCCTCCCCTGCACAGACATCAGTTGTGTTCCCTGCAGGAAAATTCACTTATTCACGCTTGGGGAGGTGCAGAAGAGGAAGGGAGGGAGTTAAAACAGTTCAGTGTATACAGAAATCAATGGAAAGAGTCACATTAACTTCAGTGGATTTTGGATTTGGAACTTAAGCTCTATTATATGCTCTCTTCAATAAAGACCTTCTGTTTTTCTACTTGAGCAAAAGTTCTTGAAGACTGAACTGAACTTTCCCCTCAAGGTGCTTGCACTGTAGATTTATTACAGTTGCACTAAAGCAGCCATTTCTGTGCTTTTAATACATTAACAGGCTGCCAGTTGGATAAGATTGTATGTTTGGGTGGAAAAGAAATCTAGAGATGTGCTACAGACAGTGCTTGGAATGGTAATGAGAATGGCAGCTCATTAGGATTAGCAATGCAAAAAAGGTTCCAGTTAATGAACAATGAAAACATTTTGGCAGTTGCAGGGTTGATTATTGCAAGGCTGTTCATGCTGCTATAATTTAAGCATCTAACGTGACCGTCCATTATCAGCTCAGATTTCGAGAGGTTTATTATTCCATCAAAACATTAATTCTGTGCTGAGAGCTGGCGTGGAAGGCAGGCAAGCAACTAAGTTGCATTATATGTGCTGTTTTCTATTTGCTAGAGACTGTAAATGAAGCCAGCAGCCAAGTTCCTTAAGCCCAAATTAAAATGCCTGCTATCTTATTCTGATTAGAAGGGCTTGAGAGAGACTGCATGGGCATGAGCAGATGATGCTGCTGGAGAGGGTCCCATTCAGTTCATGGGCAAGCACAGCTCCAACCTGTTTTGGAGCTGTGGCTGTAGGAGATGAACCCTTCTGAGCACCAGCTGGGGTCAAGTGGCCCTGACTGAGATTACTTTTCGATGTGGAGCAGTAGAATTTTGTTGCTGCAGAAGATGGTGAAGCTTGACTTTGCTGTCCCCATGGAAAACAAGTGCTTTGCCCCTGACATCAGCTAGCACTGGGCTGACCTGCACAGGAAAAGTTGCTCAGGAGAAGAGTAGGGGATAGCAGGAGAGATGGGGAGAGCAGCTCCTGACTGGTGTGTCCTCTGCATGAGAGTGCAAACTGAGGTTCCAGTCTGACTGAAAATCCAAGGCTTCAGGCTATTTGCTTTTCTGGGCTTCTTATTACTTTGGTTTTAATCTGATGTGCAACCAAAACCACTTCTGAATTCGCAGTCAGCTCTAGTCAAAGCTGGTTTTCTCAGTGTTGGCAACTGTTATGGGCAATTCCTAACAGAGTAAAAGTGACCACAAGTAACTAAAAATAATGCTCTGTTCATAACCCAGGGATTGTTCTGTGGGACTGGAAAGATCTTCAGCTTGGAGGGAAGATTTCCCTTGACTTCTATTTTCCACTCTGATTATTTTTTAATTTGTTTACTTCCATCTAAATTACTCATCCTCTGTCTAATGGGGCTTTCACCCAGCAGTCCCCAGTGCCTGGCTCCCCTCTGCAGCAGATGGTGAGAGTAACCTGGCCCTGCTTCCACCATCAGTGAGCAGCAGAAGGTGCTGCCAGGTTGTTGGATGCTGTGGATGCCTTGTGGTTGTTACAGTTTAGCTGTAGAAAATTATGCTCCCTGACAATTAAGTAGCACAGTTGGTATTAGGCAAATGTGAATATTATTGTCTAGAAAATGGTACAGGGCTCTAATCAATGTGATTTTCTTATTGCTGTGAAATTGTCTGTGAAAATAGCAGCTCAATCTGATTCTTTGGTAAACTGTGAGCATTATTCCATGGCATGGTTGAGTCTGGGCAGAGGAGGGGTTTGATCACTCCTTCACCAGTTCTACCTTATTAATTACTGTGGAGGGAATTGTTCTCTAATCACATTTTGGGTTAGAGTTGGCAGCATTGTCACTAAGAATGGATCAGATTTGATGTGCTTTGTGATGTTATGGTTTTACCAGGGAGATGGTCCAGCAGTGGGCTGGGTCCCTTCTCATGCTGATATCCCACATAGCATAGCTTCTATTTTAACATCATGTTATCATCTAAAACTATATTTAACACACTGCTTAAGAGAATTAATGCAGCATAACTTTCTAACACAACACATACAATGTTCACTTTAATATTTGTGGAAAGCCAATCATAAAACATGCATTTTTCACATGCAGCAAGGTACAGGCTGCAGAGTCCAGGTCTGTACAAAGCAGAGCAGCTTTTGAGGTGCCAAGGAGCCCAAGCAGGGGGCAGGACAAGGAGTGCCTGGGGCTCCCTCAATCTTTGGGGTGCTTCAGCAGAGAAGCTGCCTGCCCTGTGGAACACCACACCTATCCCATGGTGACAGCACAGCTACTCTGCAGAAAGCTGCTGCCACATCTCAGGGAGTTAAATTTTCTCCCAGATGGCTTACTAAGTTGTTGTGATATCCTGGGTGATTCCCTTAATACCTCCTGTGACAGAGCTACTCATTTGCAAACTGTTTGGCAGAAGGTGACATTTGACTCCCTCCCGGAGCTTTTCACAGCACTGACAGCAGCAGAAGATAGGCCCCCCAATTTACCCTTGTCAAAAAAATGACTCTGGAACTCACTGACAGACGTGTTGTGTGAGGAGGCACTGCTTTTAGAGCTGCTGTCTACAACTGAACTCGTGCTCGCATTTCCTGAACCAGCATTTTGATGCCTTGTGCCATTGTGGAAAAGCTGTATATCAGCACAGCATTCTGCTGACCATTCAGAACAGCCTGTACATCAGAAGAACACATTATGAGTGCTTATCTCAAGTCAGAGCCCTGCCAGTGGGGATAACTGTGTGATAACAAGCAAGGTTACCTGAGGCACAGGAGGGAGAGTGACATGCACAGACACATTTTAGATCATGTCCTGCCTTGGTTTTTACAGACCAGACAATGATATTTTGAAAATAGAACAGTATTTTCTGTACAGAGTACGAGACAGCCAGATGTGTATTCTGTGGCAGGACTGGAAAAAACTGCCTCTTGCAGCTCCCTGTCTCAGAAACAACTCCATTCTCTATGTTTCCATAATACAATTTTTATCAAAAGTTCCTGCTCTGGGTCTTGGGTGTGCAGATTGTGTTGCACAGAGTGAGTGTGCTGTGCATAACCCAGTATGTACTCAGTGTGCCTTGCTCTTCAACCAGAGAAACAGTGCCTGGTACCAGAGTTCACCTAATGGGCATGGACTGAGGCTGGCTGCACGATTTCAGGCCTTGGCAGTGGATGTGGGTTTATTTGTTTGGGTTTTTCCCCTGAAAGCTTGGTTCTCCTGGGTTTATTTGTGTGGGTTTTTCCTCTGAAAGCTTGGTTCTCCTGTGTGAAAGGTGTTCTCCATGTGGAGGGATGGGTGGGAGCTTAGGCAGTGAATACAGCTTCTGTGTTCAGGTCAGAATAGCTTCTGATACAGAGGTGTGTGTGTATGGGCATATCCTACCTGAATCAGGGTGTTTCAGTTTTACTGGCAGCCTTGAAATGAACCCCTTAGGGATCTGAGTCACTTCAGCTCATTATATTCTTTTGTTCTTTTTGGTATTTGTGGCAGTTTTGGGGTTTTTCCAACCATTCTTTACAGAAGGCTGCTGCGAGCTCTGGGCGGATTTTTAAAATGCCTTTGAAGATCATGATACAGTGAAAAATATGTGAGGGAAGAGTTTCATCTTGTTGGGCCAGAGCTTTCATAATGACCATGGAGGCCAAGTCTGGGGGGCAGCTGCATCTGCTGGTGTGCTGGGAGCTGTGTGTGGAGGGGCAGAGATTGGGAAATGCAGCAGCTGCTTCTCATCTGCCTTTGGCATTTCTGTGCTCTGGGGTTCGTTCGGCAAAGGGAGTACAGCCTCCACCAGGAAGGAGGTTTGTGCTTCCCAGCCATGTTCTTAACTTTTCTGAATTCACTTCTTTGGATTTATATTGGGTCAGGATTCTGCTCCACCTGTCATTTCCTCTTTTTAGGGGTGGCAGCTGCAGGGATTGAAAATACCAGGCAAAATACAGAAGCTGTTAGCCTTGTAAGGCACATTGGGAGTGGAGGGACACTTGTCAGAGAAGCTGGACTGAAACAGAGACCTTGGAGCACTTATAGCTGAGGTAGGGAGCTGGTTTTGACCAACACATGTCAGCTGGTTTGGGAGATTTTTATGGCACAGTGAAATTAATTGGAGTTTGCTAATTGTGTTTGCAGTAGCTGCTGCACTCTGGCTAAAGGAAACACTGCTGAGACATCAGTGTGTGTCACAAACATCGTGCACAATTAGTGGTTGGGTTGGGCTTTTATTGTTGAGCCTGGTTCTTATGTTTACATTTGGACACATTGGAAGGTCCCTCCATATCCTGTGGGTAGGGGATTAAAAAATCTCCCATTGAGTTTCCTGGTATTTTTGGGGTCCCTCATCGTGGGGGAGGAAAGATGAATCTGAATCCATGTTCTTAGAAGGCTAATTTATTATTTTATGATATTATATATTATATGATATTATATTATAGAATACTATACTAGACTATACTAAAGAATAGAGAAAGGATACTTACAGAAGGCTAAAAGGTAATAATGAAAAACTCATGACTCTCTCCAGAGGCTCGACACAGTTGGACTGTGGTTGGTCATTAAGTTAAAACAATTCACATAAAACCCATGAAACAATGTCCAAACCACATTCCAAAGCAGCAAAACACAGGAGAAGCAATTTGGATAATTATTGTTTCATCTTTCTCTGAGGCTTCTCAGCTTCCCAGGAGAAGAGATCCTGGTGAAGGGATTTTTCAGAAAATATGACAGTGACAGAGTCTCTTAGTAATTGTGTAAATAATTTAACTTAACTGAATAGCAGCACCAAATACTCCTCACAAATATGTAGTGAGTTTCAAGGGATCCAGCTATCCTTTACCCTCTTCTGCAAAGTATTGCTGTACCTTACAAGGAGCCCAATTGATTTCACAGGAGCTACTAATAGATTCATACTCGATGCATAAAAAGTGGCATTCAGCATGGAAATTAATTCAGCTTTGATTGTGATCTTCTCTTAATATATTTCTAAAAAAAATTTAATTGGATAGCATGAGTATTCAACAAACCAGCTAATTTAACTTAATCTTGCACTGTCCTTATTAATAAAAAAAGCAAATTTCAATTTGTAATTCAGTCTCAATGAAAATCTGACTCTTCATTTGAAGAAATGTGATACGTGGAGACAAAGTAACCATTTCCTGGTCAAAACCAAATTTCCCCCTGGAGCAGCTTGCTGTCCTTCATCCTTTATACAGAGACCAGGCACTGAACTTCTGTCTTCAGGGCTGATGTTCTAAGCTGTGCCATGTGAATTTCCATGTGGTGGGAAACAGCCCTTGGATACAGCAAATAAGGGAATATACAGAAATGCACAGGCTTTTTAAAGAACCTGCTTCAGGTTAATAACTTGAGTGGTCACCTAGGCTCTGGTTGCTCCAGGAATTTGGAAAGCTTTCCACATGCAAGGACTGAGCCTAAACTGAGCTCCAGGCAATGCCTTCATTCACCAAGTTATCCTCCAAGGTGACAGGGTGCTCTATACAATAGATAATATGGCAAACCTTGGGAATAGCTCATGGACTTCTGGCTAACATATATGTGAGGAAAAAAAGCAGTCAGCACATAATGGGACCAAGAGAAACGCACTAGGAATTCCAAATCTGATCTATGTTTTGTAGAGAGAGCATGAAACCTGCTCAGCAGGCATTGACCTTCTCAGCAGAGCATATGAGCAGGGGATCTTGCACTCTCCATGGACTCTGAGAGCCCAAACTGAATTGAGATGTACTGATACTGGCCCAGCAAGAAAGCTGTTGGCTCATTCTCTGTGACTTTTTGCCATGGTGTATGGAGGCAATTCTTTTCCCTTGCTGCTAATGATGTACAGCACAATGTGCAGGGAATGGGCTGGCAGAAACCCCAGCAAGATGCAGCTGGAAATGATGGTGGGTCAGGCAAAGGCATCCAGTGATGTTGCCAGAGTCCACCTTTGCCCAGGGTGATATATTTGACTGCAGTCAGTCAGGAATTTAGCAAAGCAGCATCTGTGAGTCCTCTGTGGGCTGCATGGAAACCAGCAATGTTCCTGGAAGCTGAAAAATGAATCATTATTTTCCATGGTTCCTGTTTTATGGTCCTACAGGGTCTTTTCTTAGGCACTGAGGGCTGTTTTAAAAGGAGTCCTTTTACAGTTCATTAGATGGTTAAGATGAAGTTATGCAACGTCTGAAGTTTAAAAGCTGCATGAGATTTGGGAGTGCTGAGAGCAGGAGGTGGCAGTTTGGTGAGTGAACTCAAGAAGGAGCATTTAATGAAATCAGCAAAGACAAGACACTATTGAATTAGCCCATGAAAGCTGTTGCCCAGGGAGCTGTAGAAGTTGGGAGCTCTGGAGAGCAGCCATTGATGTGGATGTGGAATGCACTCACTATTGTGGTGTCAATTTTTTCCAGAGGGCTGTTAAGCTATAGTCCTGGGATTTTAATGGATAAATGTGATTCAGTGAAAGCAAAAGATTCCTCATCTTCCAGTTGAAATTTCTTACATTTTCTTCAGAGGATTCCAACAAGACCTGTGAAACCTTTAGGTCTAATCTAGCTGGGCAGTGCTGTATCCAATGTTCATGCTACATTAGATATTTGTCCTGTGAGAAGTTCTTATTTTTCCTGAAAATTTAAGACTTTTTTTGTCACCATTGAGTCAGGAACAGAATAGAAAGGTGACACAGACTCCAGGATTATCACAAGGCAAAAAGCCCTGAGTTTATTAGAACTCCTCATTTTATACTCTGTTTCTGATCCAGGTAGACCTGATTGGTCATTTAATTAACACATTTTACATCACTGTCTAATTAAGAAGACACCCTTTGGTAAACATCTTACGAGAAAACAACTGTTCAAAATACCAGGTACAGAAAGTTAAGATAAGAATTGTTTTCATTCTTTTCTCTGAGATTTTCACAGTTTTCCCAGAAGGATGCCTGGGAAACTATCTGTTTCTCTCTGAGAACATCCACATTTGCTCATTTAACCTGATTTTTTCCCCAACTTTACTGCAGTTTCACTGTCCACTGCAGTTTCACTGGACTATCACAAGGCAGTGAACATGAATTATACTTTTCCAGTGTCTGTAAGGATTGGGTTTGGGAGCTGAGATTGCAAGCCAGCAATTTGTTCCAACCTCCCACTAGATTCAATGGTATAGGTTAATTATTTTTTTCCTTTTTTTCCCATTCAGAAACATTACTGCATCTCAAAGTTAGGGGAAAATTGGATCAACTTTAATGATCACTTTAATGACTTGTCCTGACAGTCTGTATTTCTTCAGGAGGAAAACATTAACTGTCCCTAAGACACTTGTGTTTGCCAGACTGTGTTGTTACTTGCAGTGGCTCCTGCTTTTGGTTTTTGGAAATGGTAAAAACTACTACTACTCATATTTTTTTAAGAGACAACCAGTAAGTTTAATAGGTACTCAGGAAAATACTTTTGTAGGGGCCACATGTGAAAAAACCTTGCAGAAATCACTTAAAAATACCTTAGAATACATTTTTCTTTCTTAGTGAGGGTGCCTTGACCAGATATTTGTAAGGATAGGAATGATGAAGCTTGGATGTTGGAGTAATGAAAAAGCCTAATATTGTATAAAGTTTGAATTTGATAATTATGCTGCTTCTTCAGTACATTGATAATCCAAACAAATTTTGGGGGGATCTTAGTGGATCAGATTTTGTGGATCTTCTTTCAAGATACTGGCTTTTGTTTTGCATTCAAAGCATTCAGGGCATTGAGCTCTGCTTTACAGGTCTCTAAAATGTGCTCAGAGTGGAGTCTGTCAGGTGATGATCTGCTCTTTTAGGTGCTTAAATGAGTTTAAAATCATAAAAATTCCTACTCAAGGGGTGATTGCCCCATGCCAGCAAGAACTGTGTGGAAATCTGAGCCCCCCTGGAATTATCTGTAGTGAAGCAGACTGAGGGTGGTGCTTGGGAGGTCCAGCAAAACCATGTAAACTGTGAAAACCTTTTCATGGCAGTTCTGCCTTCAGCATCTTTGTCCTTTCAGCTTGTATGTAGCTGTGTGACATGATAGTGAAAGCACTCATTTTGGGACCAATTTAAGAGCAGCAACTCTCAGTTCCTGGTATTACAAAAACTCATTTTAATTTGCTTTAAGATGTGCCACTCCTTCTGCTGAAATCTCTTATTCTGAATGCCTCTGGCTTGGGACTGTTTGCTCTTGGACTCATGTTTGAATGCAGTGAGCACCACATTGGAGTTCCTGCAGGATGGTCTGTGGTGTTTGTGAGGTCCCCAGGATGAGGTGAGAAATGAGAATCTGACTCCAAGTTCTCAGAATGCTGATTTATTACATTATTATATGATATTATGATATGATATTACCTTGTATTATATTATTATATGATGTTATGTTATATTATGTTATAATATATGAAATTCTATACTTAAACTATACTTAACTATAGAGAAAGGATACATCAGAAGGCTAGAAAAGAATTAATAATAAAAACCCATGATTGACTCAGAGTCTGACACAGCTGGCTGTGATTGGTCATTAATTAAAAACAATTCACATGGAACCAATCCAACATTCACCTGTTGGTAAACAATGTCCAAGCCACATTCCAAAGCAGCAAACACAGGACTAACAATCAGATAATTCTTGTTTTCTTTCCTCTCTGAAGCTTCTCAGCTTCCCAGGAGAAAATCCTGGGCAAAGAGGATTTTTTCAGAAAATATCATGGTGACAGTGGTGGTGGAGCTTTGCTGTAACAGCCTTGCCAGCACTGACTTGCTCGGGGATGTGTCAGAGCCTCACAAATATCTCCAGTTAATGCATTGGTGTCATCCCCCCACTCTTCCCCCTGCATGTTTTCAGAGCACGATTGATTTCTCCAGACCTCTCTCAGTGTTTGGTTTGTGTGGAGCTGCCTGACAGGCTCCAGATGTGGTTTGCCCCAAGGCAGGCAGCTTGGGTTCCCCCAGTTCCCTGCCCTGGGAGCTGGGAACTGCTAGCCCAAAGCTGGCCTGTAATGCATCCTCTTCCTAACCCCCTGTCCTAGGGTGACGTTAGGATGCTTGGATCCCCATTCAGGTGTTCTGTGTCTGCTGGATGTTATGTTCTGTGCCTTCAGGGCTGGCTCTGCAGAGTGGAAGTTTGGTTTTGTTTTGTTATCAGCCGCTCCCCCACGGCTGGCAGGATGCACAGAGATGGGGCAGTGCAGAGTGCTGCTCTTGCTTTTTGCTTGCTTCTGCTTTGCTCCTGCTCTTGCTTTTTGCTTCTGCTCGTTAGTCAGTTTAG
This sequence comes from Haemorhous mexicanus, assembly GCF_027477595.1. Lineage (NCBI taxonomy): Eukaryota > Metazoa > Chordata > Aves > Passeriformes > Fringillidae > Haemorhous > Haemorhous mexicanus. The sequence continues at coordinate 4,364,200 of NC_082350.1, read as the reverse complement.
CTAAGCAGTCCAAATTTTTCCCTGGACTGGGCCCTGGCAAACACCCAGAGTCTGCACCTTGAGGCTGCAGCAGCTGCCCCAGGGCCAGAGGGACTGATAACAGAGCCACCACCCCAGGAGAGACTTTCTGAATTTGTCATCTTTGTCAGAGCAGTGACAGAGTGGTGTCACCTGGTATTGTTCATTTTGTGTGCTGGGGTGCTGTGCCTGTTAAATAAACAGGTTTTTTCCACTTCTCTCTGAGGAGTCCTTCCCAAACCGGTTGGGAGGAGGGGCCGTGTGGGTTTGCTTTCTGGAGAGGCCCCTTTTGGAGGTTTTCTCCCAAATTGGCCCTAAACCAGGACGCCCCCCTGGGATCACCTCCCTGGGGTGTATCAGCCATGAGGTCGGAGAGGATTCTCCTCGGGGAACAGCCTGCCCGACTCCTATTGTTCAAACTTAATGAGTTCATGGGATTGACTCTGCTGCAATTATTTCTTGGTGATGTATAACAAGTAGCTGTTCTTACAGGCTTATAAAATGTTCCAAAGCTCCATTAATTTGCCCTTCATTAGCTGTGTAATTTTGCTAATGACCTGAGATATTTAGAGGCATTGTCCTGTGAGAATTATGAGTTTCACTGTGAGGCCTCACAGAATCACTGCACACACAGCTCCAGCACGTCTTACTACCAGAAATTTGTTCTGCCCTGCTGCATCTAATTGTATTTTTTACTTTTGAACTGAAGTAGAGTCATCTCCTATTGATAAATGAATAATTATTTCATATACAAAATTACACATTTAATGCAAGTTTGCATTGTTAGAGTGTTAAATGATTAAATTTGTTAATTGTTTAATGTTGCTGGACATGATGATGCATTTAACCATTACAGTTTTCCACTGCATTGCCTTTTAAATTCTTATGTAGTGCAATATGCATTCTTGTTGCCTTTTCATCAGGTGTTAATACTAATGGAAATTAAAGGTTAGAGTCTGGAAAGGGAAGTATCCTGACTGTGATAACTGGAAAAAAAATGATGTGTGTCACTGGAGACCACAGTTGGTAAGGTGGTGGCTGAGGAGAATAGGGTGTCTGAAATACTCAGCGAAGTGGACTGTTTCATTTCCATTTTGTATTGTGCCCCCTCCTTCTCTCCATTGGTAGGATTTCATTTTTCAGTGTGAAATAGCAAAAACAGGGGAATTTCTTAAGAATTGTTGTGAGGGACAATGGGAGTAGTTCCTACTTTAGTCTGTCTGAACATCTCTCGTTGTCCATTAACCCTGAAGATTTGGATGGGATTTGTCCCATTTCCTTCCTGTGATAAGAACAGGAGTAGAACCTTTGTGAGGCCTGGACTCTGCTGTGCTCAAGAGTGTAAATCCTTTGCTTGGAGAAGGAAGGATTGGTCTCTCTAATGGAGTGTGGTGGAGAAAGAATCCCCGTGGCCTGTGTCACTGGGCTGGTGTTGTTTGTGGAGGGATGACCAGGATGGCTCCATCTGCCTTGGCCACTGCTGCTGCATGGGAGCATGGCTGTTTCCTGGAGTGAAGGCAGCAACTGAACCACGGGGAGTACCAAAATCATGGAATCATGAGTTGGAAAGGACCTTAAAGCTCATCTCATTCCACTCCCCTGCCATGGGCAGGGACACCTCCCACTGTCCCAGGCTGCCCTGAGCCCTGTCCAACCTGGTCTTGGACACTCCCAGGGATCCAGGGACAACCACAGCTTCTGTGGGCACCCTGTGCCAGGGCCTCTTCACCCTCACAGGGAAGGATTTCTACCCAAAATCCAATCTAAACCTTTTCTCCATCAATGTGAAGACATTCTCCCTTGTCCTGTCACTACATGCCCTTATAAAAACTCTCCATGTTTTTTGTCAGCTCCTTCAGGTACTGCAAGGCCACAGTTAGGTCACCCCTGGTCTCTTCTCCAAGCTGAACAGTCCCAACTCTCCCAGCCTTTCCTCAGAGCTGCTCCATCCCTCTGATCATGCTGGTGCCTCCAAAGCAGCCTTTCCTTGCTGTGCTGGGGACCCCAGCTCTGGATGCAGCTCTGCAGCTGGGACCCATGCTGGGGCAGACCCTGCCTTGGGGCTGGGGGGCTGCATGTCACCAGGGAAGTGCCAGGGGTGGGCAGCAGAACTGGACAGAAATGCTGCATTTATGTCCCACAGCAGCCCCTTATTAGACTGGGCTTTCAATTTTTTTTCAATTTTCCCTCTTTCTGCAGCTTGTACCTGTAAGAAGCCAACTGGCCTCTGTGTTTTGGGTCCAAGATGAAGGGTTCCAGAAGGGTTATCTTTACTGATATTGAAGTAAATCAGCTTTGATAGATCAAGCAGATCAGGCAACATCATATCACCGCTAGACCAAAGTTGAAACAATCCCTAGGAAAGCCAGAAAAGCTTTAGAAACTGACTTTAACACTATCTTTGAAAGCAAAGTCGTTTTGCTTCAAGATTATCATCACAATTTAGATGCTGTACATTGTAGTCGGATAAAGAGGGAATTTGGCAGATGAGCTTTTGCCTCTGGAGCCTCCAGATGACTGGAACAAGCTTCCCTTTCAGCTTAAATCAGCAAACAGCATAATCCCCTTTAAGCCTGGGGTTTAAATGGCTGTTTGAAGGAGGATTGTGCAAAATCTATTTCCAGTAATATGGTTACTGGAGCTAAAGAGTATGTGTTGTTTTCATGAGATTTTTGGATGGCCCTGTAGTGTGCATTAAATTATTGCAAGAATGACACAGTTGATGGCTTTCACTTAATCTTTAGGTGTATGGGCTGGGCTCTTTGGTAAAACTGAAAGCACCTCTTCGTTCTTGGACATTTTTTTCACCATGTTACACAAAGCAGCTGTCAATACCCTGAGCATTCCCTCTGCAGGAAAGGTGCTTGTTGTGTCCATCAAGGGTCAGTTAAAGGTCCCTCTCCTGACATGTAATGCCAGTGGGGGAGAAATTGGTTGAAACCAACAGCAGCAGCCTTTCCCCACCTGTGTGCTGGCTGTGGCATCTGTACCTCAGGCACTGAGGCTGTGTCCTTAGTCCTGTTCCTTTTTGGGGGACATATTCCTGCTGAAAATTGCCTTTCCATTCTGGTTGAATGTCACATTCACATTGTCTGAAATAATCCCTTCGCCCAGGATTTTTCTCCTGGGAAGCTGAGGAGCCTCAGAGAAAAGGAAAACAATTCTTATCTCATTTGCTTCTCCTGTGCTGTGCTCATGTGGAATGTGTTTGGAGATTGTTCACCCACAGGTGATTGTTCCATTGCATTCTGCTGGGAGTTGTTTTCACTCTTTGGCCAACCAGGGCCAAGCTGTGTCAGGGCTCTGGAGAGAGTCAGGAGTTTTCATTATTATGTTTTTGGCAATCTGTAAGTATCCTTGCTGTATTCTTTAGTATAATATAATATAGTATTATAAAGTAATAAATGAGCCTTCTGAGAAGATGGAGTCAGATGCATCACTCCTGCCTTTGTCAGGGCATTCCCTGCAAATACAATAGTTTGAAATCCTGATTTTTATGGAATCAAGGCCAGATTATGCTGCACTTCTCCCTCTCCTGGGTGGCCCAGCCTGGGGTCCAGCTCACTGGAGGCTGGGAGCCTTCTCCATTTCTTTGGGCATAGTGTTCCTGAATTTAAAAAAAGCCTCTTCATGGGCTTTGGTGACAGAGTTATTTTGTTAAGAGATTAACTGTGTGGGAATGTCTGTTAGGAATATGAGCAAAGAAATTTCCTGAAAAGCTGCAGGCAGCACTCAAATATTTGAGCTAAATCACAGGTTTCTGCAAATAAATCACCACATGTTCTCTGCCTTTACTAGAGGAACTGACAGTGGTTCTACCAGGAAATAAATACCAAAAGCAAATTTCTTACCAGATTTCCCCATCTTTACTGGTTTTGTTTTAAATGTGTTGGAGTACTTGTGGACTGCTCTTCCTTATTTCTGTCTTCCCCCATGTCAAAGTTGAGGGCAGAAGCTGCAGCTATCTTTTATAATTTTCCAAGGGAAGGAGGAGCAATTAATATTGAAATAATATGAAAACTATCAATGGGGGAAGAAGAGTGTTTTATTTTAAGACAAATGCTACTTCACTCATGCTCTCATGAGCACCAACATGCATGTAGACAGGCCAGCATGCAGGCAGTGAGGCAGGTTTCCCACGTGGATTCCTCAAAACAAAGAAGAGGACAAGCTATGCTGGCTCCCTAGTTCCTATTATGCACCCTGCAACCTTCCTAAGGTTAATTAAGTATGTGCTGGTGTGGATTGTGCCCTTCAGGAGGTCACAGTGGTTGTGTTCCTTTTGTCTCTTGTACCTCCCTTCTCTCCATTTAGGATTTATTTGTTTTCTTATCTAGGTGTTGACTTTTATCTCCCCTTACTCTGTGTCTTCCCACCACTGTTTCTCCATGGGTTCAGTCTGTATTTCAATACCCTGTATTGTTCTTATCTGGGTTGTGTTGGATCCTGACCTGCTGTCAGCATTTGACACCCTTTTTATCCCTGCTCCTGCTGTTCCTTCTGCTGTTCCACCACACCCAACCCTTCCATTTGCTCCCCATTCATGCCACTCTCCACATTGCTATGAGATATTTCTACAAAGTGGCCATAGGAGTTTTCAATCTGTACCATCACACCCCACTCTGTATCCCTGCATCCCCCTGCAGCCTGCTGTGTGAGCCTGGCAAGTTGCATGAGCACTTAATTTATTTATCATTTCATATTTCAAATAATTAAGTGAACTGCTGGCACTGCACAGATAATATCTGTAGATCTTAACAACTGATCATGTATGGTTATGGTAATCTGGAGAAAAGGCAAATGAACTATGAAAACTGCTTCATCTATAAATAAAACCATTTAGCTTCAAAGCAGTATTGCCATGGAAATTCTTCACTGATAAAGGATGGGAGTGAGGCTTTTCTCATTTAGATTTCCTGAGCCTTTTTATTTTATGCTGACAAGATGCCAGAGGGAAAAGAGCTATAAACTCAGTATTGCATATTTAAAAGATGGTATTTTATTTCATCTTCTTCATTCCAAATCTTTCCATTTACAGTATACAGCCATGAACTGAAATTTGTAACAAATGAGGAAAAAGAGATAGGAAGTACTGTTGCCAAGGTAAATCTGGTGCTTACTGAAAACTTTTGAGTTTGTTTAGAGGTAGCTTCTGTCCTGTATTTGTAAATACTCTTCTAATCAAAAAAAAAGCTAATCAGAAAGCTTTCTCTGAGCCACACACAAGTTGAAGAGCCTCAGAGGACAGCTGAGAGAAAACACAATCCAATCTCCAGCAAGGCAAGATTCAGAGGATGCCTGTCTTGCTGGGGCTTGCTCTGTCAGAGCTCTGGGTAGGACTGAGCTCCATGTGCCATCAGCCTCCCTGCTGTGGCACTGAGGAGGGACAAGGAGCTGCTTAGGAGCTGTCTTGGATATTGCTCTGCACCTTCCTAGCAGCCTGAGTCTCCTGTGCCTTGTGCCTGCTAATCCCTGCACAGCAGAGTTAGCAGTTATCACCTTCTTCTGCTGTTCTGAACCCATAATTCTGCTATTACTGTATTTGTGGGGTGGCAGTGGTGTCTAGGTGAGGTAAGGGTAAGTTATCATATTTCTGTGGGGTGATTCAAAGCAGTTTATAGTGTTTCTTCTGACAAAGTTTATGCTAAATTATGTTGTCATGGACTGGGTATAAAGAAGGCATAAAATCACCCTTTATTTTCTTTTTGTGAGTTGGCAGAAGTGAACAAATTCAGTGCTTTGCTTCTCTGCCTACTGTGCTTTTTGATTTCATAGCAATTATCTGCATTTACCCTCTCCTAGAATGACAATTTGATACTGAGGTCTCTAGATCCTACCAGGCTTTGGTTTCTGAATCAAACACAGAGACTGCTGGATGAAGATCTTATATGGAGCTATGAAATGTTGGATCACACCTTTCCTCCTGTGTCTCTCTCTGGAAACTCCTCACACAGCTGCACAATCTTCAAATAAATCTGGATGGAGAGTGGTGCAGTGATACAAATGGAAGCCACCTAACAGCAAGGTATGGAGAAAGAGCTCAGTTCAATTTCCATTTTTTAGCATACATTAAAAACAATCAGGCAGAGCAGCCCATCAGTGTTATTGGGAGAAGCCTGGCATCTTTATGAGTTAGTGATCAACAGTTAGGATAACGCTTCCCTTTATTGATCAGAGCCTGCTGCATTCAATTAAAATGAGGAGTAATTGAATGAAATTAAATCCAGCTCACTGGGGGCGACCAAGCATGCCATGCACGTGGTGAATGTCACCCAAAGGAAAACTTCACACTGGTAATGCATCCACTGAGCCATCCTGCTCACAGCAGGGGCTGGCTGAATGCCCTCTGCACACACAGATTGCTGATCCCTGCAGCCTTGGCTCAGGGATGGAGGAGTGCAATCACCTGCTGAGTGTGCACCTCATTTTATCTGCCCCTGGTGACAGGCAGAGGCGTTCCCTTCTTTGAGGAAGTGTGGTTGGGATGGCATGGTCAGAGAGAGAAAGCCAGATAAACCTTCCCAGGAATTGTTCTGGGCAGTTTGGGAAGGCTGAGGGAAAGAATGTAAAAAATCTTGCAGTTGGTGTTTTGAACAGTTATTTCCTGGTACAGATGGATAATGAGACGATTGGCTCTCACAATCACAAGATAACTATTGTGGGAATATTAAGAAAAGCTTTAGTGATGTATGGTTATGTTATTGTGGTTTAGATGTCCTCTGTTCTCCCCACAGCTCCCTTTCCCCCCTGAACTGTTGTCTGGAACAGGTACAAGAAGCTGCACAGGTGTCCCTTGCATGGGGCAGTTGGGATGGCAAGGCTTGGTGCTTCGGGGTGAGGCATGGCAACACCTGACCTCCAATCCAGGTACAAAGCAGTCTGCACTGATAAATGGCAAAGCAGAGCTGCCTGACAGACTTTGGCAGGGGCCAGGGCTGGCTGATGAACCCCCAGGGGTACAAAAGCCTGAGCATCCATCCTGAAGATGAACTGGCCATGTGGTGTGCACGAGGGGCAGTTCCCAGCACTGTGAATTTTTCCTTATGTAGTCCTTTGTTGTGTTTTTGTTAAGTTTAATAAACCTCTCTAAATGTTCAAAGTGAGCAGTAGTTTCTCACATTTCTCATATGGTGGTTTACCAGAGGGTGGTGTCTTAATTAGCCAGTGGTGCCATTGTGTTGATTAAAGGACCAGTCAGGTCCACCTTTATCTGAATAGTGTATAAAAAGGAATGGGTTTCTACTAAATTGGATTATTGGCCTTCTGGAGACCTAGAATGTGTCACTTATCACCTGTTCCTGACTCAGTGGTGACAAGGAAGAGCATCACTGACCCATCCTGGGTCTGAGAAACAGCCACTCACTTTTCATAGTTTAGGAAGGTTTATTAAACCTTATCAAAAATACAACAGAAGAGAGAAAAAAGAAAAAAGGTTACAGCACTGGGAGCAAAAGATTTTCCCTGCCATGTGCTCAGCCCCCTCACAAAGGAGGTTTTTCCCTTTTTAACCCTTTAACCCCTCCCAAAGTTCTGTCCATCAACCCCTTCTTCGCTGTCCAGTGGGGGAGATCCCTTCCTCAGATCCTGACTGGAGCTCAGGTGTTCCATAGTGCCAAGCTGACCTTCCCAGATGTCCCAACTCCAGCTGTTCCTTGATAACCACGTGAGGGGGTACAACATAACTATAAATCTATAAAACTTTTCCTAACCCATATACATGATATTTGTCTGTTCATTGTGAGAGTCAACCATGGCACCACTCATCTATCACCTGGGCTCTCTCCAAACCCATGCTGCAAACAGCAAAGCCCCTGGCTTTGGGTCACCCTGAGAGGGAAAGCAGCACACAGCTGATTTGCAGTCAGAAGTGCAGGTTCCCTTGAGAAGGTCATGTCTGACAACCCAAAGGAGAAAGCTTTGTTGATAAGACAGCAGACTTTAGGAGCATCAAAGCGTTCAAAATGGCTTAACACACAAAGCAGGGAGAGTTTGGCTCCTCCGTGACCCTGGGAGAGCTGGATGCTTTCAGCACACCCCTCCTGGCTGGCTTTGCCTCTCCTCAGCAGATGGTGTTGCAGTTCTTCCAGCCCTCCACAGCCAGACACCGACAGGGGCTTGGTTTGCTGGTGAGCCACAAGGTTATTTCACTCCACAACGCTTGATTTCTCTTTTTCTCACCTGCAGAAATCAAAGTATTCCCATACCTATCACTTAGCAGTTACTGCTCAGAACAGTTTGTTGCCTTTTCAAGTGGAAATCTACAGATTTGTCACCCTTTGAGGATTAGATGAGTGATCACCAGCCTCTTGCCAGGAGCACAGACAGCTTTGGCTCTGTGCTTGGCTGTGCTGTGCAGCAGTAAATTAGACCACCACTATCTTCTGTGGGGAAATGCCAATAGGACTCCTCTGGCGTCCCCAGTTGCCCCAGGAGGGAAAATCATCAAAGCCAGATTTTTCTTTTTTCTTTTTTCCTGAGAAGATGAATTGCAATAGTGAATTGTCCTCTAGCTTGCCTTTTTATTTTTTTTTTTCCCCGGGGAAAAAAATGGAGATATTTCACCTGTGATAACTCCTGTTGCATTTTTTCATTTTTTGCTACAATTTCGACTGACTGCTGTAAAACAATCCCTGGCCTTGTGCGTGTGAAGGTCAAACAGCAAATGAAAAATCTTCATTGAATGCATGGAGCAAAGGGAACATGAAAACAGATTAAATGTTTTCTTCATCCTCTGGAATTAGTTCTATTGACTTGGTAAAACTTCGTTTTCTGGACTAACAGGCTGCTGGCCAGCATGTTCCCAACTGCATTGGGGGTTCCTTTTTCTCATGAGGAATTAACCACAGCCCACATTGGTGCAGTTTTGCATTTGGCAGTGAACTTCAGGCAGAAGCAGCTCACATTTTATGGTTCTCTGATTTGTGGAATGTGTAAAAATCAGCAGAGTGAAGATAGTTAGCTTTGCATATTTTTTAAATCACAGAATCACAGTTTCTTTGGCTTTGTTTAATCTTCCAAATTCATGGCCTGACTTTATGATACTTTCTTCTTCAGGAATCAGGATCTGTAATGCTTTAAAAGCCTATGCAGAGGCTGTTGAAAGCAATAATTCCGTTTTGAGGGCAAGATCATTTGTCTGAACATGGTAGTTCTGTGTTGGAAGCAAGAGGGTGGGGAAGAAACACAGTGAGAGACATACACTGAACTGGTTTAAAAATTAAACTGGGCAAAGCTTTCCCTATAGATAGAAGTGTTACTTTATCTGCTGAACACTGATTTAATAACACAGAAACTCTTCTGGCAGTGAAGCTGGCTATAAAACTTTTATGTCACCGTAATTAGAGAATCAGCACCTCAAATGTAGGTTTTATTTAGTGATTTTTTAAATCACTAAATTGCCTTCAATGAACTTTCTAACAGCAAGACTTTCCAAATGAGCTTTCCTCTTTTTCCTCTTTATTCTCCCACCTTCATGCTCTGTGGGAGCCAAAGGGCTTCCTATGTCTTGAATGCTCATTCTAGGGGCAGGAACCTGCTTGAAAAAAATCTTGCCAATTTTTTTTTTTTTTTTTTGCATGTTCCTTTGACCAGAGGAGCATTTTAAAGATTCCAAAGAGGACGTTTCCATCTGGCACAGCTGTGGCCAGATGTCCTTTACATCTGACAACCTGGGAATGGCATCCTCAGGAATTACAGACTGCTAAATGAGGGAGCCTCTTGTGGGAACTGAGCAGAAGCATCTGCAGGAAGTGCTGGGTGAGGTGGAGGTGTTTGGGCCACTGCTGTGTATTCTGTTTCCAACCATTTGCTGGAAGAACCTCCAAGGCTGAACAAGTCAGCTCCTGCTGTTGCAGGCAGAATTTTACTTTGGGTTTATTCAATTTGGGATTAAAGCATTCACCTGCAAGTTAGTGTGTGAATTTTGCTTTAGCTACTTTAATCCATTTTCATTACTTTTCTGTAGACAAATCCACAATTCCTTCTTTTGACCTTTTTATTTTGTTCTTGTGCTTGCTTTATTTTAGCAGGCTGTGATAGGTTGTGCATCAGACATCAAGTTCAGCCTTCAATGGAAAGAAACAAGACAAGATGAGGAAGATAATTAATTTGCCTGGTGTCTGACAAGAGCCTTCTTATTACATATACACTGGTCTTTAATTATGATGATGATTTGGGGCTTTTTTTGAGGGAAAATGAGACTTCTCTGTGGGAGAAGAATATATTGCCTACAGCAGTATCTCAGGCATGAAATATTGTGATCAAAAAACCCTGATGAAGGCAGGAATGATGGATCTGACTCCATGTTCTCAGAAGGCTCATTTATTACTTTATGATACTATATTATATTAAAGAATACTATACTAAAGAATACAGCAAGGATACTTCCAGAATGCTAAAAGATAACAATGAAAACTCCTGACTCTCTCCAGAGCCCTGACACAGCTTGGCCCTGGTTGGCCAAAGAGTGAAAACAACTCCCAGCAGAATGCAATGGAACAATCACCTGTGGGTGAACAATCCCCAAACACATTCCACATGAGCACAGCACAGGAGAAGCAAATGAGATAAGAATTGTTTTCCTTTTCTCTGAAGTCTCTCTCGCTGCCTTTCAGCTTCCCTGGAGAAAAACCCTGAGTGAAGGGATTTTTCAGAGAATGTGAATGCCACTCTGCAAGGATTCTTTGGCTATCAAATCCTTTCCCCCACATCCAGTTCAGCTGTGTGGTGCTGGGAGTGTGACAGAGGAGAGGGAGTTGCAGGGGCCAGCCCAGCTCAGCCACCCTCACCTCCCCGTGGTGGCAGCAGGTGGGCAGGGCTGTCTGGGAGGTTTTCCTTGTGCACAGCTCAGAGCAGTGGTGTGGAAGAGCAGTGATGTGCTCCTGCTAAACAGACCATCATGGGAATTGGCTTCAGCTCTCTGGAGCTGCTCATGCAGAAACTTGTTAAGGACTGCAGAGGTGAGTGCTGTCTGCCTGGTGTTACACAGCTGCTGTGTTCAATCCATGCTGGGTCTTCGTGGGTTAACCATTTACAAGTGTGAGGTTTCTTGTGACATGCTTGGCCAAATCTAATGTGCAGACTTCAATTTGATGTGAGCAGAGTGTTGAAAAATGAAATGTTTTTGAAAGTTAAATTGCAGTCATTTATATGAAAATGCCTCAGGTAACTCGTTCCCCCCCCAGCCCCCCCAAAATATACTAATTTTATAGCACATTAATAATTCATGTGCATATTGGTTGCAGACATAAAGCACAAAAATATCCATTCTTCTGTAAAGCACAGATTTTTGAAACAAATAGGAATTGCTATGATCTGCTGATAGTACTGCTTGATTAGCTCCATACTGTTTAATTGCTGGTGAATGCTCATGAGCATTCGTGGACACAAATGAGAAACAGGATCCTCTGCAGTGGTTTGCAGGAAGTGCCCAGAAACACATCTCCTGTGCCATCAGATTTATGGGCACAGCAAGATTCACTTGAGGCAGCCAAGTTCAACCCTTGGCTGCACTCTGGTTTGCTAAGCCAGTGTGGGAAGAAGATATTAAATACAAGGGATAACACAGAGAGACACTTCCTCTGGGCACTAAAACAGGGATCTCCAGGGAGTTGTTGATTTGTGATGAGTCATTCTCTGTCAAGAGTCAAGGAGGGGCACGTCTTACCCTCCCAGCTCCTGCAGCACAAATATTTTATAACAGGGACTCGGCCACTAAAGGTCCTTTGGCACATTGCTGTATTAATATTGCCCTCTGAGGTTTTTTTGACTAAACATCCTGGTGCCATTAAACATTAAAAAATCCTTTATCTCTGCTCCCAGGTGTGTGTTGTATACAACAGTAATGTCCTGCTCACACGTGGCTGAGTTTTTGGGGTGTAAAACAGACCAACAGCCCCCATCCCGTTAGCGCTGTCAGAGCTGCTGTCCTACAGAGCTGAGAAAACTGCCTCTCACTGCATTTGAAGCTGGTGTAGGTTCTGCTCTCCTGGTGGCACTTGGGCTATAAAATGAGTTGGATCAGGTGGATACCTTGATGCCCATCCCAGAAGGAGCTGGAGAGTTGAGTGAAGCAGGCCACAGGTACATGCACAGCTCAGGTGTGCTGATGGAACTCGACTTCTGCTGCTCTGGGGCAGGGTGTAAGTCACTGCCATTGGAATGAGGGACTTAGGCAAAGTGAATTTTACTCTGGGTCCTGAATTTATGCATTAAACTCTGTCACCGTGATATTTTCTGAAAAATCCCTTCACCAGGATGTTTCTCCTGAGAAGCTGAGAAGCCTCAGAAAAGAAATGTAAACAGTAATTATCTGTTTGCTTGGAATGTGCTTTGGAGGGTGCTTACCAGCAGGTGCATCTTGGATTGGTTCCATGTGAATTGGTTTTAATTAATGACCAATCCCAGTCCAGCTGTGTTGGACTCTTTGGGTCAGTCACAGGTTTTTATTATTCATTCTTTTCTAGCCTTCTGATGTCTCCTTTCTTTCTCTTTAGTATAGTTTTAGTATATAATAATATAATATAATATAATGTAATGTAATGTAATGTAATGTAATATAATATAATAAATATAATATAATATAATGTAATATAATATAATGTAATATAATGTAATGTAATATAATGTAATATAATATAATGTAATGTAATGTAATGTAATGTAATATAATATAATATAATATAATATAATATAATATAATATAATATAATATAATATAATATAATATAATATAATATAATATAATATAATATAATATAATATAATATAATATAATATAATATAATATAATATAATATAGTATAATATAATATAGTATAGTATAATATAATATAGTATAATATAATATAGTATAATATAGTATAGTATAGTATAATATAATATAATATAGTATAGTATAATATAATATAGTATAGTATAATATAATATAATATAGTATAATATAATATAGTATAATATAATATAATATAATATAGTATAATATAATATAGTATAATATAATATAATAATAAATCAGCCTTCTGAGAACTTCTAGTCAGATTCTCATCTCTCATCTCATCTTGGGGACCCCCCTCTCACAACTCCACAACAAAACTCCATGCTGATTTTTCAGAAATGCCAGAAGTTAATGACTTGTTTGCTTGATTTTACTTCGCCTCCCGTGATTAGTAATTAAATATGGCAATGGAAAGCATTCCTGCTCCAGGGGATGGACTGTGGGAGACATGGTCATTCTCTTTCAATCCTGCTTGCCATAGCAGGCAAGGCCAAAGCAGTTTAATTTTTGCCAGGAGGGTTTCCCAATGATCCATCCTTTTGCATTTGGGTGTGGAGTCAGATCCCCTCTGGCCAGGGGAGCGTGGCCATGTCCTGCCTGGAGCTGCTGGAGAGAGGGGTGATGGTCACTGGGAGGATGAGGCCCCAGAGCAGTGTGTGGTGCCTCTTGGCATGCAAGTCCAGCTGCCAAGAGAGCTGTCCCTGAAATAGTGGGGTGTGATGAATCCACTCTGAGCAAGCTGCTGCAGACAGGAGAAGCAGCCCATGAAATATGGGAATGACTTTGCAATGCAGGATGATGAGAACCCTTCTGGAAAAAAAAAAAAGAAAAGATGAAAGCTCTTTTGCTGCAGGTGAGGCATGCTGGGAAGAATAACTTGCCTGTGATTACTCTGTGAGAAATATTTGGGATTTTTTAATCCATCAGCGCATTTCTGTCAGCTGTTGGCAGCACTAGGGTAACTTTATTCAGAGATATGTTGAAGATATCAGTGTACAATTGGAAGAAAGCAAGTCTGAGCATGTCACCTCTGTTGCTGATAAATGTCAGCCCACTCAAGGTGCTCAACAGTTTTCTGCAGAAGTTTTAAAGTTTGCATTAAAACTCTTCTTTAAAATTGCTTTTCTGCAACATAATAATTAATATTTACCCATTTACAATAACTTGACCAAGTTTGCATAAACACATTTCAATAAAATTCTTACACATTATCAAACTGTATTTAGTTTTCCTTGAAAATATTTCCAGTTATCCTTGCCAGTCTTTAAACAGCTTCATTAAAGGATTTCCCTGATCAGGTCAAAAGAAATGCACTGGGAAAAAAGGGCAGCATGAATGTGGAGTAGAAATGGGAGAGATTAAGTGTGAGATGTTCAGTTCAAGTGCCTTTGTTTTGTGTTTGGAAAGGTATTTTAAATGTATTTTAATTAAATACTAATTTAATTTTAAATGTACACCCAAACTTTACAACACCCCTTGGTGGTGAAAAGCTTAGGTCTGCCTTAGTAGAGAAGCTCTGTTTTAGAGGTTTTTTCCCCCTCCAGAATTTATTTCTTCTCTGTCTTTGGATGTATTGACTGCAGGACGTGGTGTACAACATTATATTTATGAGCACTTTTAGGAGGGAAAGTTCAGATATTTAGGGCTGCAGACAGGGAGGTACTAATTTGAATTTTTTACATGCAGCTCCCAAATATTCTTACTCTTAAAAGAACTGGCCAAGGGAAGTTTGGCCAAATGCAGCTATTTCTTATATAAATTATTTCATGGGTCTGGTTTTTAATTTCTCGTGGTGCCAGATGCTAAGGGATACAGGCATTTTTTAAAAACAGAATAATAATGATAATTGCAAGTATATTTTGGGGAGTATATTTTAGAGGAGAGGACTGCAGCAGGACCTTTAAAAACTCCAAAAGACTTAAAGAACTCTGTGCTGGGTTTTTGCTCCTGTGGTCTTTTAGTGAGGTGTATTTTCTTTTGAATGTGCCTTTGAGGACTCTTGAACAGTAAGAGAGAATAATCAAATCACTTAAGGGTTGATATGGCTTTTTCTGTGGATTATCTGGATGTGGCTGCAATAACAGTGTTGTTTTCCTCTGGCAAATCACTGCTGTGGGCTGCCATGAAATGCCTGCACACTTAAACTTTATTGCAAATTTAAATTGCATGATTTTCCCGGACAGTAATTCCCCAAAGCATTATAAACCAAATCATTAATTGCTGTTCCTAATGTGCACCATCCATTGGAAAACATTAAGCAACACTCACAGTTGCCTTTATTGTTATTGCTCTTTCAATCCTTGAGGCAGCAGATCATATGGAAACTCCTGGGCAATCTCAGAGTGACATCCTGAGCTTCTGACAGAGATGGCTTTGGGCTCCAGATGTTCTGGGACCATACGGTATCTGCATATTGTCTTCAAGAATTATTACAAAATGGACTGTTTTGGAGGGGAGAGAGAACCTGATCATAAATATTGATCACTGCAGCTGCAGCTTGAATTACTGTAAAAGTGTCATCATGGAATTCCAGACTTTTCCTGTTTTCACTCACTTTTGTCTATTTTCCATACTACTTTATAAGTAAAACTCTATTTTTCAAAGAACCCTTTGGTAACCCTGCAGATTGTCTGCAAACAAACTGAGCATTTTCTTGACAGGAACATCTGAACTAAGATGCACTGTACACACAAAATGCAATTCTCATCAGGAGATCTAAACCCAGTGGCTTTCCCTGCAGAATCCTGGTGTCTCATTTTACCTCCAAACCCCTAATAACCCCAGCTGTAGGGATGAACACTGCTTTTCTGCCTGAGTTCCACTAAAACCTGCTGCAGCCTCATGATTAAGCCTGAGTGCAAGGTTTTGTTGAATTTGACCTTTTCTATTTTTCCTGCAGATAAGTATATTTCCAATTCCTTGAGAACATTTGTTTGAACAAAGCCACCCATTCCTGGGTCTGCTGGAGTGCTGTGCAATGCTTGCTTAGGTGTTGCTTTCTTCCTGAGGCCCCTTGATCCCAATGGCATCCACTGAAGGATTTCTTTCATGGGGTGCCCTGGGGTGGCTTTATGATGCTGAATTCCATCCCCATTTGTCTGTTTAGCCCTGTTTTCTCCCAAATTTGCCCTGAAGAAGGACATGGGGTCACAGTCAGTGGTTCACAGCTCACTCTGCAGGTGTGGAGTGAGCCCATTTCTGGTGTCCCTCAGGTGCAAGAGGAGAGGGGCCCTGACCATCCAGCTTGGATGTGGCACGTTCAGGGGAGATGGGCTGCCTGTAAAATGTATTCCCTAGAAGCACAGAGACAGTATTCCAGGTGGGATCTCATGGAGGTGGGGTAGCAGAGGAGAGTTAGATCCCCCACCCTGCTGGCCATGCTGCTTTTGATCAGCCCAGGACAAATTGGTCTTTGCTTGTAGTGGGCTTTCAGTGCTGACTATAAACTAAGGCCTTTGGCTTAAGAACAGGCAAAAAGACTGGGGAGAGGGTCTAAATCCTTAAAAATTTCTAAAGAATCTTCTTTTGATTTTGCTTTTAATTTGTGGCATTAAACAATGGCTCTGTGTGCCTGCTTGCAGAGAGCTGCCTGCATATTCTGTAGTGCTGATCAAATAAACCCCAGGTGTCGAGTGGGCAGGATGCTCCTGATGCAGAGCACCTGACTGCTGTCTCACACCCAGGGGGCTAAAAGCACTTCTGGGACCTTGTGCCTTCTCAGTGATGTTTTGCTAGAAGCTGCTGTGCTACTCAGGACACAATGGCTGTGAGTGGATTAGGAGAGATTTTGATGCTGAATGTGTGGAAGATCTCCTGTTTGTTTGTCACCATCATATTTCCTGAAAAATCCTCTTTGCCTAGGATTTCTTTCCTGGGAAGCTGAGAAGCCTCAGGGAAAAGGAAAACAGGGAGAGTGTCTGGGTTCCTACACTGAGTTACAGTGCACTGAGTTCCTTTTGGAAATGTTAGGAATTCATTTACCATCCTTGTGCTTCACTTCACTCAGCTCTAGGAAATGTCACAACCAGAGGGATAACAGAATATTACATAATTTCAATGCATCCCTCCCTTCTTGCCCCCAAAGTTGGAAATGAATTGAATGTAATCTCAATTTTTCCTCAAATGCAGTCCAATGCCCTTAGATAGGAGTGCAGGATGGTACAAAGGATTTCTGCACACCTCTGGGCAATCCTTTACTGAACCAGGACTCACCACTTGGTTTGCTCTGCAATCCTTGCCTTTGCCCTCCTGTTGCAATTGCTTCCATACCCAAAATTTGGTTTAGTTTTCAGTTAGTTACTAAGAATAACTCAATTACCTAAGTTACAAAATTGAATCCTGATTTGTTCCAAAAGCCAATCACCCTAAAACCACCAAGTCTCTAAAAACACTTTCACTAAAAGAAAAATATCCAAATTCCTGAATGTCAGGGAAGAGCTGCTAAGAAATGTCACTATACAGAAAGTGCTTGGACCTGGTAGAGGGAACCTCAGAGTCCAGCACCCACTCACCATCACAATGACACGTGTTAATGAGCACATCCCATCCCACTGCAGGGCATTTACAAGGTTTAAAGAAGTGGATTCCACTTCTGATCTTTGCTTTCCTGTCCATGATCCTCTCACACTCCACCATGACTCCACACTACATTTTTCTTGAACATAGGAGGGCCCTTTTCAGTGGCCTCCAAGGAATCCTCAACAGTGGAGCAAGCCTTCAGGGATAAAGGAAAAAGATTATTGAACTTTTAAGCCATATTCTTTCCCCTCACCCAACCTCAAATACAATAAATTTAATTTACTCCAGAAGTTCCATCTTAATTTATTCCAGCATATCCTTGTGGGATTCTAGTTGAAAACTGGCAAATCCAGCAAACAAGTCAGTTTTGGATCAGAGCTCTCTGTTTGTCTCACTCTACTCAACCAACAGATGAGCTGACATAATCAGTGCTCCCTGGAACTGCCACCAGAGCAAAACTTGCAGGATTTTCACCCCAGAAACCTGCCCTGGTGGCAGGGTGAGAACCTCAAAATTAGCACTCCATCTGAAAGATTCCAATAAATTCCTCTCTTGCTAAGCAGTTTGGAGACTGTCTTTAAAAAAAAAAAACAGTAAAGGGAAACTCCTTCTATTGGAATGTGTTTGGAGATTGTTCACCCACAGGTGATTGTTCCATTGCATTCTGCTGGGAGTTGTTTTCACTCTTTGGCCAACCAGGGCCAAGCTGTGTCAGGACTCTTTTCACTATTATCTTTTTAGCATTCTGTAAGTATCCTTGCTGTATTCTTTAGTATAGTATAGTATTCTTTAATATAATATAGTATCATAAAATAATAAATGAGCCTTCTGAGAACATGGAGTCAGATGCATCATTCCTGCTTTCTTTGGGGCAAATACAATATGAGAAGAATGATGTGGTAGCACAAATCACCCAGCATTTTTGTATGGGGCTGTAACTGTGCTGAAAAAGGGTGGATGTGAGCCAGGATTATTACTGGAGAGCTGAGGGACAGAACAAGAAAAATCTCATCTTCCTTTGGTCTCTAACTGGCCATAGTAATTGGCCTAATGATGTTATCCTACAGTTATTTATGTGCAGCAGTTCTGGGCTGGGTTTCATTTATTTATGTGCTGTAGAGACAAAGATATGCATTTTGATAGATACCATATGACTCTGGTTCTCATCCCCCAAATTCTTCCCATTCCCCTCATCTTTTATAGGAGCAAGAAATAATAACAGATGTATTTCTTTCCATAGTTTTAAATGTTGGGGTTTTAGCCCACTGCTGTTCCATCTGCTTGTTGCCATGAACTATGGGAGCAGTGAATTTTCTTGACACTGTTTAGGATACTCTAAAAAGAGAGAGCAGCTAGGAAAAATTTATAATTGAAGAACATAAAACACAAAGCAAACGTGCTTCCCTTCCAAATCCCAAGTGTGGATCTGGGGGTGCTCCTGTGCCTGGGTGGGGGATGGCTGAGTGCTGGGCATGCTGGAAATAGAGATATCACTGCAAGAGGTGTGCAGGAAAGAGGATGGACAGACTGACTGTGCACCTGGCTGCAGGAAGAGGTGCTTAATATGGGGCTTTCTCTGGTCCAGCCAAACTGGTCATGGGATCTTATATTCTCAATAAGCATCCCAATACCTGGTGTGACAGATTTTGTATCTGTTACCCCATAAGAAGTAGCAATAAAATGCATGGATGTCCCAGTCTCAGGGGAAATCCAATTAAAATTAAGTATTCAGTGTGGAAACTGGCCTGGTGTGAGAATTTTGGACTTTCTACTTGGCACTCCTGTCAGGATTCTGTTTATTCTCTTATCTTTGTCACCACATCTAGTGGGTGAGGACTGGCTGAAAGCAAAGACAGATTAGCAGGAGGGTCACAATCCCCTCCTCTCATACCAGAAAGGCAGAGTTTAGCCACTCAAACTTTTGCTGCCCAACGTGGCCTCAGCCTGGTCAGAGGGCACAATCCAAATTTCATCAAACTCTCTCCATCCACTTTGGGTCAGAGAAAGCCAAAGTGACACAGGTAATTGTTTACTGACATTACAATAATTTACATTGCAATAATGTACAGAAGGGGTTGATGGACAGAACTTTGGGAGGGGTTAAATGGTTAAAAAGGGAAACACCTCCTTTGTGAGGGGGCTGAGCACATGGCAGGGAAAATCTTTTGCTCCCAGTGCTGTAACCTTTTTTCTTTTTTCTCTCTTCTGTTGTATTTTTGATAAGGTTTAATAAACCTTCCTAAACTATGAAAAGTGAGTGGCTGTTTCTCACACCCAGGATGGGTCAGTGATGCTCTTCCTTGTCACCACTGAGTCAGGAACAGGTGATAAGTGACACATTCTAGGTCTCCAGAAAGCCAATAATCCAATTTAGTAGAAACCCATTCCTTTTCATACACTATTCAGATAAAGGTGGACCTTTAATCAACACACCATCACCATTGGCTAATTAAGACACCACCCTCTGGTAAACCACCATATGAGAAATGTGAGAAACTACTGCTCACTTTCAAAATTTAAAGAGGTTTATTAAACCTTAACAAAAATACATCAAAGGACTACATAAGGAAAAATTCACAGTGCTGGGAACTGCCCCTCGTGCACACAACAAGGCCAGCCAGAGGGCACAATCCCAATTTCATCAAACCCTCTCCATCCACTTTGGGTCAGACAAAGCCAAACTGACACAGGTAATTATTTACTGCTTTACTGATATTACAGTAACTGACATTGCAATAATGTCATGGGAAAGAGCTGGTGTTTCTCCTGAGCTGAGCTTGTGAATTCTGCCTTTCCTACTCACATCTGGTCAAAGAATTGTCCTCCTTGAGCCACTGCTGTGACATTGTGTTGGAACAGGAAAACACACCTGCAGGCATTCCAGCACCGTTGTTTGTAGGGCAGGCAAATGCAAATTCCATTCCTTACCTTTTTGTGCAGATATTTGCCCATTTTGGCCACATTTTGAGTGGTTTGGGAAGCTGTGACATAACTGGTCAGTGACAGTTTGCACCCTCTTAAAAATAACTTCAACACAGTGATTTTATTAAAATGTTAATACTTAGAATTATCATCTGCCCTTGGAAAATGCCTCTAATTGATAACAGAGAAGCACCAGGAATTTATGTAGATGAGAATCTGCTGGGCCCTTTATGAGAACTTAAAAATATATGTAAAATAAAAGTACTTTGTGAGTTACTTGCTAACATTAAAAAAACATATAGAGTGGCTAGCTTTACCAAGAAGTAGACAAAATTTAATTTTAAAGATATTTTTTTAGACCAGTGAAGTAAAAGGAATTTTTAATATTTTTTGAGGGCAAAAAATAGCTTGTCATTGTATATTAGGTGTGACCAGAGGTTTTCTTTAGCCATTTTTATACATCAATTGTTAAGGAAGAGATTGTATCCAATAATACAGTGTGTGTATATATATATATATATAATTTTTATATCTAGATGAAGTATCTTATATATATATATATATAAAAAGATGCTTCATGTTAATTTTTGTATATGAAATAAATATATATATCTATATACATCTACATACATCTATATATATCTATATATATATCTATATATATGGTTTTGTATATTAAAATTAACATGAAGCATCTTTCCAAAACTGAAGTAATCTGTAGCCAGAGTAAGGAAATGGAGTTTTCTGAGCTCTGGAGCCCAGGAGGGGTTGTGGCTGTAGCTGAGGGGACTTTGGCTCGTTGTCAGCTCAGGTTCCTTGTCCCTGTTTGCTGTGAGAGGAGCTGGTGCTGGGTGTGTGCAGCTGCAGAGCTTTGCCCACAGTCAGGGTCTAATCCAGAGCCCAGGGAAATCACTGACAGCTCTCCTGGGACATCACCCATGCCAGGAGTGGATTTCAGTGCTCCCCCTTCTCTCTGGCTCTCTTCCCAGTGATGTGAGAGGAGTTTTCTCTGATTTAGGACTGCTGAGCACTGGGGGATTTCTCTCTGCTCCAGCCAAGAACATTTTGTGGGCCTGTTGAAATCACCCTGTATGGCTGCCTGATTTACCTTTTATTTTCTTCCAAAACACAAATCCTGAGTTAGGAAGGGCTGAAGGAATACTATGTCTGGGAGCACATTGCCAACACCACTGGTATTTAATGACACTGCCTTGGGAATTTCTTTTGAGCTTGCTTTTTCCTATCACTGTCTTAGAGCAAAGAAAGCAGGAAACCTTTCCTTTGTTGAGGCAGAGCCACAGAATAAATACCTGAGCTGGGGCAGAGGGGCTGCTGGCAGTGCCCCAGGCAGGCACAGCCCCTTCCAGGGTGGAAGGGTCAGTGGGAATCAGTCTGTGCTGCTCAAGAGTTACAGAGAGGTGTCAGTGCCACCCATGCTGGGAGTGGGGGAAGCTGGCATGGTTTTCTCCTTTTATTGCAATGTTTTAAGGTACCTGACATGGCAAAGCAGCAGCAGCAGCTGTGGATGGGCAGGGGCTGGGTTGGTGCAGGGAAAGTGATGCCTTGTGCAGGCTGACCTAGAGCAGAGGCTGGACAGGGATAAAGAATGAAGCTGGGATTTATTCAAAGGATCTCCGCCATGGATCCACCTTGGGCAGCACAAGAGCCCAGCCAGGGCTGCACCCAAGATGAACCAAAATGGCCCCAAAATGAACCCAAGATGACCCAAAATGGCCCCAAAATGCACGGCCGGGCACAGGGTCTCTCCCTGGGATCAGCTCTGCTCCATTTGCACCTTGCAGTTCATTGTCCCAGCCCAGCTTTAGCCCAGGCACTCCCACCCTGCTTGTTTTTCTCTCTCCAGCCCACGGGGTTTGTGCTCCTGGGCTGAGATTTGGATCATTTGTCCTTGGTGCCCAGCTGGAGCAGGAATTGTTTTGTCTCCCTGCTCTGTGAGCTCACCATCCCTAATGTGAGCCCAGTCCCACACACTAAAGCAGCACAGAACCTGAAAAATAGAAAATCTAAAACCTGAGACATCACAAGCATTTACTGAAGGGAAACTTCCACTGGTTTCCTGAGAAGTGTTTGTTCAGCTTACAGGACAGGAACAATGATTACATCTGAGCATCCTCAGAACACAGAGCTCCTTCATGGATTAAAAGGCAAATCCCCCAAAACATGCAGAAATAGTCAGGCACTTGACAGTTTGTCTGCAGACCACCTAGTCTGGGTAATTTTGAGGAGACAGTTGTTTCAGTGAGGACAACTGTGGGTTTGAACATTTCTCTGAGACTTGTTTCTAATCTGTAGCATTTGAAGCAAATCAGTTTGGATTTTTTAAGCGTTTTAAGACTGTGCTTCTTTGTAACATCTGTTAGGATGCCACCCATGCATTAATAGGCTTTGCAGAGCTGTGGGGATGTAGAAGAGCTCCAGAATATGTTTCCAGTTGCCAAACTCCGAATTATGGAAATCATTATCAAAGTGGGGAGTTGTGAGTTCATTAAGAGTTGAATTTTCAGCAGAAGTCAAAGGGGATTCAGGCTTGTAGTAATCTGAAGCTCATTTTTGTTAATTCCCCATCAGTAGGTAAAAGTTTCAGAAGATCATAAGTACTATGCACCTGGCTCATTGCTAAAACCTTTTTTGTGTTAAATGAGATCTGCAAAATTCCCAGTTCAGTGAAATATTGAAATGCATACTGAAGTCAATCCTGTTAAATCCAGCAATTAATTCAATACCAGGGAGTTTTGAGCACACACCTAAAGCTGAAACATGCCCTTAGCTTCTTTGTGAGAGAAGTGCTTCGTTCTTTAAAGTTTTCATGTGACTCAAGAGCAGAGCTGTGATCTGCATTATTTTATCTGGACATGTTTGGTCTCCTCCAAATACTTTTCCAGCCTCTCAGGAAAACTGTCCATCCTCCCAGCAGAGGTGTTGTGATCTGGCTCTGCATCCAAGTGCTCCAGAAGTCAGGAAACCACATCAGGGCTTTGTTTGGCATAAATGCTGAAAGAAGAAAGCCACAAAGCTGGCCCTGAGAAGAAATGGGAGGGCTTTAATGATGCTCTTGAGCATCCCATGAGCAGGCTTGTTCAGCCACTGAAATTATAAACTGGAAGGCAACAACAGAGGTGCCACAAGACTTGTAACCAGTGGCAGGAGGCCCACCCATTTGCCAATAAAATTAATGCCAATAACTTAACTTCTATGCAGTGGTTTAGAAATTCAGCCAGAAATGCAGCTGCTGACCATCCCAGCAGTACTCTGGATTCCTCCCCTGAAGGTGGCTCAAAGGAGCCCTCTCAGCTCCCAGATGGTGCTGCTGCCCTTCAGGTCTGAGTTTCATTCTGTGTTAGAGCAGGAAGACAACTGAAAAGCTGTTGAAATCCTGCCTTCTCCTGAATTATTTGCTGTCCTGAATTTTAAAAAGGAACGTTTCACTTTATCAGCGTTCCCTCAGATAAATGCTGCCTTCAGCCTTCTTGCCTTTCATGTTCTGGGTGCTGCATTATGTCCCTGAGCCATTCTTGTTCCGTGGCAGCAAGGCTGCTCCTTCACCCACCTTGGCTGCTTGCAGAGGTTCTGCCTGATTCTGTGGGAGCCAGCATGAAAACCTCTGGTTTTCAGTATTTTCAGTATTTTATTTTATGTTACAAAGTACAATAAATGATAGAAATCTCACCTGAAGAGAGGGGGGAGTGAAGGATGAACCATAAAGTCAGCTCCTTAATCTTCTAATCTGATTTTATTGCAGCTGTAACAGGGCAATTTCAGTTAAAAGGCTCTTGTCAGACAACAGTTACTGTAGGAAACAGACTTGTAAAGGCAAATCAGGAATTGCTCTGACAAAGTGATCATTTGCTCAAAGCTCCCTTCCACTTAAAATGACCAGAAATTAGTCTAATGAGCAATAAAGAGAATGAATTCACAAATGCTGCTACTCTAATAATTGGTGTTTTTGAAAAGAGCAAAAAAGCTTTTCTGGAGGGTCTATGGGAATTAATTTCATTAACCACATTTCAGAACCAGGCACCTTTTCAGAGGCAAATTCTCCTATTACCCCTCAAACCCCCAAAATCTGGGTTGAACTGAATCTCCAGGATACTTCTCTGTATAGCACAGCCAAAAATCACCTCAGGTCTTGTCTCATCTCCTGCTGTATTGCAGATGCCTCTGGCAGTGGGATTTTATTGCTGGCCATGCCTGAAGCATTTATATCATTTTAACATGACCACTTGAGCACTAAAGAAGTAGAGCTCATTGCATTTTTTGCAATTAGCTGCCCTCTTTCCCTGTTTTGTAAAGAAGACCTGGAATGATTCAAGGTCATGGAAGATTTGGCCCTGCTTTCTGCAGCACTCTGAAAATACCTATTTGGATTTCTTTGGCTAGGGATGGTAGAGGAGCTAAAAAGTTGGGGATCTGCTGAAGGCTGCCCTGGAATGCAGCAAGGGCTGAGTGCTGAAGTCCCTGAGAGGCTCTGGAACCCTGAGCAGTGTGAAACTGTAAAATGTTGCTTTTGATACAGCCAGAGTGATGTGAAGGATTGGCTTTACCTCTGAGCAGACAGAAACTGAGCTTGCTGAGAGATTTAAGAACTGTTGATAACACAGTGCCTGTCTTAAGGCACTCCTTATAGAGGGACAGGCACAGATTTTAGCTTGGTGCCCACAAGCTTTAGGAAATGATTTCTGAATGTCACATTCAGCAAGCTCTTTTTGCAGTGCTGGGGCTCAAATTACCAGCCATTGTTGTAACCCAATTGTCTGAACATTTGAATGTGCTTTAAAATAACTTAAAAAAAAGGTATAATTTTCTGACGTTTGGGCTTAAAGAAGAGCTCTCTTGCATGACAAGTTTCATTCTGGAGTGAATTTTTACTGCAGAGTTATAAACCCCTGGAGTAGCAGTTTCTAATAAAAATGCTGCCAGACCCATAATGATAACAGCACAGTAGTGCTGCTGTAATAAAGAGAAAAAGGGAATCATCAGGCTTGCTGCTTAAATTATTTTTTTTTTATATAGTAGGCCTTTGAGAGAGGATCCAATGCTGATGATATTCATGGAGTACTACTAAGAGCTATAAAATTGTTGACAAATATATGGTCCTTCTACAGAATACCAAAAAATGAGATATTTTTCATTTGGCAGTTCGAGAGTTGCTGGTGACAAAGGAGCCAGTGAACATTAAGTCTTGAAATTATTTATTATGAACACCACATCTCACAAAAAAAAGAAAAAAAAAAAGCAGAAGCAATATTAGAAAGCATCTGAGTGGAAAAACTGATTATTTTGTTATTCAGTGCCTGCGTTGCAGGACATTTTTTATGTTAGTTATCTGTAGCACTGCACAGTGTTCACAGAAACTGCTTTTTCTCTGTTGAAAAGTTGTTTCTAGGGCACAATGCTTATCTGATGGGAGTGAATCAAAACGGTGTTTGTTAGGCTCAGGCAGATATGGTGAGGTTATTTTGATCCCTTCAGGGTTTCTGGGTTTAGCACTGCCCAGGATGTGGGGGAGGCAGGGAGGGCTGGAGAGCCCCAGGGCTGCCAAGCCCCCAGCTGAGCAGTGGGGATGTGTAGGCACAGAGTTTGTGGTGATTGGGGTGGGGCAGAGCCTCGTCCCTGTGCCAGACAGGTGAGCACTGTTAAAGGTAAGGAGACAGGGAGTGCCTGGGGCACTGAGCAACCACCAAAGGGAGCAGAGGGCACACAAGTGCACTGCATCCACACGAGGGCACAAAAGGTGGGGCTAAAGAACAAGAAGGGCAGAGTCTTGGAGCCTTCTGAAGTGATGTGGTGTTGCTCTGAATGCTTAAATCCTTCTGGAACTGCATAGTGACACTCTGTGTGTCCTGGCTGTCTCAACTGGCATTCCAAGAGCATCAGGATTGGTGGGAAAGACCAAGCAGGTAAGCTTGGGGTCTCAGAACATTTGTATGTAAAACTCTCCCTTGACCTCACAGTTAACTCCTTACCATGTTGGGAGATTTTTCCAGCTCAAACTGAGAAACTCCAGCACAATGCCATGAATCCATTTATTTGGGGTGGAAACTGGAGGGAGGTGATTGTTGGCTCCATTCATTCTGTTTTCAGAGAAACCTCCCAAAACCTCAATACTGTAGTTTTCACTGAATTTACATGGCTAACAGAGCAGGTTTGGGGCTGACCCATTCACCATGTGGCAGCCTGATTAAGCTTTTTTGGGTTTTGAGGTGTCAGTGACATCCCAGGGAGCAATGTCTCTGCAAGCAGGATAATACACAGCCTTGCAGTTGCATTTCCAAGGCTGGTGGGAAGTCATCTATTGGAATAAATCCCACAGAACTCCATTTTCTTCGTGGTGGATAAAGGCCATTCTTTATTCACATAACCCATTTTTATACAGTTGTACAGACCTTGTGTGTGACTCCAATTGGCCAGCAGCTTTCTTGCTAATTACTCTATTGGTTAGTAAAAGGTATTTTACTTGTTCAGCAGATCTCTCTGCTCTTGAATTGTTTACATGTTTTCTTCACTGGTTCTCATAGGATAGATTTCATTTTTTGACCCAGGAATAGATTGTTATGTTAACAAACTGCTCACACCAGGATTGTTCTCACACAGCAACTTGCAAAGTGCTAGTTTGACAAGGCCAGCCATCCATTTAATAAGCAGGCCTGATTTTAGGAGGCCTTTTCTTTATAATTTTTCCACCTTCCTGCAGCAGTCATGCACACCCTGCACTGCCTGCCCAGTGCCTGCAAGCCCTCCAGCTCTGCCTTTGAGGGGTTGGAGGTTGGTGCCAGTGGCTGCAGCTGCAGCTCTGGGTGCCTCCTTCTCTTCTGTAGGGTGGGGTCTCTGCTTTTCCAAAGGGGAATCAGAGGGTTTGGTGGAGATTAGAGCACAAAGCTTCAGAGGAAGGCAGCTGGTGGGGTGTGGGTGTGAGGAGGTCCCAGGAGTGTCTCAGGGGACACCCAGGGGCAGCAGAAGGGAAGCCCCTGACTGTGAGGCTCTTTTTGTACCCTTCAAAGTGAGCTACAGCCTCAGGTTTTGCTGAGTGCCAGGTTTCCCAAAGCCCATCACAAACAGGGGTGCCCAGCTCCTGTTATTTGGGAAAGGGAGAGAAGGTACAACAGTGGTTTAACTGCTGGAATGACATCCTAAAACCTGGCTTGGGAAGCAAACCTGTTTCTAGATGCTGTTTCTAAAGTGC
Organism: Haemorhous mexicanus; assembly: GCF_027477595.1. Classification (NCBI taxonomy): domain Eukaryota; kingdom Metazoa; phylum Chordata; class Aves; order Passeriformes; family Fringillidae; genus Haemorhous; species Haemorhous mexicanus. The sequence goes on along the minus strand of NC_082350.1, from coordinate 4,336,766 downwards.
ATTTCTAAAATTCTGTTTCTAGAGATGTAGCTGCCCAGTGCTGACACAAATATGGCCAACTTTGTCTGAGAGAAGGGCACAGCATCTTTTTGGGTGCTGATTTTTGAATGCTTCAAAACCAACCTGACTTAACACTTGTACATTTTGGGTTTGGTTTTCTTTGTTTCCTTTTGCCATTTGTTGTGGGTACCAGAACAACAGACCTGCATAACCAGACCTGTTCTTTCTGTCTGCCTAGGCAGGTCTGCATGTCTGAGCCACATAGAATCTGCATGTCTTGCAAGCATTTCAAGTCAAAATTTGTTTTCTCTAGCTCCTCTTGGTCTTAAAACATCATTGGCATTACTGAGTGGTTTTTCTTTAGGTATTTCCTCTATGCAACAGCACTGTCCAAGGAATGCATTCAGGATTGTACAGCCACAGCTTCTTGTAAGTTTCCAGAATCAAGCACTTGTTTGGAGGTCCTGCTTTCCATGACAATGCCCAGTCTGTCTTCAGGTTCTCTGTCTGCAGGGTACCAGAAGTACTCTGAGCAAAGCTGATTTAAAAAAATGTTGAACCAAGTGCTCAGTGCTTGTGGAGATTAGCTGGATGTTGGTCTCCAGCCAGACCAGTAGCTGAAAGGCTTTATTAATGTTCAGAGTAGGTGGTTTCCTGCAATAAAAGTAAAGAGCAGGTTGCTTAATGGGCAAAATAAACCTTATTTTAATTATAACAGCTCTGGCTGCCAACATGCTTTAAGTATAATTATTTTTAGTTTAAATATTCTCCCTGGGTATGCCAGGTCCATTTCCTTCTCTGTCTTATTCCATTGCCTGGCTTAGATCTAATATACCACAGGACTTGTGGGGGTGTTGTTGGTTACAAAATGAGTGAGTTGTGAGGAGAGAGCCCAGGGCTGTGAAATGTGAGGGCAGAGCTGAGCAGAGGTGTTGGCTGAGGGGGGGACACCTGATCTGGACCTTAAATACAGGGGAGCAGTGAATCCAGGTGTACTGGAGAAGAGTCTGCACAAAATAATGTACATTATCTGCTCAGCCTTTCTGTACATTATAGACATCTGGATTTAAGGTCTGCTGTTGAACTCAATTTATTTGTATATTCATATTATTTATATATTTATTTTATGTATTAACTCTGGGTAATTTCTTAGCGAAGGGTTAAAAAATAAGGCTTTAAAATTCAAAGCAAAATCTTTGATAAAGGTGTCCTGAGAACTGTTTTCTAATATTGGAAAAGGGGGACACTTTACAGAGTACCTTCAGGCCCATTATACATTTACATAAAGTGGTTTGGGTGGGGGTTTTATGTTGGAATTTTTCTTACAGCACTGTCTCATTTGGCAATCAACAACTCCACTCACTACTCTACCAGTGGGTTTGGTGTTAGTAATGAGTCTAATGGGATGTAGGAATCTTGTTATGGCTTGGTGTTCTCTAAGGATTGCTGAAATACCTTTATTTCCTCTCTGGCTCAATTGTCAGATGTGGCAGCACAATGGGGAGCCCGGGATGGAACATCCATTTCTGGGCAGCTCATTCCATCCATCATCACCCTGGAACAAAGATACAAGGCCAGTGTGAAAAGAATCATCAGCAATGTGGAAAAGGCAAAGACAGAGAAAAGAAAAAGCTGGTGAGAAGCAGCCCTGGGCTCTCTGAACCCCAATCTCCCCGCATGCCCCTGGGAGCAGGGGACTTTCTGTGTCACAGCACCAAACTGACCCACACAGCTCAGTCTGAGCCTTCAGCCTTGGAGCCTGAAAGTGTTCAACCTTCTGTGGTCAAGGAGCAAGAGCTGAGGGTAGCTCAGCATCCCCTCTGGGCTGCCTGACCTCCTGAAGCAGGCAGTTGGAGATAATCCACCTTAGCAGACTGCTCCTCCTATCAAGTGCGTTTTCAACCCACTGGAAATCCTCATGCAGCAATGTTTGTCCTTCTGAAGTTCTGCCACTAATGAATTATCTGTGGAAACTTCAACTCATACCAAATTCCAGAGGAAGGCTGCTCCATCTCGTGCCTGGCTGGCAGCCAGACAGATGCCAAGGAAACCTGCTTCCCCCTGCAGAGGAGCCTTTAGTGGCATGAGCACACACAGGCTGTGCTGAGTGCAGGGGGATGATGCAATTTAACACAAACAACAACAGCTGCACTCCTGAAACCTTGCACTTCTCTTGCTTTAATTGTAGCAGTTACATAGGTGATGAAAAGGAGGAAAAAAAATCAGTTTTTCATGAGAAGGTACCATCAGATGCACATCTGCACTCTGCTCAGCAGATTCTGAAAGCACTGCCACATGTGGAACTCTTATTCTGTTGCAGGCCTTAGATCTAATACAACACCAAAATTCCTTCCAGGCCACCCTCAGAGGTAGTGATATGCACAGTATTTCAATTTAAGAACACACAAATGGCCTCCAAGAAGTGAGAAACCAACTAATTAAAAGCAAAACTAGAGGCTCACCATGTGTTTGAAATTGAGGCTGCAAATGGGGAAGAGTCTTTCAGGTTCAGACTCTGGTCAGTCACACAGAGCTTGGCTGTGTGAAAGCAGCAAATGTGCCTCAGGGAAGGGATAGCTGCTTGGGGAGTTAATGTGGAAAATCAGGGGTAATGGTAGGGCAATTTCTGAGGTTCTGTTTTCTCTCTAGATTTTAATCCTGCAGCTCTTTACTCGCCTGAGTAGGAGATGGTGTGCTGTGACTCAAATATCACAGAATCACAGAATCACCAGGTTGGGAGAGACCTTTAAGACCATTGAGTCCAACCCAGCCCCAACAGCTCAACTGAGCCCTGGCACCCAGTGCCACATCCAGGCTGTGGTAAACACACCCAGGGATGGGGACTCCACCACCTCTCCGGGCAGCCATTCCAGAACTTAATCACTCTTTCAGTAAAAAGTGATAAAGTTCTGTATTTTCCCAATATCCAACCTAAATTTCCCATGACACAGCTCGAGATTTGAGTCAATAACTTAATTTTTTGGACCTGCCTGATGTGCCTGAGCGTGACCTTGAACCCTTGAGCCAAGTTCAGTTCCCTGGATGGTTCTCTCTTCCCAAACTGCTGATAAAGTGCAGGAAGGAGCCATGTCCATTTTCCTGGCCTTCTGTGCCTGCTGTCCAGCATGCAGTGTGGATCTCCTGTTCTAGCAGTACAGGGGTACCCAAGGGGTCTTTCCAGCAGTTTCCAAGGATTCAGCAGTATCTGTTTTTCTAGAAGATGACTTTTAGGAGGTGACAACTCCAGCTCTGGGTTTTTCTGCCAGTCTGATTTTTCACAGGAAGCTTAAGCCAAAGTTAAGGTCATCTTGTTCTGCTTGCTGGCAGGAGGTTATAACCTGCACTCAGTGAATTTTTCATTTATTACCATGAATTTCACATTTATTACATTGAACTTCATCTGTCAGTTTTTTAGCCCTGTCAGGTCTGCTCTGCAATGTTATTCCACAGTTGTGCAAGATGAAGTCTTATTTACCACCTGGAGTAAGTTACTTTGAGCAAACTGTGTTGTTCACATTCCTTTGTAGAACTTTTATAAAAGTTTGAAGGACCTGGACATATCAGTCTCTGTCCTTCAGGAGAACTCCTGGTGATGTCCCTGCTGCAAAAAATAACTGGTTCCTGCTCAGTTTTCTGTCTCTTTGGCAATTATTTATCCTTGTGAGACCCTTCCTTCTGATTATATGGCTAATTAATTTCCTTAAAAGCTGCAGCTAGGCGGACCTTGCTGAGTGCTTTTGGAAATTCCAAGAGTACTGGAGGAACTTAATTCTACTTTTCTTCTTGACCTGTTCAGGGAATTTCAGTGGGACTGTGAAGCTTGACTGCCATCTATGAAGCTATGTTTGTTTTTTCCCCAAATTTGTTTTTTCCTAAATGCTACGCTTGATTGTATATCACAAAATTATTTCTTTATTCTGTATTGTTTGCCTTGGAGAGCCATTGGGTTTACTAGTCCCTAATTTCCTTGATTTTTCCAGGAATCATATCTCCACTTCCAGCACCAGGGTGATTTGGATTAAGAGGCTGAATATCCCAACTGAGAGTCAGAAACCTTTCATTCCTAGTTCTTTAGAACTCCTGCCTAAATCCTCTGATTTGTTGGCTTTGCTTTCATCTTTTCCTCACAATTCAATCTTGGAACAATCCTGAGACAGCCCAAAACCCAGTCCTGGCCTTGGAAGCTGACAACCATCCCAGTGAGCTGCTCCCCTCTGACCTACACTTGGTCCAAGCCCTCTACAAAAGCTGCATTGAATAAATGAAATATGAGCACACCTCTCTGCAGGTATGGGAGGGGCAGGTGTAGGACCTCCCCTCAAGTGAGCAGATGCTCAGAATAATCAGCTCAGCCTTTGATAATCTATTAGTTTTAACCTGTGGCAGCCAAGATTATGTTTGAAGTCATGACTTCAGGTGAGTCAAAAACTCACCAAAATTAAATTACATTACGGAGCAGGTAGAGACTTAATTTACATCTCTGGTGCTTTCATAACAGGATATTCCATTGGGACAAAAAGATATTGAGTCTCACTGAATCTTTCATGTGTGGACAGTGTTTAAATAATTGATAAATCCTATCCTTTGTTGTGGACTCGCTATTTTTTCCATGATTTTCTACCTTCCATTGAAGGAAGCAACATTAATCAGAAGTTAAAAGTTTAAGTTATCTCTTCCTAAAGGCTCAAGGGAAATGAAAACAGACTAATAATTTCTTAGCAGCTGAGGAAGAATTCCCTGAGCACTGTGACATGACAAATTGCTGGCTCTCTGCCATATGGGGAAGGAGAACATTCCTGGATAGGGATCACCAGTGCACAAAAGAGAAGGATGACACATTCCTCCTTTATAGTTATCAAAAAAGGCAGGTGGGGAGGCACGATTAAGCCATGCCCATAAAAAAATTGCACAGGAGAAACTGAATCCTGAAAGTTCTGTTACCATTACCAAAGGAAGAAGAAAATAGGATGAGGGAAATTTGAATAATGAAAGGGGCAGAGGGGAAAGTATTAAATAGACACATGGAGGAGATGTGTTGAATTTACTCCACTAAAACATCCATCTTTTAGGGAGTTTTTGGTAAGCATTTTTCTTTGAACATGGAGCTCTTCATCCTTTTTATTTACTCCCTAACATGGGAGAAGTAACTCCACCTACTGAGATGAGGGTTTCCCTCATTCCCCTGCTCTCAGCTATTCCTGGATGACACCAGGTTAAAGTATGAAGGGACAGGACCAAAATTTGTGCCATCAAAACAGGAGATTGGGGTTTCAGGGAGCCAACAACTCGTTGGGGTTTTAACCAGCCAGCTCTTGGGGTTTCAACCACTGTGATGGGAAGTGATCACAGTGGTTAAAACCCCAAGTACAAAGAACAGCTTTACTGGGGTGCTTGCAGGGCAGGAGATGCTGTGTCAGCAGAGCATGAATTAGGAGGCAAAACGTTCCTTATGCTCCTCTGCATAGGGAATGGGAGATGAAATACACCTCTACAAAATGCTAAAGAGGAGTATGGGATCCCTTCCTGCATTTTATCCATGAGTACCTGTGTCAGCACTCCACAGCAGGAAAATAAATCACCTTGACAGGAGATAAATGGTGCTGGGCTAAACCCCCTGCCCATGGGGAGAGCCAGGGGCTCTCTTGGCTTCCCTCACCCCTTTCAAGTCAGAAGAATTCCTTGGTTGTTCAAAACAATCTAGGGGAAGCAAAATTTGGATGAAACGTTGAATAAATTGTCAAATGTATTGATTTATTTTGGGCCTTTGATGTGTCCAGGGGCAGGGCTTAGGACCTGTGAGGAGTTCAGGGCCCTGGCTGTAGATGTTTGGTGAGCTGATGTTTGGTGATGTGAGCTGTTTGATCCTTTTGGAGAACTCCTGGTGATGTCCCTGCTGCAAAAAATAACTGGTTCCTGCTCAGTTTTCTGTCTCTTTGGCAATTAGTTATCCTTGGGGATGTTTGGTGAGGCCTTACCTAGTCTGGAAGGTGAAAGGCAGGAGTTGTGCAGGAGGGTGTGCTGACCTGGAGCCTCTCTCCCGCGGCCCGGGGCTGTGCGGGTGCCCGGCTGGGCGCCCCCGGCCCGGCCCAAGATGGCCACACCGAGCGCCACTCCCGCATCCCCTCCGGAGCCCTGGCAGTGGTCACCGTCTGCGGCGTGGGTGGCGCGGGCGGATCTCGGCTACGAGGGACCGAAGCAAAGGAAGGAGGAGGGACGCCTGTATAAGTACCAAGGATCTTTTAATGCTCTCCCCCGGTGGGTTCAGGGACAGGCGACCAAGGGGGTCTGGAGGGGGGGCGCTGATGAAGGGAGTGGGTGTGATAGGAGGAGACACAAAGCTTACCAATAGCAAGGACCCAGGGAGGAGCGTGGGTTACAGCTAAGCCACTGAGGATCACACAGGGGAGGGGAAAAACCCCAGGGGCAAATCATACATCAAATTAAGGAATGACTGACACAGAGAATGCTCGAGGTAATGGGGGTGGTCACCATGACAGGTGGGGGGGGGGGCAGCTCCAATAGGGAGAAACCATTGTGAGGGAAGTACATGGGGGGAACCGCGGACCGAACCATTATTGAGTTACAAAAGGAATAACCGATTCTAAAACCACACAATGCCACATTGACCCATGGCACCTTTGTCTGTTGTGCTGTGCCAGTGAAGAGGTGCTGGCCTCGGGGTGTTCCTCCAGTGAGAAATCAGCCTCTTTGCTATTAAAAATCACCAGAGTGACAGTGGCACTTTTGAACAGACACCGAGTGACTCCAGAGGAGGACGTGCAGAGGTGTTGCTGTGTTTCCTCCAGGAAACGCTCAGGCTGGTTAAACAGAAATCAGGATTCGAAGCTGTGCCTGACCCAAATCACTCTGGTGCAGTTATTCCCATATGGATTCTGTGTTCCAGGGGTTTGGATGATTTCATGCACACAGGAGGAAACTGCTGTTTGCAACTTCTGCTCAGCTATTGAAATATCCAAGAGTAATCTCCTCTGGTCCTACAGATTTATGGGCCCCTTGTTTGTATGGCCAACCCTGCATCCTGCACACCTTGAAGAAATTTATTCCTCTTCCCCATCAAGTCTGTTTGCTTTGGGGTGTTGTGTGCAGTATTCCTAAGTGTTTGTGGCAGGGGAGAGGGAAACAAATGATATCAGGTTGGGAGTAACGATGTTCTTGCAAAAATTAACCCAAATTATCTTCCAAGCCCTATCTGTTTGGCTGCTGTGTTGAGCAATGTCCCTTTGAATGGACAGTGGAAGTTTGACAGTTCTATTTTAAGCAAAAATTATTTAAAGAGTTGCATAACATGAAACTTGTGAATAGTCTATGATAATGTCTGCAGTTAAAGATATTTGGTTTGCTCTTAGGAACACCTATATATATTTCTTGTATTTGTTTTTGATTTCCTGTATACGATGTCCCTACAAGGTGAAGGAAGAGGCTTTGTGGCTGGGACAATGACACATTTTTGGCAGAGCCCACAGCAAGGCCCAGCTATGATCTGGACAAAGACATGGATATTACACATCCTGCACTATCCTGTCCTTCTCAGTCCCTTTCAGATCAAAAACTCTCTTTCTGTACATGTAAATGTGAAAACAAGTGTGGACTGGGATTTGGTTTAGATCTGTTAGGCAGAGCTGAGTCTTAAGTGCCAGTGGAACTGGGAGAGCATTAACTAAAAGGTGTCTGGCAGATATTTTCCTTCAAATGAAAGGAAGTATCCTGGTTATACTTAATCCAAGTGATATTTTGGGTTTAGATTCTTATTTTATTAGCTTTGTTGTGTGGGATCCCTGTAAGTTAACAGCTCCATTTCTCTTCAGTATATGAAACCTCTGTAACTCCCTCTTGTAGCTGATGTGCCAGGCACTCATCAGCCTCATGCACAGGCAGTCCCCAAGGTGTGCTGTACTGCACACCATTCTTCTTGCTTGACACTTGCTCTCATCAGCATTTAAAACTCTGATATGATGGTAATTAAACCCTGGATACTCTCCAGCTTTTTTTAGTGGCTTAATCATGCTTTGTGCTTTTGATGAAACTTAGTATTGAACACCAACAGCCCTGCTGATTGCTCACAAGCCATAAAGAGAGGGGCAAGCCATTCTAAGCCATTCCCACCTCATAGCATTTTCCATCTTCCCCAGCACTGTGAAGAAATTGCATCTCTTAATCCTCTGTGTGTTGAGTTTTCCTTTGGCCATCCTTCTGCATGCTGAGCTGGATAGAAAAGCTCAGGGGGCTCTGTTATCTAAACATCTCAAATGAGACAATTTGAAGCTGCATGGATCTGGAGTTACAGTGCAGTTCCCTCCAGCTGCCTATGAATAGCCTTCCTGCCAGCAGGGAATTTGATTCTACCTCAAATGATTTTATTCATGTGCTTAATAATGCTGGACAGTTTGAAAACGTGGACTTTGCAGTCCTGCCAATAGGTAGTGCTGGGTTTCATTTGGACACTGACAACAGAGGGCAGAAAGCAAAGATGCCTCCCCTGCAAATCTCCCCACATTCTGGGGCAGATCCAGCCTTGCCTTGAGGGGATATCATCTCCTCAGACATCTCAGAGTTTGGAGGTTCATTGCACACGGTGTGAGATGTGTAGGAGACTGATATAATGCCTCCCACTCTTCTGTCAGTGCTTTGTAAAGAGCAGCCTTTGCTTTGAAAGTCATATAATTAGCCAAAATAGCAAACAGCAAGTCAGCAGTGCCAGCACAGAGCGTGACAGTGCAAGTATAAGCAAGTTGGGGTGAGCTGCATTGCAGATGAATCAGCCTTTTCTTTTCTTTTGCTCTGCATGACTTCTGCAGAATGAAATGCTTCTCTGGGGTCAGAAGGAGTGGAAAGGCCCAATACTTTTCTCTTTGGGTAATTCATTAATATTTATCCTGAGCCAAAATCACAAAATCCAGGCTATGTGGAGGAGCTAGGTGAGGAAAGTCCAATGCACCAGGAGTACCAAAAACCTCACTCCAAACAGAACAGCACCATCAGAGGCTTTTGCCAGGGTGGCACAGCTGGTGAGCTTCAAACCAAGGCAGTGTTAATAGTGCTGTGGTGTTCCCTGTGCTCAGTTCAGATTAACCCTGTATCTGCAGCTCTTTTAAGGTTCTTGATGTGTGTGTGATGTGCACCCAGTTCTCTCCTTCCTCTCAGCAACATTCCTTGTTGTTTGAGCTCTCTTGCTAAATGGACTGTCTGGTCTCTGTGTGTGCCCCATCCATCAGAGTATGGTGTGTCTGTTTTGCATAGTGTAGATTCTTTCAAAGTTAAATAAAATTCCAAGTGATTTTATTTATTTTTTTGAAGCAGGGAAAGCTCTGAAAATGGTCAGAGCTCACAGTTAACACCCCCATTCTCTTTATAGTGTTTGTACCTAAACTGTGTATTTCACAAGTAAAGACTTTCAGCTCTGGATCTTCAAATACTTTCCTTTTTTTATTTTAACAAAAAATGTGAGGAAGGTTCTGTTCCCAGTTTAATTTCCTTTTCCAGATGTGCCAGTCAGGTTGAGTTAGAGGGCTCCCTCCCACCCATGACTCTGTCAGACTATAGAGTGTTACAAATGCAGGACCAGAACATGTATCAATCTGCTAACAGCAAAAGAGGATAAAATACCTTTTATAAAAGAATAAAAAATAATTATTATAATAATTATAAAGTATTTAATATGATTAATAAATATTAATATTAATTATATTTAATAAGAGGAAAATCGGTTCCTCCTATGTCTAGCTGCTGCTAGAAAAGCATTGTCCCTTCAATCCTGACTCAAATTTCTAACACTAGATATCTCCTTGATGAGGCTGTAATATTGTAGCCTCTCTTGACCCCAGAACCTAATAAAAAAAGTCTGGGGAGAGACGTTTTCTGTCAGTTGTTCCACTTAAGTTGAGAAATTGGTGAGTTAGACGTGACTTTGATGCAGTCCTATGTATTTATAAAGAATTTACAAAGGCCTGTGTCCCTGAGCACAGCAGGACTCAAGAAAGCTCACTTAAAAGCTGTCCTCTTTGGCTTTTCCTCGGGCCATGTTGTTAGTGCTTGCTTGTGTGCAAGGCTTTATCCCTTCTGGCTTTCCAGAGCACAGCTTTGCTGCCCTCCCTCTCTGATCATTTCCACTGATCAATGCCTTGTCCTCTGAGTGTACATGCTGACATCCTTGGGAAGCTCTCCATGGAATAATTAGCTCTGTTTGCTGGGGGATTCTAACAGTTTCCTTGCTTCATTTTTGCCTGTCTTCTCTCTGGGATATTATTCTAAGTGCAGGGCCACCGACGAAGGAAGGAATGATGAGTCTGACTCCATGTTCTCAGAAGGCTATTTTATTACTTTATGATACTGTATTACATTAAAGAATGCTATACTCTACTAAAGAATACAGCAAGGATACTTACAGAATGCTCAAAAGATAACAATGAAAACTCCTGACTCTCTCCAGAGCCCTGACACAGCCTGGCCCTGACTGGCCAAAGAGTGAAAACAACTCCCAGCAGAATGCAATGGAACAATCACCTGTGGGTGAGCAATCTCCAAACACATTCCACATGAGCACAGCACAGGAGAAGCAAATGAGATAAGAATTGTTTTCCTTTTCTCTGAGGCTTCTCAGCTTCCAGATCTGAGATAAAAAAAGAACAGTTTTCCTCTGCTAATGGAATAAGTTATTTTAGTATAAAGTACAAGCTAAGAATTGCTGTCTGTTTCCAGTTTAAAGATATACAAGGTCTATTCAGTGAAATTTCCCTGGGAGGCAGCTCCTGAAAAGCTTCAGAAATGGGAAAATCTGCAGATTCTTTTAATGTAAGCTGCTATAGATGCTTTGGGAGTGCAGAATCAGCAAGGACAAAAAAAAAAAAACTATTTTGTGGAATAGATGTGCTGGACCATTGCAAACTCATAAACAGATAAACAAGCAAAGATTTTCCAGATGATGGTCTCAGCTGAGAACAGCTGATTGGGCCAGTTAGCCCTTGTGATGTAGCTGCCTTAGGACTGCTCTGAGCAGCCTGTGGTGGGTGATGATTTATGGCACCTCTGTGAGCAGAGCAAGCAAAGGCACGGGCTGCAGAGCTGGGCAGGGGAGAAGTCCAGTGGGGGAGCTCAGCTGCAGCACAGAACTTGGCAAATCAGGACAGCAGCAGAGAGGTTTTGGGTGTCACACCAAAGCCAAGGCTGAGGGCTGTGCTCTGGGAAGGGGCTTGAGGAGTGTTGGGGGTCACTGGAAGGGTGCAGAGGGCACCCACTGGGTCAGGCCTTTCAGAGAAACTGGGAGCCCAGTGACTCCATGGAGGATTTCTTTCTCTTCTCTGGTGGAAACAGTGGGAGAGCAGCTGTATCCACTGTCCCTGATTTAACAGGGTTTGAGACACTGCAGAGTGTAACTAGCATCCCATAGCCAAATCCAGATGAATAAAGCTATTGTAAAAGCAGGGCAACCCTGGTGAAGGGAGAAAATGATGCATCTGACTCCACTGATATCAGAAGGCTAATTAATTACTTTATTACACTATATTATCCTATACTATATTACATTACATCTAAACTGAATCTGCACAAGCACTCAACTCAACTGCCCAGAGGCTCGTGGCTGTCAGCCCACAGTCCCCACACACACACCTGGATCCAACTGGTCAGTGAATCAGAACACTCACACCAGAATCCAATCACCAATTCCCTTCAGGTGAACAATCTCCCACAGTGCATCCCACTTGTGAGCAACAAGAGGAGCAGCAATTGAGATAAGAATGGTTTTTTCTTTTCTCTGAGGTTCCTCGCTGCAATTCCCAGAAAATCCTTGGGAAGTTGTGCCTTGCTCTTCTCTGTGAAGAGAAATGTGGCCACACAAAGCCAGATTTGAGAGGAGTCTGTCTCACAGAGCACTGATCTGGGTTTCAGTGGGGCTGGGACAGGAACCTGCTTCAGAGTGTGAGTTTCAGACAGGTTGCTAATGATTTTTAGGTGAAGAAACTCTGTCCCTGAAAGGATTTCTGTTATTGAGAGAACAGTAGTGACCATGAATGAGGTTTGAATGTGCTGAGAAGTGGGAGAAAGCAGGAGAAAAACACAAACCCCTAAAATCAACAGTATGAGAGGCAGGTTTCCAGTGACACAGGTTGGAGGGGAAGCCTCACCTTTGCTAATACTGGGTGGGATGTTGGTGCACTGATTCTGGCTGCATGTTTTGTGCTATTCCAGTCTTCCTGAAAATCTCCTTGTCTTCTTCCCTTTTCCTGGAAGACTTGTCATTTTCCCCACAGATGTTGCAGGCTGCAATTTAAGGGGTTGAGGGTAGGAGGATGGATAGAATTATAATGGATGTAATTATGGAAAAGATGATCACATCAAAGATTAAAGAGCAGAGTGTTATGAAAGATGGCTGGCTGAAAGCAGGCATTTGCCATAGCTCAGGCTGGTGTCTGTGTTTCATGGGTTGCCACTTTATGAATGACAGAGATTGGAGAGCCTTGCTGCCCATAACTGGTGAAGTTATGAAGGGAGATGGATGGCTCAGTGCCTCTAATGAGAGAGGTGGCTGCAATGCACTTTTTGGACAGAGAAAGGGAAATGTGGGCAGCACTGCTACTGCACAGTGAATGGGTAATTACAACAATGGGAAGTATGAGAACCCTATTCAGGAAGCAGTGAGAAAAACATTCTTTAAGCCCAAAGCCTCTTGGTAGAATACCCAGATGTGGGCAGATTGGCTTTATGCTGGATTTCAGGAAATGCTCAAAGGCACAGGTAGGGAGCAGTGTGTGGAATCACATATCCTCTGGACAGAGAGACATGGCTCTCCCAGGAAAATCCTGGGAATCTATGTAGAAGCTGTGGGAAGCTTAGAGGAAAGAATTCAAGCAATTCTTCTCTCTCTTTCTGTAACCATTGTTTATAGATATGGCTCTCCAGAGTGTGCTGTTCATAGTTCACCAACAGTGTGAGAGAAGATTCCCAAAGGCCAGTCAGGTCTTAGGTCCACCATTGTTTCCATAAGAACTGTAGATTTCTAAAGACAAAGTGTCTTTTCATGCCTTCTGATGATGGAGTCTCTACATCACCTTTGGCTGTTACCCCTTTGGTGACAGCAATGAACTGTCATTCCTATAATGACAAAAATGTACCCAGGTCTAGATCCCTGAACAGGTTTTCTAGGAACATTTTAAGAGAAAAACTTGGTTTTTTTCCTAGAATGAAAGCTTTGGCAGTTAAAGGGATTTCTAGAGACAAGGATCTGAGGAGGACATGAGCATCCTTGGTAAAGAAAATAGCTTACAAGTATGGAAAAGGACAGCCTGCAAAGGGAGAAGGCAGCCCAAAGCTGTGCTTTTCTCTTTCTTCTGTTAGAGAGTAACTCTCCACAAGATCAGATTAAAATGGTTTGAAATAACCTGAGTAATTTGTGATGGGTGGAGGACAGGAGTCTTTCATATTGAGGCCTGGATGCTCCTTGATATCCTGTCAGCTTCCATCTTTCTGTTCATGATTTAAATTGCCTAATTGCTGTGGTTTCATTCATGTCATTTAACTTCCTCTTACCATAAAGGAAGTTTAATTCAGCACTAACTGATTATTTAAAGACTGTTTTTATGTTTGTATAGTATTGGTGCTTTAAAGAGATTTCAGAGCTAAAACTTCTTGAAAACTATCTGCAGGTTCCAGCTGAAACATGCAAGATAAATTTGAACCTGTTAGTCTGAAAAGAGGAAGAAATAATGATAAATACAGCACAAAATTAACACTTTGTGCTGGATGGTGCCTGTGCTCTTCCCTGGCACCTCTGTGCCCTCTTTACCTTTCTGTGGCCCTCTCTGTGTGTTTGCCTGTGGCATCAGGCTGAAGGGAGGCTCTGCCCTTCCCCAGGACAAGAACTGCTGTGGCCAGTGGCTGCTGCCTCCAGCCTTTGAAATGGTTAATTTGTGGTTTATTTCCATGGCAGTTGTTCACTCCTGGGCTTGCTGATCAATGCTGGTGTTGGGCTCCTCTGCCTGTGAGGGCAGGGCAGTGTGAAAGCACAGGCTGTACCTGAGGGCTTGGGGCTGTTTTTTCTTCCTCTTTCCTGTGAATGATTTTCTATTTGAGATTTGCCTCTGAGGGACAGTTCCTATAATGATGTTTTCTGCTGGCTTTGTGCCCGTGTTCTTCTTTTACACATGCAGTTCTACACCTACAGAGCACAAACAACTGAATAATACATTTTTCAGTTCTTTTCAGGCACAGTCTTATGACATGAATTTGCAGAAGTGTCTTCCTAAGGAGGCTTTAGGTAGATTACTGTTTTCTATAAATTAATATTTTTCTGCAGATGTGGGCTTAAATCGCTTTTCTTGAGGATTATGAATCTTGTGAATTGTTTCCGTGATGCTTTTAGGAAAATAAATAGATAAAACAGAAATAAGAATTGTTTGTGCCAAGGCTTGATAGATGTTTCCTTGTTTCTGGGAAGACACAGGCAAATGGCTGTTTTCTTCTTTTTTTTTTTTCCCCCAAAGCTACTGAGAGGTAGCCCAGCACTTAATGGGAAGCTGAAATTTATTTGCTGTGTGCAGAGCTTAAATACAAATACTGTAATTAAAAATTATAACCTACCTGGAGAGCTGAAATGAAGCTGTATGTTATTACTGGGATTTGGTACTATTGTATTTGCATGGACCCCCGGGGCAGGGAGGAATGAGGAATCTGACTCCGTGTTCTCAGAAGGCTCATTTATTACTTTATAATATTATATTATGTTAAAGAGTACTATACTATACTAAAGAATACAGAAAGGATACTGACAGAATGCTAAAAAGATAATAATGAAAACTCCTGACTCTCTCCAGAGCCCTGACACAGCTTGGCCCTGGTTGGCCAAAGAGTGAAAACAACTCCCAGCAGAATGCAATGGAACAATCACCTGTGGGTGAACAATCTCCAAACACATTCCACATGAGCACAGCACAGGAGAAGCAAATGAGATAAGAATTGTTTTCCTTTTCTCTGAGGCTTCTCAGCTTCCCAGGGAAAAACCCTGGGTGAAGGGATTTTTCCAGAGAGTGTGAATGCCACATGGTGCCTCAGTGCAGTGTTTCAGCAGTGACACTCCAGCCCATCCAGGGCAATTCCAAGCATGGGCAGCACCCTCACTTTGTGCTTTGGGCTGCCTTGACAGGCTGGCTGCAGAGAACCATGGGGTTTAGGTTGTTGTCTCCTCTGCTGTTTGAAAATGGGTTGGAAATGTGGCCATTTAAAACATCTGATGATGCAGGCACTGCCCTAAGAGTGCCAGTGTCCAGTCCCCAGTGAGCCAATTCCCACTGGAAATGTGTAGTCCAGTGGTGGATGTCCAAAACCACTTTCAGCAGTCTTGTCCAAAGGCTTTTTTATGAGTCTGCCCCTTGTGTGGTGTCTGGATGGGAATTTACCTTGCAGTATTTCCTTGGCCCAGGAGCCTTAATGGGAATGCATGAATTGCACTGTAGGAAAATACATCAGAATTGGTGTCCTCAGCTGGCAGCTGCAGAGCTCAGGGCCAAAATCTCTCAGTGCCAAAGGATTTAGGTGCCACATCCAATGGGTATTTGCTCTTTAATATTATTTGGTGGTTTGGGGTTTTTTTTTCAAGTACTTGAAAGGACTGTCCTGCATGAGCTGAAACTCTGTTAAATGTGTTTGCTTTTTAGGAAGTTTTCAGCCTCACAGCTGGAATGGAGCTGGCTAGCAGCTAACTTTGGTGGAAGGGGTCTGAAACCTTCCCAGTGATCACAGGGACAGGCGGAGCAGCAGCTGATCTGATGAGGTGATTAAAAATCAAGCATCCATGACAAATAACCCTTCAGAGCAAGTTAGCTTTTGTGGGAGCAACTTGAGCTGACCCTGAGGTGGAATAATTATGCTGAAATGACATGAATTGCCCAGCACACTTACACATATTTTAGTTTCTTGCCCTTCTGATCGTAATTAAGTGACTCTACCAGATCAGAAGCTGTTTTAACTCATTTGGAAATAAAATTACTGTGCCTACTGTGCTGTGTAAAGTTTAGGAAAACCTTAATGAAACAAATTCTGTCAGGGGAGGCTGCTTTACTCTCCCAAAGTGCTTAGTTTAAATCAAATGGATATGGATTTCTAACTTACAATACAAGGAATAAATGTGTGAAATCTCTTTGTGGGTAACCATTGATTCAAACAGCACTGAATATTGCAGTGCTGAGAAGTCAATTTTTCTTATCTAGGACCTCTCTCCTTATACAGGTCCCTGCCACCAGGGCTCACCTCAACAACCTTTTATTTTCATTTACCTTCCAAAGCATTAAACTTCATTTCATTGGAGTGTACATGCTCATTCAGGGTTTGTCAGTGAAATCTTGTTCAGTTGGTTACAGGACTTCAGGACCTGAGCTGCTTACCTGGGAGAATTGTGCATCCAACCCAAGAACGCTGCTCACAAGCTTTGGTTTTGCACAATTGCTGCCACCTGATCTGAACTGAGAACTCAAGTGCTAACTCACTATATTAGAAACTGAACAAAAATCAAGGTTTTTTTGTAAAAGACACTTTGATGGAAGACTGAATTTCAATTTCAAGTGATTTAGCATTTCCCTCAGATAAAGTTTAGCATGGTTTTTCTCACATTTCTGACCAAACTTTTGTTCTGATGCATTGAAAGCCTTGTGCATTACAGTAGGATCTGTATTCTGGGATTTGATGGTTTGTGTATTAATTCAGCTCTTCTATTCCTGCTTCTCATGTTTAGATATTACTATTACAATCAAAGGCAGGATTATAAAAGGTCAAGATATTGAATGAAACCTCTGATGTATGAAAACCCAGAGAAGGATAGCTGTAACTGTCATGTTCTCTTTAAACAAAACAAAACAAAACAAAACAAAAAAAATATCAGTGCTATTTTAATGAAAACTGTGTAGGAGAAAGACCCTGGTGAACATAAGTTAGAGTTGGAGCACTCAATTCAATTTTATTGCTTTAAAATCTATGAAAATCGACAGCAGAAAAATGGATTTTTGAGTTAAATCAGAATTAAATGTTCCTGCTCCAAAATTGTAACATGCTATTTAGAGTGAAACAACTTATGAAGAAGAGTGGATCGAGACTGAGACCAGGAATTTAAAATTCTGGCCTTTTGCTTCACTTCCCTACCTGCCTTAAGTGAGTGGTATACAAAAACTTTGTTTTTATTCACTTGTATTTACTCATCCCCAGTGCATACAGTGGAAAACTGGGTGAGCTCCTGCTGTCAGTGTTCTTTTCTGTCTTGATCACTTCTCACTAATGGTGTTTTGGTTTGAAGAGACAGGTGTCTGCTAAGGAAGGCAGGAGCCTCCCCTGACATGGAAAATGCAAACCCCCTCCCTCTGAATTATTATGATTTTGAAATTAAGGGGCTCTCAGGCAGATATGGGAGTAGGAATAACAGTTCTTTACTAGGGAAACTAAAAAAATAATACAAATGCAATAGTACAAACAGAAAACCACTGCCAAAGTCAGACCATGCCCTGTTCCCCTGTGTGTCAGGGAGGTGGCACAGTCCCATCCCAGCGTGGTGGCACAGTCCCATCCCAGGGGGGCTCAGGGTGGTGGCACAGTCCCATCCCAGGGGGCTCAGGGTGGTGGCACAGTCCCATCCCAGGGGGGCTCAGGGTGGTGGCACAGTCCCATCCCAGGGGGGCTCAGGGTGGTGGCACAGTCCCATCCCAGGGGGGCTCAGGGTGGTGGCACAGTCCCATCCCAGGGGGCTCAGCCCTCCTGCAGTGCCAGCTGTGGTTCTGCTGGAGCAGGGATCCTGCACAAGGGGGGAGTTTTCCTCTGCAGCTCCAGGGCTGCTGGAGATGGGCCTGCTCTCCCTCTGGGAATGCAGGGCAGCAGAAAGCTGCTCCTCTGGGAATGCAGTGGGCAAAGGCTGCTGGGCTGTTCCCAGGGCAGATTGGATCCAGGTAGGAATGCTTGGCTCCTCCCCTGGGTGGAGCCTCTCCCCATGGGATGGTGGGATTTGATCAGCCCTGCAGGGACACTCAGTGGCCATGGACAGCAGAGATCTCCTGGAGGGTGGGCTGGCTGTGGGAGAGATAAAGAAAAAACTGCCCCATGAACAGCAGAGAACTGGCCCAGCTCTGACAGATAGTGGTAGAATACTCATTTATCTTACAGCCCAGGAAAGGTTTTTTTAACAAAAGACACTTGTTAGTTTACCAGCAGGTGTTAGTCAAGACCAGGCCAGTATTGGCCACCTGCTTCATTGTCATATTTTGCAGTTTGCAGTGAATGTTCTGGGTTCATTCCCAAGTGTGATCTCCTGTTCAAGGCTTGCATGCAGTGCCAAGAGGGAATCTTCTCCTGGCTGTGAGTGACAGTGGCTGCCAGCTCACAAACAGGACACACTTATCAAGTGGTCCTTGCTGGTCCTGCCAGGGCCATGCACTGCTCATGGCATGCTGCAAACAAGAGATCAGCTGTGGGCATTCACAATTTTGTCTGCATTTGTGGGACTACAGGGTTTCCTCCAGCTGGGCTGTGTTGACTGAGAGAATGAAGAGCTCTCCCCATCAGCCAGCTCTGCTCAGTGTGAATTAGTTTGGTGTGGCTCATCTTTGGCACAGTGCCCCAGTGCTGAGGGCAATAGCCCAGCACAGGTGGAGCTCAGACAGGTGTCTTTGGGGCTTGCTGGAACTGCTGAGGCTTGGGGGTTTCTAGTGACCATGCAGAGGAGGTAATCTCTGAGGAGCACTGTGACCAGAGGACACAGCCTCAAGCTGCCCCATGGGAAATACAGGTTGGATATTAGGAAAAATATTTCATGGAAAGAGTGATAAAGTTCTGGAATGGCTGCCCAGGGAGGTGGTGGAGTCACCATCCCTGGGTGTGTTTAACAAAGCCTGGATGTGGCTCTAGGTGCCAGGGTTTAGTTGAGGTGTTGGGTCTGGGTTGGACTCAATAATCTTGAAGGTCTCTTCCAACCCAGTGATTCTGTGAATTCTGTGACCATCAAAAGCAATGTTTCTAGGTGAGTAAGTATCCATGAGCCTTTTAGCTAGGGATGATACTGGGAATATTCATATCTCAACCCCACCGTGGCCTGAGCACTGAGCAGGGCACTTCTCTGAGGATGAGGTGGAGCTGCAGTGCTCACCCTTAGGATAATGAAAGTGAGCACTTTCCTAACCCTGACCCTTTCCCTGGCCATTTCCAGTTTCAAACATGGAATTTTAAATCCAGAAAACCTGTCTTCTGACATTATCTCATCCTTCACCTGCTCTGTCTTTACAGCCCTTCTCCTTCCTTCTTTACCCACACTCACAAAGGAATACACAAGTACAGGATGCTCCAAGATCTCTGGGAGCTTGCACTAGGCTGCAAGGAGAATGGAAACAATCAAAGTTTCTCCCACACCAAAGAAAGTTCCCTTCTCTCTTCAGAGATACAAGCTCTTGCTAGTTTGCAGGCATGCTCTGGTTTTTCACTCCATTGTGCTTAGGAAGCCAGTCCAGTCCAGAAGAGTTGACAGCAAAAAGCAAGATGAGGTTATATGGGTCAAAGATGTGTGGCTGTGCTCACACTGGATTGCTTTTTCTCTCTCAAATGCTCTTCCTTTCCCACACTGGATCATTCAGTTGTTACACGAGAGAAGGTTTAAAACCTCAGGTGAATTCTGGAAAAGGGAGTTACAAGTCTTGTCCAGAAATTCCCAGTAACCAGAATTATTGACTATATTTTAGACTTTGAACTTCACATAGTAGATCTTGTTCCTTTAGATAAACCCCTAGGTAGCACAAGATCTGTTCTGGATCATGGAGTTGCAGTTTTCCCTGTATTCTGGGAATTACAGTGCATCACCTCTCCTACCCATGTGTTACCCTCCTGGTCCACTGAGCTGCACTCACTTGTGTATTTTGTAACACGGCAGCCCCACAAAGCTGCCCACCATTTCAGAGAAGGTGGAAAGATGCATTCTACTTAAGTGCTGTGCTATTTGCATGGGCTGGGTGATGGAAATCTATTTATTCCCCCTTGACATACAGCTTGTCAAGAGTTGACAGCTGTAACACTGGTCAGTGTAGAATTATTCTTTTGTTTAAAGAACAAAGCTTGCATCTCCTTGCATGCTGCTGTTTTCCTTGTACCCCACTGCCCCTCCAGTGTTGCAGTTCCTGCAGTTACACATGGAGCTTGCCTCAGCTTAACCAGGAATAATTTTCCTGGCTTCTCAAGGATTTCACTTTTCTGTAGCTGTGCAGCACATCTATACCACAGGGCAGATATCTCATGGTGCCCTGGGCAGCACAAGAAAGGCTCAGCTGAGCTTTAGGAATTGCCATCAGTTACTTTGCTCTTGTGATGATTATTTCATGAAAATTACACATGCTGCCTTATTTCCTTTTTCTTTGTGACTAATGGACCCTCTTCAGATGAAAAAAATAAGCCCAAAAGGTGAATGCCTTAACTTCATAGCAAAAAGTCTTTCCTGACTGCTTGTCAGGGACTCTTCCCAGCTTCTTCAGCCCTTGGATTCTGTCTGTGGTGAGCAGCTGCCTTTGCTTTTTTTTCCTTCTCCCTCCCAGCCCTGTCCCTACAGACTGTACAACCTTAAGGCAACACACTCAGGAAGGGATGGGAGAAACCAGGAAAGCCCTGGGAAAAATTGAAACAATGACAGAAAGCCAGAGAGGAAGCTCTCAAAGAGAGGTAACAGGCTTCTGGAGGAAAAGAACTGCAAGTACTAAACTTTAGAAAATGTAATTTGGTATTTGAAGCTCATAAATCAACAGTGACATTGAATCCTTTGTGTATTCAACTGAAATAAAATTCCAGAGATTCAGAAGCAAAAGATGGAGTATTTGACACTATCTCAGAGATTTCTGTCAGCCACATGTTACCTGCTCTCAAGAGCAGACAAATGCTGCACATCTCAATGGCACTGTAGATCATCCAAGAAGTGGATATAGGGCCTGAAACTCCCGTGTTGCACTTCTCTCTGAGAAATGCCTTGGTGCAGGCAGGATATTCATGTTTGGTTTCTACCCAAAGAGGCTTTGGAGAGCTGGTGGATTTTGATTTTAGTAGGTGGAGGCCTCTTGGGCTGCTTGGCATTGTCAGATGCAGTTGCAGCTCTGGCAGAGGGGGGAGGTGGAACTAGCATTAAACCATTTTAAATTGTGGCACTTCACTCGACTAACTACAATTATAGTAAAATACCTTCTAAAGTGTCTGATTATATCTTACAGTCAGAAGTTCCAAATAAAATGGATAAACATACATTAAGAAGCAAAACAAGAGCGAGTGTTAAGTACAGAAAACAAGAGAGATTGCTAAGGATAATTATTATATGCAGCACCCTGCATGAGGTGTTAGTGTTTTGTTGGTTCTTTGGTGTTATATATTTAGGAAAGGAGGCTGAACTGTCACCTTTGTAACCAAATAGCTTATCACCGAGTGCATTAAGTAGGAAACAGATCACTTATGTTGCATTTACATGGTTAATCTGTCTACCACATTCTGAGTTCCTCCCTGCTCAGTCGGTGGAAGATTAGATCCTTTTTTCATAATTGCTTTGTTAAACCACTTCACTGAAATTAGCATTTAAATAAGGGTAAATTGAGCACTGAAGGGAATTTCCATAAAAATGCGATAAACCCCCGAGCCTGTACGAGGTCTGTGAGTGGAGGGAGCTGCAGCATGGGCAGGCTTTGTGTGGAGCAGGAGAGCAGCCAGGACACAGCCACCTGCCAGCGCTGGGGCAGCATCTCTGTGTGCTTGGGTGGCTGGGAGGACAGGAGTTCTGGTTTGCCTGGCATCTCTAAATAGCACAGAATATCAAGGTGTGCAGAAGGCTCTTTTTGTGCTGAAATGTTCGTGTGAGTGCAGCCTCAGTTTGAGGTTTGACCTACTCATTTCAGGTGCAGTGATGAATAAATATGAGGAAGGAAGGGGTTTTATCACAGGGGTTCCTTCAGACCTCAGTCCCTTTTTCAACGTTCAGATGACAGCAGCTGAGTGAGAAAGCAATTTGTGCCTCAGAGGTATTTGGCCTGGGTGAAAAACGCCAATCACTTGTTTTTAAAATTTTAAAAGTTTAATAGTAATAAAATGGTTATAAAATAGTAATATAATTAGAGTAATAATAATTTGGACGATTTGAATTAGGGCAATATGAGACAATAGAAACAAAAAGTTATGGACAGTCTGGGTACCTTTTCTGGGCAAAATAAGCCCAAAAAAGGCCCCACGTTAACAGAGGATTAACCCTTAAAAACAACAGCCTGCTGCATATTCATACACCTCATACATGATACATAAATTCCTTTAAACACGGGATTGTGTCTGGGCAGTGTCAGCTTCTTCCTCTGAATCCTGACAGCATCTTCAGGGCTGAGCCAGGCAGGAAGAAGTTCATTTCTTCTGATAATGGAGCAATAAATTCTTTTTCTCTGAAAGATTCAGGTGTCCTGTGGCTGCTGTCTCAATGAAAGTCCTTTATTCAGAAAAAAAAGTGTCTTACATAGCATAGTTTCCATTTAAACATTACATTAAAATATTATATTACCTATAACTATATTTAACACACTACTTCAGGGAATTAATACAGCATTACTTTCTAACACAACACATGCAATATTCATTTTAATATTTGTGAAAAGCCACTTATAAAATACACATTTTTTTACAGGCAGCCTTTAGGGTCAGTGCTTAACACCCTGAGTGACTGGGGCTTGCCAGAAGCACTCTGAGGTTTCGTGCCCATTTATATTCCCCTGGCTTTCAAAAGCACCATGTGAGCCAAGCGTGTGGATGCAAAGCTTGAGCTCTTGTGCAGGTCACCTTTGGTTTTATTTTGGTGGGGAGCCTGGGCCAGCATCAATCTGTCTGCTCTGATTCTAGGACAAGTGCAGAGGGACCTTCCAGGAGGACTGTTCTCTCCAGGAGAAGGACATTCAGTTCCTGTGCTGGGCTCCAGGTCTGGCTCTTTGAACATTGTAAAAGGTACAGCCTTGTAGTGTAATTTGGGATAATTTGGCATAGCCCCTTAAGAAAAGGGGGTTTTTTCATGCATCCCTTCCAGATAGGTGAGAGCTGTCCCTCTCAAGATGTGGCAGAAGGGGAATGTGGTACAAAGAAGATGAAAGAAGGTTTAGGTGATGTGATGACAGAAGTCAGAGGGAGGAGTGCATGTAAGTATGGAAGAGGAGAAAAAAGAGAGGACATGAGGGCTCCTGCATTGGCCAGGAATTGTATTTTTATGTTTCTGAGCATTGGAAATCCATCCATCACTAGCTTATAACTGTGGTGTTGTGAGATCCCCAGGATGAGGTGAGAGATGAGAATTTGACTCCGAGTTCTCAGAAGGCTGATTTGTTATTATATTATATTAAAAGAAATTATATACTAAACTACAGGGAAAGGATACAGACTAGAAGAGAATGCTAATGAAAGCTTGTGACTGACTCCTCAGAGTCCAGCACAGCTGATGGTGGTTGGTCATTAATTAAAAACAGTTCACATGTTTTGATAAACAATCTCCAGACCACATTCCAGAGCAGCAAAACAGGCAGAAGCTGAGGCTTCTCCTCTTGCCAGGAGAAGAAATCTTGGCGAAGGGATTTCTTAGAAAACATCATGGTGACATATAACTAAAGGGATTGCAGTTAAACTCTATCTGCATTATTATATCACTGTCTGAATTTGTGTCATTATTAGGACACAACCTTACAATTAGCTTATTCTGTGTGTTGGCATGCTTGGCATGGTGGATGTGTTTGGGTTATGATGGGCACAGGTTTGTGTAGCTGTATGTCTCATGTGCACAAATTAAGACCATTTTGGTGGATCTGTTTTGCCACTTCTTGTTTTAAACAAAAGGTTGGAGGGATCCAGAGTGACAGTGTAGAGGTATGAACACTCCCTGCTGATGCTTCAGTAAATTCTGGCATAGGCTGGGGTCTGTACCTGTGAGGATGACAGCAGAGAGCCCTTCCTAGTCCAGTTGCATAGGAAAGCTGGAAATGGAAATGCAGTTTTTATGGTGCAATGCTGGAACAAACAAGAAATCCACCACATGGCAGTGTCTACATCTTATTCTTTTTTTTTCCCCCAAGTTTGCATCATGGCTCTGTTCAAGGTGAGAGGAATAGCAGATTTGTCTTTCCAAACCAGCTGTGGGGCTGCTGGTGGATAAAACCAGCACTGGGAGATAAAAGAAACAATGGGTAGGGTTCCACTGATTGATGAGTGGGAAAAGAGATTTGCTTTTACAAATAAACTTTAGGTTTGCTGATAAATGAAATTAGACGTTGAAAGATGAAAGAAGCAATGGGGAAGAAAAACCCCTGAATTCCATAAGAATTAAAAATTAAAAGGGGGGGGGTTCTACATTAGAGGGGAATCTCTGGTATCAGGTGTATCAGACAGTCTGTACCACTCAAGTACCAAAGAAATGGGGAAAGAGAGAAGTAAAATGTGGCTAGGAAATTGGGATAAAAAGGAGGCTGTGTCCTCCAAAAATTGGAGACATCCCAGGGGAATGCCCCATGGCCTCTCCCTTTATTGGAATAAAGTAAAAGGACTCCTCTGTCTCCTTTTTGGACATAAACCTCTGGTGTTTGTGGATTAATTTGCTCATTCCTAGTGTTGGCTGTTTTCAGGCTGGGGGCAGGATCTCACCTGGAAGCAGCAATTGAGCTGGCTGGAAACAAACCTGAGGACTGAGGTCACCCAGGATAGTTTTTAAAAGGAGGAATTTATTAATTGTTAGCACTGCAATCATTAAAAAACATAACATGTACTGCTAGTGAAGAATGAAGTTAAGAAAATGTTAAACAGAAAAGAGTGGAAGTGTTTCCTGTTGATATTCACAAGTGGTCACCTGGGTATTTGTGGAATGATGGTGAGTCCATGTTTCCTTTTTGTTTTATGAATCTCCTAATATGTAGGTTAATACATACAACTACTTTGGGATAATTAGACACAGTTCTGCTGGCTTCAAGTAATTGCTGATTTGGGGATTCCCTGGACTGGTGAAGAACACCAGTAAGAGGGCTCTTCAAACACTGAGCTCCAGTGCTGGCCTGCAAGAGGAGCAAGAGGGGGTGCTGGTGAAGGGCTGCACACTGCAAAAGGAGTGTGAAATGCTCCTTATCCTTATGGCTGAATTTACTAAAGCTTGGTACATTTGCAGGCTATGTTTATAAATGTGAATTGATGAGTGTTTCTCTTTTATAATGGAATGAGAAGAGAGAGGAATGTGCCATGCATGCTGTTAGAGCCTGATCAGTTCATTAGAGATTCTTTATGCAGAGGTTGTTTTCTAATTCAGGATGCTAAGCCAGCTGTTCTGGTTGAGGCTCCCAACCTTTTGGGCAGCATCTGCCTTGATAAGAGATATTTTTGATTTTTTTTTTTGGCTTTTCAAACACCATAGGTTGTGACTGCAGCTTTCAGGAGCAGATGAAGCAGCTACTGCAGACCCAGTGGGCACTATGGAGTAGAAGCCAGGTGTGTGGCATTTGTGTTGGTTGTCAAAACCACCTCTCCCCAGGGCAGAGTGCTTTGTGCCATGGTGCTGAGATCTGGAGCAGAACAAAATCTCAGCTGTCTTTGCCTTTCAGCCAAATGGACAACAGATTTGCTCTCCTCTCCAAACAAGGGATTGGAAGCAGCAGTGTAAAGATATTTTTAAAATATTTCCACTCTGGTGAAATACCTCGCGTTGTGGAAGGTCTCCATTCAAACTGGGTACACTTGGGGGTTTTGCTCAGAGGAAATACCTGCCCTAGGCCTGGATGTTGCCTTCCACCAACATGTGAATCACTATTTTAAATTTACTTTTATTCCATTTTATTTAGCTATTTTTCACTCGGATTTCAGTAAAGAACTGAACTACTTGTTTTTACTGTTACTAGGTAGGTATCTTTTTTATTTTCCTTTCTTTCTTTTTTTAAATATAACTTCCTCTGGTTAGTTTTCCCACCCCACCATTTACAATCATGTCTATACAGTGCAGCTGTTGAACATCTGTCCCTGCAGCCCCATACAGTGATGGAAGGAAGAAGCAGCAGGATCCCTCACAAAGGTGAAGAACGTGGTGCAGCTGGGTGGGGTGACACCAGAGGGCTGTGCAGCACAGTCCTTGATCAAACAGTGTCCTTGCACAGGAGGAAGGAGCTGGGATTTGTCTGTGGAAGGAGCCAGACTACAAGGAAATGCAGGATTTTCTAGTGACCTGTGTGGCATTCACATTCTCTGGAAAAATCCCTTTGCCCAGGATTTTTCTCCTGGGAAGCTGAGAAGCCTCAGAGAAAAGGAAAACAATTCTTATCTCATTTGCTTCTCCTGTGCTGTGCTCATGTGGAATGTGTTTGGAGATTGTTCACCCACAGGTGATTGTTCCATTGCATTCTGCTGGGAGTTGTTTTCACTCTTTGGCCAATCAGGGCCAAGCTGTGTCAGGGCTCTGGAGAGAGTCAGGAGTTTTCATTATTATCTTTTTAGCCTTCTGTCTGTATCCTTGCTGTATTCTTTAGTATAGTTTAACATAGCATTCTTTAATATAATATAGTATCATAAATTAGCCTTCTGATGAGATGGAGCCATATCCATCATTCCTGCCTTCCTCTGGGGGGAACACAAATACAACAGACCTGCAGTTAAAGGACCTTGACTTAGAGATGGCATTGAACTCCTGACAGAATTCCCCAAAGAATCTGGTTTCTGTTAATCTGTTTAGTAATCTCTCTGTTGACCCCTGTTTGCTCCTGGCCTCCAAACATCCTGTGGCAATTAACTCCACTGCATAATGATGTGTTATGTGCAAAAACCATGACCAAGGGGAAGGAGCATCAGAAGCTGGAATTGATAAAAAGCCTGAATAATGCAGGTATCAGCTGTATGAAACCTTTGAAGATCTGCTTATTTGACTCCAGATTTGATCACAATTCTGCTCTCACTCTGATTTTTATGCTGGTCTGGCATTGCCATTTTGAGGTGAGATCAAAATTAGGCCAAAATGCTTCTAAGGGAAGGCAATATCTGATGTTTCTAATTAGAAAAAAAACCCAAATCTGCTCTTAATGAGAAATAACCCAGTGCTTAAGAAAGATGGCTTCTTGTAAAATTTAAGGAACATCTGAAATCTATGAAAACAGTCAAGCTTGTGTTATTTCCCTCTCATAGAGGTACCCATGTGTTTAATTAGGAATAACATTGAAATCTTGGAATGCTGCAGTTGTGATAAGAATTGATGTAATGGGCTTTGATACTGTTAGTTTAAAGAAATTCAATTAATAATTAAGGTGTTTGCTAATATCAGTCATGCAGCACATTCAGAGGCAATTATTGCATTCTACATATTTGATTTAGACAAAAACTACTGTCATTGCTTTAATCCCTTGTACCATAGACAAAGGCTGTGGGGTGTCTGACCAGAGAGGGAGGGCTGGGAGACAAGAAATACCTGCCCAACCTTATGCTAATTTAAACACAGCCCCTGGTTGCCCTGCTGGTGATGCCTTAGGAGTTCAGCTTTTGTATTTTCCATCTATTTGTAATCCTGCAGTTCTTTAGTGCATAACTCTACACTCCACACACACTGTGAGCTGCTGCTTTCCCATTTTGGGCAGACACAACAATTCCTCTCCAGGCCTGGCAATCCAGGACACTTCACTGCCTCAGGTTCTGAGAAATGTAAGCAAAAGTGAGTTGGGGGGGGAGCAAACTGGGGCTACATGGCTTCATTACCTGAAGCTGTAATTGGCAGATTAACCCCCAATATGCAAGTGGCCCAAACTTATAAAAGTGTGAAAACCTGTGAGCCATGGTCCATTTTTGGGTGCAGCCTCTGGGGGACTCCATCTGCCTGAAATTAACCTGAAGGCCCTTCAATAAATAGAACTGATTTTTATTCCATTAATTTTGTCTGGCCTCTGTTTTTAGGTAGCCCACAAGGCATCATTGGCATTGGCCTTTCATACAACAGCTGTCTTCTGTGAGGTTATTTTAGTCTTTTTTCCCCTGTATGAATGAAATGCAGTGAGAAGCTTCAGATTGTTTGCAGATTTTATTGCTTTAAAGTAAGGGGCTTCAAACTGAGCTAAAACCATCTCAGTGGGTATCAAACATCAGAGCACCACTGTGGTCAATGGAGACGTGCACATCATTTTATCAGGATGTAACACCTTCATTTTGGGTAATTTATTCAGTTTTACACCTTGTCACACATTTGGTGTTTTATCCAAGGTGAAGGCTTTCCACATTCTTTCACCTCAGTTTGAAAGCAAGCATTTGGTAGTGCTGCCTTGCTGCTCTATCTCATCTCAAGCCCCACACACATTGCTTCCTCTTTCCATCCACCATCTGTCTCCACTTGCCTGTATTTCCACTCCCAAATTTCAAACCCAGGCTTTTCTTCCTTTGTTGTTCAAGCTGCAAAGGTGAGCTTGGGTAGTAACAAGACCCGTCTGTGCCGGGAGGAAATGATGCCTTAAGTTTTGTCTTTTCTATTTTTCAGGTTCTGTGCTGCTTTAGTGTGTGGGTCTGGGCTCACATTAGGGGATGGTGAGCTCTGTGCACAGAGCAGGGAGACAAAACAATTCCTGCTCCAGCTGGGCACCAAGGACAAATGATCCAAATCTCAGCCCAGGAGCACAAACCCCGTGGGCTGGAGAGAGAAGAACAAGCAGGGTGGGAGTGCCTGGGCTAAAGCTGGAATGGGACAATGAACTGCAAGGTGCAAATGGAGCAGAGCTGATCCCAGGGAGAGACCCCGTGCCCGGCCGTGCATTTTGGGGTCATTTTGGTTCATCTTGGGTGCAGCCCTGGCTGGGCTCTTGTGCTGCCCAAGGTGGATCCATGGAGGAGATCCTTTGAATAAATCCCTGCTTTATTCTTTAGCTCTGTCCAGCCTCTGTTCTAGGCCAGCCTTCTCCAGGCATCCCAGCAGCAGGGTAGGGATGATGTGCTGGAGCAGGGATGTGGATCCCTCACCCAGGAGTGTGGAGCATTGCAGGTTTCCTGCTCTCTGCTGCTCCAGCATTACTGGACAGGATTTTTTGGTCACATAGGAAACAAATCTGTTGTGGGCACACGGCAGTGACCCCCCACACTGGGTGCCCACAGCCCCTGGATGTGTTGGGGGACAGAGGCAAAGATAATGCCAAAGTGAGCACCCCAAAAGTGCTTCCTGAAGCTTGTGCTGCATGTGGGTCCTGCCCTATGAAACACTGAGTTGCATATCTTGTAACTGCTGGCTAAGGAGTCTCTTGACCTCCCACTGTCATGCTAATGTGACTGCAGGCTTGGAACCTTCATGAGCCAGTCAATTACTCCTTCTCTTAATACCCTTTTAGATTGCTGCTATCTCTGCAGTGGGGACTACCTATCTCATTAATTTGTAATTGTGCTGAAATATTGGAGCCCTGAACGTGGCATGTGAACTGAAATACAAATTCAGTAGATGTGCTGCTGCCAGAAGGCTGTATAAAGTCAGTTCAGCTACATATTGCTGTAGATAAGAAAATTATTTTCTACTTTGGGCTCTGGTATTACTTAGATTCTTCTTTATATGACTTGGAGTAATGTAAGGGTGAGTGCAATGGGAATGTGGGGTTGCATATGTGAAATACAGAAACCTGCACACTGCAAAATCTACAGTGCAAGAAGTTTCTCATGGCAGTAAATGGAAGAAATGCTGTTCCCTCTCATAGTTAGATATATGTGAGGATACTCCCAGGTGAACTTTTCTCAGGAATTCTTGAATTTTAAGAGCATGTGGCTTGTGAAACAAAGATGCAGGGCAGAGACTCTTACAAGCACAGGAAGCATTTCAGTTGGATTAAATACCAATAGACATATGTAGGGACTGTACATGTAGGACCTGAATACGTAATGCTTTAAAAATCCTTTTGCAAGAATTCTCTGGGAAGCCCATGTGATATTTTTAATGGGTAAAACATGCAGTTTTGGGAATGTGACACAGAAGAGGGCGAATCCTATAGGAGGTCCAATTTTCATTGTGGTTTTGGGACACAATGAAAATTGTGTCACTAATAGGTGATCTGTCTTTGTTTTGTTCAAGGCACATTTCTGGATAGCACTTTTCAAAGCTCATTTTTCCACAATGCTGAGGCAGGGAGGAAAAGGAAATCACCTGAACCAGGGTGGGAGAGCAGCTGCAGGGCAGGGTCTTGGCCAGGGGCTGCAGAGCCCTTGTACTGTCTAGTTCACACCAATTCTGGTTATGTTTAAATTTAGTTGTTTTGGGCTTTTTTTTTTTAATAATAAACCCAGCAAGACAGATTTTGTGAATAATGTAGTAGGTTATGACTGAATAAAACCCCACACCATCAGACTTGTGTGCCTATTCATCACTCACTTTGGTTCAACTTTTATCACTGAGATTTATTTTTTGTGGGGACAGAAAAGAATGGAAGACTTTCTAAGTTTTTTTTTTTTTTTAATGGCATTAAACCACTTGTTTGTCAATGCATAAATTTGGGTTGTCAGGAGAGACAGAGCATGAGCTATCAGAAAAAATAAAGGGGGATCATCTACTTATATCTGAACATTTCCTTGTTTGGTTCCTCTCTTAAATGTTAGGAGAAGTGTTCTTTCATCCCTTGCACACTTTTTTGGACATGGAGAAATCTGTCAACTTTCTCACAATGTTTTTAACAAATCTGAAAATATTCAAAGTCAACCCTTGAAGATACGTTAAGGTATTTTACTTTTGTCTAATTTAAATCTGATTTTTTTTTTTAATGAAAAGTACATAAATTTTATGCTGGGGAGAGCAAGTATCCCTTTCCATTTTTGGCATTGCTCCTAAATTACAAAAGTGAAGGATAAAAGAAATGCAGAGAATTAATGATGGAGTAGTGTGTGGTGCCACCTACAGCAGGGCCAACTGTGACCATGTGCTGAACTTTCAAAGGAAAAAAAAAATTATCAAAGGCCCCTCCAGTTCCAATCTGATCCAATATCTTTGAAGCAAAGTGTCCCACTGACAGGGAAGAGAACTGGGATGGGCCCTTAAGCACATCAGATGTGAATGCATTCACAAAATCTCAGGCATGAGAGAGAAACCACTTTAATGGCACATCTAATGCTCTCTCCATTTCAGAATACGTTTCTTTTTAATTCTCTTAGTGCCCATTAAAAACAATCCAACAGGCAAATGTCCTTTTATAGCAAACAGCTGATTAAACATGATGAGATTTTGCTCAGATGATGGTACATATCACTGTGGCAGTTGTTTGCTTGTGTTTGAAATTACAGTAAATAATCATAGTGGTGTTTCCTACTGGATATAAAATAAAATCTATTGCCCCAGCATTACTTTTAGCAAAGTAAAAACGAATCCCAAATACAACATTCTCCATAGCTTACAGTTATTTCCCCCCACTAACTGGTTATTATTAATTATCCAGACATGTCTGTACTATGCTATTGATCTGTCCTGCCTCCTTCCTGGATAAATCCACTTGCACTGGTGGTTAATTGCTCACAGCACTGTGACTTTTATGCAGGAGACATGAAGCTGGCTGATGCTGGAATTGCTGATGGCTGGCCTTGCTGCAGGGGGAAGGGCTGCTTCTGGACAAGTCAAGAACAGCTTTTGAATATTTTAACCAGCAAGAACTTGTTCTGAATTCCAGTTTTACCTGCCTTTGCATGGAAACTAGTTAGTGTCTGGCAATGAGATATTGCAGAGGGTCTGCCATAGGCAAATCCATTTTTGCTGTACTAGGGCTTTAATGATTTCCTGGTAGATGATATTCTGTTTAAAGCAGCTCTGCACATGACTAAGAAAGTGTCCATGGGTATGGACAGGGACAGCACTGCTGAAGGACAAGGCCAGGTTTCATCCCCCAAGCAAGTTATTTTATGCCAGCAGACTCTCACAATGAACAGCATGGATCAAATGGCACACATTTCATATAGTTAAATTATAGAAAACTGCTTCTGAGATTCCTAAGCCTCTGTGGCATTCACATTTTCTGATAAAATCCCTTTGCCCAGGGTTTTTCTCCTGGGAAGCTGAGAAGCCTCAGAGAAAAGGAAAACAATTCTTATCTCATTTGCTTCTCCTGTGCTGTGCTCATGTGGAATTGTTTGGAGATTGCTCACCCACAGGTGATTGTTCCATTGCATTCTGCTGGGAGTTGTTTTCACTCTTTGGCCAACCAGGGCCAAGCTGTGTCAGGGCTCTGGAGAGAGTCAGGAGTTTTCATTGTTATCTTTTAGCATTCTGTCAGTATCCTTGCTGTATTCTTTAGTAGAGTATAGTATTCTTTAATATAATATAGTATCATAAAGTAATAAATTGGCCTTCTGAGAACATGGAGTCAGATGCATCATTCCAGCCTTTGTGGGGACATTCCCAGCAAATACAATAAACTTCCTCTGAGCCTTCAGTTAAATTTAACTGTGAGCTGGATGGAGCTGGATGGAGGAGAGGGTTTCCTCTTGCTGCACTCTGTTGGGTGCAGTTGCTGGGCTGTGCCTGGCTCGGGCAGCCCAGCAGGATGGCAGCACTGATGTGTGCTCTGTCTCTGCTCCTTGTTTGCATTGGTGCTGCCTTTCACCTCCCTGAGTGCCCTGCCTTCACCACAGTGGGAGCAGCATCCCTGCCTTTGGCAGTTGTGTTTGCACGAGTTTACTGAACTTCAGTCAAAGGCAATGAAGACACACTGGTGTCACTGCTTGACCTCAGCTGTGTTGTGGACTACCAGGC
The DNA here is from genome assembly GCF_027477595.1 of Haemorhous mexicanus. Taxonomy (NCBI): domain Eukaryota; kingdom Metazoa; phylum Chordata; class Aves; order Passeriformes; family Fringillidae; genus Haemorhous; species Haemorhous mexicanus. Next base: position 4,304,047 of record NC_082350.1, on the reverse strand, counting down.
CAAGTAAAATCTCTGGGCTGCTGGTCTTTTATTGCTGTACACGAATTGAATGGAGGAAAGAGTATTTCTTTATGGTCTGCAGATCAGTGGAAGTCTGATTTAAAGGTTGTCAGATTGATTTCAGGCTAGTGATAATGCTTTTTAATGCGAGATCTTGCTCTGCACAGCTGCTTTTCTGTTGATCTACATTCAAATATCTGCCTGACTCTGAAAAATAACCATTTTGTCCATCTTTCAGTGGTGCAGAAATCATTGACATCAGAGGCCCTGATTTAATGAAGTATTTTAATATAATGGAGTTCTAGCAGAACTTCAGTGCATGCCAGAATGCTTTGCTGAATTAGGGCCTCCAGTCTCAGTTTTACAAAAGTAAGGTGCTAAGGGAACTGGAGCAATGGAGAAGATGGACCTGCTTTAGGTCATACTGAATTTTCTTGATGGAAACAAGTGAGTTTTTGTCAGTTCTGTAGGCTAAGGACATCTGCTTCTTAATTGGTGCAGACTCCTTTACCAAGAGGCTGATGGCATGGAGCAGCATGTGTTGGGTGTTTTATGTTCCCAGTGCTTCTTGAAATCTGGCCACCTATTCAGGTGTCCCTTTGCCAGCATTGAGGTAAGAGGCAAATTTGGTTACCAGTGTTAAAAAAAATAGTGTACAGTTGGGGTAGAGTGAAACTTTTTGGAAGAAACTTCTGTAAAACACTACAGTTAAATTTAAGTGGAGGTTTAAAGGGTGCTTTAGTAGGATTAAGTTGCTTGTCAAAGCCATTTCTAAAGGCAGTTGCAATTCCATCTTCAGAGCAGGTAAAATGATAGTACTAGGCTATTTGATCTTGAATCCATAGAATTAGAATGAAAGCATATAAGAGAAAATACCAGTAAATGCTCTTTAATACACAATTAAGAGAAAGTGCTGGTAATACTGCTGATCTTTGACTTTGCCAACTGCATTCTTTGAGCTTATTCTTTTCAAGTGCTTTGATTTCACCTCTTTTTACCCAAGTGGGGAAGTCCACTCTTGCTGTTCCTGCGTGCACAGAACTGAGGAGCACTGTCTCCATCTGTGATGCTGCTGAAGCTCCAGTAGCAAAGAACACACTCCACATATGATACAGAATACAGAAGAGGGTTCAGAATGGGGCCAAACGTTCTCTTCATAATTTTCATGTCCTTCTGAAAGGTCAGAAATATGGGGGGGGAATCTTTGTCCTCTTTGTGCCTTCGTGTGGTACAGGAAGACCACAGGGAGGTGGTGGAGTCACTGTGCCTGGAGGTGTTTAGGAAAAGCTGGATGTGGCACTGGCCTGGCTGACAAGGTGGTGTCAGGCTGTCCTGGATTGCCAAGCAAATTGTATTCTATTTGCCATCTCTGTGGCAGTTGTCTTCAGTTAAGGGGGCAGTTTTCCTCATCTCTTCCACACCCACTCCTCCCTCCAGGGAGACACCTGCTGATAACAGGCTATGGAATGTCCCTGCATGGCTGATAAGAGCTACAGCATCCCATTGGGAAATGTGAGCCCAGAGGGAGGAGCCAAGCATTCCTACCTGGATATAATCTGAGATTGTGGAACACCAGCATGGCTTCTCCACTGGATTTCCCAGAGGAACAGCAGCTGCCTCTTCCCCTGGACCTTCAGAGGAAGACTGCACCTTTCTACAGGATCCCTGCTCCAGCAGAACCACCCCTGGCACTGCAGGAGGGCTGCAGCCACAATTCCAATGGGACTGCTCCCAACACCCTGACCCACAGGGTGTCAGGCTGTGTTCTGGCTCTGTCAGTGTTGGTTTAGTGTTTACTGCATTGTTTATTCTATCTTTTTATTTTCTTCCCAAATAAAGAACTGTTACTCCTATTTTTGCCTAAAAGTCCCCCTTAGTTTCAAATTTATAACAATTCAGAGGGAGGGGGTTTATATTTTCCATTTTAGGGAAGGCTCCTGCCTTCCTTAGCAGACACCTGGCTTTGCAAACCAAGACACAGGTCACAGGTTGGACTCAATGATCTCAAAGGTCTTTTCCAGCCTAATTCATTCTGTGATTCTATCAAATACAGGACCCCAAGACTCTGATTTTCTCTGCCTCTTTTGTGAGTGTTCCTAGTACTTCTCCAAGACTCCTAGTGATAGAAAAAATTAAAATACCCTTAGCCCTTGCTTTCTGCTACAGCCCAAACTGATTTCAGAGGCAGTGGGAGGGGATGGGCATCTTTTAAACTGAAATGCTTAGCACTCTGTGCTGTGCACTGCCAGGCTTAGGAGAGGCAATGCCTCCCTGCCTCCTGCTGTGTGAGGCCATGACGTGCTCTGCAGGGACCATGGCATTAATACCAGCATTTCAGTGAGCCAGAGGAATATTTCAGTCTTATCAGTTCTCCAAAGCTGTGCAGGGAATGCTCAGTGACTCTCTGATGTCAGTCATTGGGTGGCTGCAGTAATAATTAGGGGCTCAGAATTTGGGATCCAAGGGGCAATGTGTGCCAGGAGGGCCAGAGGTACCCTGGAAATGCTGGCCAGAGGGAGAGGGAGTTTTTCCTGCCCAGAACATGCTCTGGGGTGTGAGCTGTAGCTGCAAGGACTGCTGGCTGAGGCATTAAGATTAAAGTTTTTGCACAGTGGGAGACAGGCCAGGGCTGAAGCAAGATAAGGGCAGGAGTTTGTAGGCAGAGCAAAGTGGAATTCAGGGCTGTGAGGGGAGCAGTGGTGGGGAGGGAGACCCTGCTGGGGAACAGAACTCAGCTCTGCTTCAGATGCTGTGAGGAAAAGGGAAAAGGCTGAGCTGTGTGAGAGAATGGTGTGTTGTAATGTCAAAAGCAAGGGGACTTCTGACAAAAATTAACAGAGCTTTTCTTTTAGAGGTGCACCATATGGAAATGCTTAATATTCTGGTGGAATAGAGTTAGAGATGTTCCTTTTCCTGTTTGCCAGAGGGACTGGGTAAAGATACAGAACCTGCCTCAGTTGCTCCTTGTTGGGCTCCTCCAAATACAGCCAAATCACTTTTCCCAATTGTCAACAAATTTCCTTTTTGGTTTTGCAAAACGCTTTTGTGCTCTTTATGTAAATAGTTATGTTTAAATATTTCTGGTTTAGGGGAGGTGGAGACTGACCTCAAAGAAATTAATTGGATTTTTCCCCTTGTAGCTGTTTCTAGAGCTTGACCATGCCTTCTGTTACAGTGGAAAATGCTCTTGTTACACCTCTGCCTCTCAGGACAGCAATTTAGAGTGGGTAGCTAGAATTATAATTTTCCCTAGGAGTGTTGGTGAGCTTAACAAAAATCCAGGGGTGGCAGGTGTAGAAAAAGAGGAAAAAAGAGGGGCAGGGAGGAGAGCAGGATGCTGCCAAGGCTCTTGAGAGCTGTGGCCCAACTTTAACTTTTGCAGGGTGTATCTTTGGAAAGGAACAAGATGAGATGTTGAGCACCAAGGGTACAGCACCCAGGAGGTTTGTAAAGAAGTGTCTTTTGGGGAATCTGATAAAATAGAGCAGCCTGGGTTTGCCTCCCTCGCTTCTTTTGGAGTTTTCAAAGGGTAAAAGGAAAGTTTTTCCTGCAGCAGGGGAATCCCAGAGGGAATGGGCTGTTGAAATGATGTAAACTATAAACCTGCAAGCAGGGAGGCATTGGGTTCTTTAAAACATTGTAGTGGTAAGTATGGATGAGATACTGCAGTACTACAAAAAATTGTTCTGCTGCAGGAAAATGACAACAAGATCTGTGGGGAGACTGAAACACCATTTCCCTGGATTCTAGAAGAATGTCTAAAATGCCTAGAAAATGAGCCATAGAGTATTTGACAAGTCATGCAGATTAATTTGGAAGTTGATTTCTTTCCCAGATGAAGAATTTTATTGTTGATCAGTAAACTTTACAGACATGATATTTTAATTTGTCTCAGTGTATCTTTGTGCCCGAGATGAGGCTTTACTCCATCTTAATTAATGAATTCATCCTCAATATTCAGTTCTGAATAGCTTCATCTTCAATTAATGAATTGTTCACTCTGTGTCAGTGGCTCACTAGAAACTGGTTAGCTGCACAAGCACAGCTCACAATCTGTGCCTTGAAAATCAGATGTTAACTCCTTCACTAATAGAAGATAACACCTTCAGAGCTCCTGTCCCTGCCATGTGCAGATCCTTAGGTGCCACTGAGTAGTGCTACTTAAATTTTTACACCTCTCTTTGCAAGGGGGATAAAACAAGTCCAAAAGATGAGATGAAAAACAACAAGCATTTAGCCCAAAGGAAAAATCCTTCTTCTCTTACAATAGGCTTGCAAAGTCTTATCTTGCTGGGGGTTGCCATAAAAATGGAGTTTTCTGATCTACTGTAGATTTTAATTGCTCTGAAAACAAATGTGGTGGTGCCAGCTTGTAGACAGAGTATTCCATCAGAGTGCAGGCAAGCCCTACAGCACAGCATATGGCCAGGCATTGCCTCTGGAGCTCACAGCCACCTGTGGCCACCTGCTTCCTCTCAAAAATATGCCACAGGACCTGGGGCTGCTAGCTTTGCTTTCAAAATAACTCATTTATCTTTGCTTAGGCTCTTCTCCTAATTTTGTTAACACAGTTAGGGCAATTAAGTGGAAGGAACAGAAAATGGTTCATTAATAATGCCAGATAGATGGCAGTCTGTAAACAGGATCAACTGCATATTTAACTGCTGAAAATTGCTGGAGCTGAGTTGAGTTAAATTCATCTCTACTAAAGTTATCTCTGAATTTCTTTTGTCTCTGTTTAGCACATTTACAGGATTCTATTTTTTTTTCCTTTTATGACCAGAGTACCTTAGAGAAGAGCAGTTATCCTCCAAGGCAGTGCCTCTCTTGCCTGGGTAGCAATCCTGCCTCAGAGTGTGCTGCATGAGACTGAGCCCTGCAGGTAATCCATGGCATTTTCCCTGCTGGACTTGCACTTTTTCCCTCTCTTGCACAGACAGGGAACTTTCCCTTCCATGGGCTGGCAGACTCTGAACATTGTTCACTTCCCTGTAAGATGAAGATTCCTATTAATTGTTGTTCCTTCAGCACGAGATGTTCTGGCTCTGAGTGTTAAATTATCTGTAGCTAATGACAAATGACTCTCATGTGTTTAGCAGAGCAGTTTGAAACCCAAATTTCATTTTCAGTCTAATCAGGGAAGTTTCAGGTGCTGGAGTCACGGATAGCCAACTAGTTAGGTCTGAAGACATCTTTCAAATAGCCAAGAGGGACTTTCCAAACACAGAAGTGTGAGCTTACCTTCATTCTTGCTCAGGTTTGGGAAGGATGCTGCAGCTTTTGCACTCTTGTGCTGTTGGTGATGGGGATGGTGCCCCAGGCTGCTGCCTGCTGTTTACACCAGCTGCTGTGCCATGCTGTGTGAATTCCTGCTGCAGAATTCCTTGCTTTCTCAAGCAGAGACAGGGAGGATGCTTAAACTCTCTGAACTGTCTGTCTCTGCAAGTTTGCTGCCTTACGTGATCCACGTTCTGCATTTTCCAGTTCTCTCCCTAAGTGAATGTGACTGGATCAGGATTTCACACTGATGGATGCTCAGCTGCTGGGATTAAGTTTTTTACCTGTTTATCCCTGGAGCACAACTCAGACTGGGGATGTGACAGATGAGCAATGTGATGGTTGACTCTCACAATTAAAAGGCAAATAATATGGATATGTTAAGAGAAGTTTTACAGATTTATAGTTATGTTTTACTCCCCCCACCTTGTGTTGTTCTCAGGGGGTGCCCTGGGTTTGGGACGTTTGGGAGGGTGGGATTGTTACTGTGGCACCCCCAATCAGGATGTCAGGAAGTGATCTCCACCACTGGAGAGGAGTCAATGGACAGAACTTTGGGAGAACTAAAGGGTTAAAAGGTGAAACCTCCATTGTGTGGGTGAGCACATGGAGGGAAAAAATCCTCTGCTCCCAGCGCTGAAATATTTTCTGTTCAGTCTGCTGTTGTATTTTTGATAAGGTTTTAATAAACCTTTTCCATTTTTTGGAAGTGAGCAGCATTTCTCACAGGGACACCCAAAGGCAGCTCCTCCTCTGGCCCCACCTTTCCATCCAGGGTGGTAGGCAGGGGCATCTTGGGGACCAGCACCTTCTCCCTGCATTGGCTGCCTTCCTGGCTTCTGGTTTTCCCATTTTCCTCATGGAATGTGCACAGAGGTGAGCTGCCAGGGCTGTAACTGAGCTGTCAGGCTTTGCCTCACTGGCCACAGCTCCAGGCTCAGTGTGGGGTTCAGGGACACCTCTCTGGGAGGAGAAGCTGCTCTCCTGTCCCAGGGACCCTCAGAGCCTCCCAGGTGGATATCAGGCCTGTGCTGGAGCTCTGGCTCTTTTGCTCCTTTGATTTAAAATATTGGATTTAGCTTTGATTTATAATTTAGAATTTATTTTATTTTAAAACCAGTCCTAATCCAGAAATTTCTGTGCTCTGTCATCAAAAGCTGGCCTATGTGCTTTTTTGAGGTAGTGACATAATATTTCTTCAATGCTTGTAGACAAAATACAAGGAATTGCTAATGGCAGTGTTATCATCTTGTTGCTGTTTGAATTGAGAGAGAGAGTGGTCTGGAGGTTGTGTCTGTCACTCTGCCCTCTAACCAGTGTCTCTTTGTTTCCTCTTTTCTCAACTTTTTTCTTTCTTCCTGAACGTTTTAGACATTTCAGAAGCAGGATAATGTCACAGCAGGGTAGCTAGAGGTAGTAGTCCTAATTCATTCTCCTCCATGGTAAGCTGAAATGCCTAAAAAAAGTGTATTTGCCTTCGAAGGACAATCACCAAAAATTTGAATGGCTGCTTTGGAAGTGCAGGCAATTGTGGTTGAAACTGGATGTCTTCCCTGGGTGGGATGAATCTAGTCATCCTTGCATTTCTGAGACAAGGGCTCATTCACCATTTGCCTCCAAAGATCCTGGATTTTGTGCACTCTCATTGGACATGAGAAAGGACTGTTCTAATGGCCACTAAAGCATTAGGAACAAAACTGTACAAAAGGTTGAATATATTTTTCCATCTCCTGTTCCTGGGTCACACACTTGCAGCTCTTGCTGCAAAATTTTTAGAACATGCCAGCAGAAACTCTGCTATGTCCTTTTTTTATTTTATTTTTTTCTTTTTTTTTGTATGGATGAGTTACCAGTATTCTCCATAGCAAAAGCCTCACAAACAGCAGTGGCCCTGGGGAAACAAAACCCCTGTGAGCTGAACCTGGGGCAATGCAGAGGTGCTCTGCTGTAGGTAAAGTTACGTGGGTGTCTGCCCCAGGTGAGGATTTGGTCTTTAGTACCTAAGAGCTCAGTATGTTTTCTGGTGTGCATGATCAAGTAAACTGATGGAGGAGAAAGCAAGCTGGATTGGGGTGTGGTGACTTTTGTGGGGTTTTGTTTCCCCTTTTTAATTTTGCCCATTGGGTTTCTTCCCATTCCTGTCAGAGGCAGGTAAACAGCACTGGTTTAACAGCCTCACCTGAAGGGCTGTAACTCTGGGAGCAGGTCAGACTGCTGAATTTCCCAATCTCAGCTGTTATTTAGGAGGAACACCTGAGCTCTGAAACTCCACTGCAGACACAGCAGCATGTCTCAGATGGCAACTTGGCATCATTAACCACAAAGTACAACGCTGGGCTTGGTGTGACACTTTTAATCAACTTCTCCCTCAAGGTCACCCTTGGCTTCTGACTTATGGGAGTCCCAAAACCTGTTGTGATTTATTTTGATGAAGATAAGTCAGTCCATGTTTTCTGACAGATAGGCTGTTCTGTGATCTGTAACTACATTGCTTCTAGTACTGAAAATACACTCAGGACAAATCCGTGTGGATGGACAGCTCAAATAATAGCAATCCATCTTAGCAAATGGCATTAGTTCTCTTATTGCTTCTTTCAGCTGACTTGGCCCTTCATAAAAGGAGAGGCTCATTACTCCCACAGGAGGTTCAGAAACCCCACTTTTTTTTTTTTGCAGAAAACCCATTAGCTCTCTGGTATAGCACTTTGATGGTTTGAGAAGTGACAAAGGGATTTGTAAAGATTTTTGGGCATCTTGAGGCAGAGTGAGGAGGAGGAGCTGAGTGCCTGACCTTGCTCTAAGCCACTCAGCCTGAGTGCTAGGAAATTCAAACCCATTGATATCTGCTCCTGTCCCCTGTGTTCCCATTTCCATATGCACAAGTGGCAGGGGTCAGGAGGATGCCTCACGGGGTCAGTGGGACTGCCTTAGGAATGGCTCTAAGCCTCCATCAAAATGATTACCAAGGAACTGCTGTTAAAGGAGCTGTGGTGACAACCTTTGGAGAGGTATGTGTGCATTATAACTGGGGGATAAGGGTGAAACTGGGGTTTATCCTGCTGCAGTTTTGGTGTAGTTGAATGTCAGGGTTGTGCCTGTTTGGATACCTAGCATGCTTAATGATGGTGTGTCACCAACATGTTCTATGAAAAATCCTTTCCTTAGGATTTTTTCCTCCTGAGAAGCTGAGAGGCCTCAGGAACAAAGTGTGAACAATGATTCTCCGCTGCTGTGGAATGCACCAGGGGGATCTGGGATTGGTCTCATCTGGTTGTTTCTAATTAATGGCCAATCCCAGCCCAGCTGTCCAGACTGTCTCAGTCAGAGACAAACCTTTGTTGTTCATTCCTTTTCTATTCTTAGCCAGCCTTCTGCTGAAATCCTTTCTTCTATTCTTTTAGTATAGTTTTAATATAATATATATCATAAAATAATAAATCAGCCTTCTGAACATGGAGTCAACTTTCTCATCTCTACCCTCATCCTGGGACCCCTGTGAACATCATCACAATGGTGAGTGCCCTGGGAATTCTGGACCTAATCTGTGCTAATCTGTGCAGAGAGGACTTGCTGGACTGCCCACAGGCAGGGTCATTGACTGACCTCCCAGGCAGCCTCCAGCAAAGCAGCACACAGGAGCTCTGCAGAAAGGAGTTTTGGACAGCCCTGGGGACTCTCCCAGTGGGTTCCTGCTGGGAACAAGCTGGAAGCTGCTGCTTGTATGCTGGGATAAATTCCTGGGAAGAAAATCCAGGAGCTCTCCAAGGCTCTTTTCCCTTTTGGCATCTGCTGTGGACAGAGATGCTGACAAAACTGTACAGAGGTAACTTTAAATATTCAGACAAAACTACTCAGAAGGAGTGGTCTTGCAGAACAGTCTTTGTCCATGGTCAAGATAGCTATGAGGTGGCTTGTACATAATTTGGGGTAATGAGTGGATATGGATTGTGCCTGTGCTGCAGTAGCCATGTGGGTGTGCTACTGGGATGGAAGAGTTCTCCAGAATGCTTCAGGGAGCCTCATCTCATCTGCCTGAAGGCATCTTTGCAAGTGGAGGCACCCATCAGTACCTGGACAGCAGCTGACCATCCTGTTCAAGAGGCTCCAGTCTCTAAAGAAGCATTACCCAGCACAAACTGTGCCAATCAGTTCATCCTTTCAGCAAGAACTCGTGTCCATGTCTGTGTCTGGGCAACAGAAATTTAAGTGCCAAGTTTCCCAAAACCCAAGTCCATCTTGGCTGGTACATCTTGTGGTGTTGTGAGGTCCCCAGGATGAGGTGGGAGATGAGGAATTGACAACATGTTGTCAGAAGGCTGGGTTATTATTATTATTATTATTATTATTATTATTATTATTTATATTTATTACATTTATTTTATTGTATTTATTATATTTATTATATTTATTATATTTATTTTATTGTATTTATTATATTTATTATATGAAATGCTATACTAAAACTATACTAGAGAAAGAGAAAGGAGACATCAGAAGGCTAGACAAGAATGCTAATGAAAGCTGGTGACTGACTCCTCCGAGTCTGACACAGCTGGCTGTGATTGGCCATTAACCAAAAACAATTCACATGTTTGGATGAACGATCTCCAGAGCAGCAAAACAGGGAGAAGCTGAGGCTCCTCATCTTGCCAGGAGAGGAAATCCTGGTGAAGGGATTTTTCAGAACTTATCGTGGTGACAGTGCATCTTTTTGGCCAGGATTGTTTCCGAGCCAACAGCAGTGTGGGCACTAGTCCTGGGGACAGGAAGTTGCAAGAGGCAGAAAGTCTGGCCAAGATGCAAGTGCTGCTATGGCTCCCCCTGAAAAACATCTGAAAAACACACAAGCTCTTCAGTGACAACTGCCTAGGTAACTAGGCTGGTACTTGGTACAAATTCTGCATTAAAGTTAAAAAAAGAAGTGGAATGTGTGCTCTTTGCACTGCATTTCCTTACAATAAGCCCTTTATTTATAAAACAATTTCAGCTAATGATACCTGATGACTCAGATGGTGCTTCAGGATTTGAATGAAGTCAACAGCTTCTCTGTGCCTGTTTGTCAGTGGATGAGTGCAGGCTCTTTGCTGTAAGAAGTTGAGACTGAAAGAACAGAGGTGTTGCAGGCAGACTGCCATCTTCCTCCCATTATCTATATTCACTAAAGCTAAAAATACCTGTTGTTGCTTTCAATTCTAATATTTGGTATATTCAATGCTTCATGAACCAGCCAAAGTGCTGCTTTATTGAAAGTAGCAAAAGCCCACTTCAGATAAAATGGGCTTTTTTAAAAAGATTGCCTCTACCTTAGCATTGGCCATCATGTCTCCCACGTTTACCAAAATTCTTCACATTAGGAGATTAAAACTTAAGCAGAGGGTGACCTTTTATAGACATGTTTCTGCTTATTACTCCCACTGAGCTCATCATTCCCAGAGCTTTTCTGTTGATTGCTGTGAAAGGGGTCTTCTGAGGCTCTGCTCTTCTGCCTGGACCCTTTAATGAAGGTGTTTCATCTTTTTCTCAACTCCTACACACAAATAAAGAAGCAGTGGAATTCGTACTTTTAAGTAACAGGCGTGGGCCAAACAGTCTTACTTTTACAGACAAAATTGCTGCCTTTGTGGGGAAAGGAAAAGATTTTAAATATTTAAGATTGTTTTTTACAGGCTGGTTTAGAGAGTGCAACGTTGAGAAGAGTTTGCAACTGGTTCTGTAAAGTGCAGTGCAAAGAGCAGCCTCACCTTTGTTGTTGCATGGCTGGTCCAAAGTGTTTGGAAGAAAGCTGTGCAGGCCCTCAAGAGTGGTCTGTGCCCATTTTTGGGGGCTCTCCCTGCTCCATTCAGCTGGACACAGTCCCTTTCCCAATGGCCAGGGGCTGCTCTGTGGAGCTTGGCTGTCCCAGCCACCACCGAGGGTGTTTGCTGCTCTCATTGCAGACCCAGTGTTTATTGGAGATGGGAGGGGTCCCTGGGGAGGCTGATTTTGGGCTGTTGCCCCTGGGGACAAGCAGCTGCTGCAGTGAATGGCATTTTCTGCTTGTTTGCAGAAGTGGGAGCTGGAAATCCAGCCCGCTGTTCTCACAGACAGTGATGGATGAGATTGGTGTGAATGCATACAGAAGTCCCTTGGCAACCCAAAAACGAGCCCTTCCAACACTTCTTTTCCTGAATAGTCTTTCTCTAGGCAATATTTTATTGTCCAGCTTTTAATAAAGTCTTGTGAAGTAGCAGTAAAGCAGAATATGAAGGTATCACCTTCACCAGGATATCAAATATGTGAGGAGCAAGCTGCAGCCAGCCCAATACTTCAGTTTGACAGTGAAGCTGTACTGTAACAATACATGCATGTGGGCCATTCACTGATGGTATTGTAGCTGTAAATTAAACTACATTAAATCTTCAAGCATCCAGTGGGAGCTTTTTCCCATCTCCTCTCTCCTCAATATGCAGAGGAGTTTGGTCCAATTAATTTTTCCAGCATAAGAATTATGAAGGATCCTACCACTGATTTTTAAATAGATTTCACTAGGGGTTAGAGCTTCAGGATACAGTGTCCTGAAGAATCCCTCTGGCAATATCTGGAAAGAAACATCAGTGTCACGTTCTTTCTATTTTTAATGCACTTCACTATGGAAACAGTTCCATGCTTCTCTGCTGTCTGTCCATCTCCCCAGTAATTTTCAACTGTTGGATGACATAAATCAAATGTGACAGACATAGAGGTCTTAAAAGATAATTAGCTTCCTGCAGTTTTTGTGCAAGTTACTGTCTGGATAGAGATGAAATTCCACTTTATATACTTAGTCTGCAGAGTCTGTTGAACCTTTGCTGGGGCATTTAATGAATTTACAAAGAAAGGAATTTACCTTGCATACCCTAAATATGGGTGATACTGGAGCTGGAGAGATTAAAGCTGTTTCTGTAATTCCCAACACTTGCTGGACTGTGTGCTTGTGCTGAAGGCACTTGGACCTGGCAGAAAAAGCACAGAGACTTTGTTCTTGGTCAGTGCTAAAGGACATTGGCTGAGCTTTGGGTTTGAGGGATTGCTTTTGACTGAAGGTACTTTAGGTACTTTTGCTGTACCTAAACTTGTGCTTGTGATCTCAGTGTGGCCAGGAGTTCTGCTGGTCAGTATCAGTGATATTTTTGCCTGATGTCCAGGAGAAATGATGAGGAAGATTCCATCTTATCAGAAGGCTAATTAATTACTTTATTACACTATATTATTCTCTACTATATTACATTACATCTAAACTGAATCTGCCCAAGCACCCAACCCAACTCAACTCAACTGCCCAGAGGCTCGTGGCTGTCAGCCCACAGTCCCCACACACACACCTGGATCCAGCTGGTCAGTGAATCAGAACACTCACACCAGAATCCAATCACCAATTCCCTTCAGGTAAACAATCTCCCACAGTGCATCCCACTTGTGAACAGCAAGAGGAGCAGTAAATGAGATAAGAATGGTTTTTTCTTTCTCTGAGGCTCAGAGAATGTGAATCTCAGGAATTTCTTGGGAAGTTATGCCTTACTTTAATGTGGTGACAGGTCAGTGTGCCTGGGGGTTTTGGGGCAGAGAGGCCAATTTTGTGTATTTTGTTGCTGTATTTAGGGGTGTAAGCTGGTGCACCACTGCAGTGTTGTTGGATCACGTGCTGTACACCTGTGCTCACACCAGTTTTTTATTCTCTAATGTACCTCATGCCCACTGCTTTGTTTTGGAGCCAGTCTGAGGTAGAACAAACTGCTTTTGGGGCTTTTTGCAATCAAGGTCCCTGTTCACCCACCCACCCACAGTTCTCACCTCAGCCACTGCCCCAAGAGAGTGGATTTCCTGCCCAATTTCTCCTCCAGACTGTGGCTACATCCAAGTGTAAACTGTGGGATGACTTTCTGATCTTCTACTGCTAACAATTTTTATCATTATTTTATGAGCTTCTAATGATTTGTTAGCTTAACTGCTGTTTTGAATGCTGTTCAACCCATTTTTTAAAACATCAGGGCTGCAACAAAGTCCTAAATTGGCTACTTTTACCAGCATCTCCTGGATTTTCATTTTCTGTGAATGCTTTGCCTGCCTTTTGTACACACCTGAGCAGAATAAATCCTAACAGAGGCACGTAAAAAAATCCAGTTTTCATATTCAACTTGTCTGACAGCACAAGAATAAAGAAATGCTCACTGGTGAGAAGGAACATGCTCGAAAAGAGTTTGGGAGGCAGTTTTCATGACAGGTAAGTGGTGTGGAGCATGTTCAGTCCTGGGAAATCGTTAAGGCAGAGTGTGGCAGGGCTCAATGTCTTAGAGAGCAATAGCAGCAGGATAATCTAACATTTCTGGCTGCAGCAGGCAAACCCAATGTGCAGAGGATGCTGACACAGAGCTGGTCATTGAGTAGTTTGGGGTGGTTAATTTAGGTTTTGTGCTTGTAAATGGAAACTGGCAAGAAATAAAAGGTAAAAAGTACTTGTTTGACATGATAAGATGAGAAGGATCGTGTTCCCTACATGTTCCAGCTACTTTTTCTCCTCTATATCTCATTTCCAGCCAGACTGCTATCCCAGCAGTTTGATGGAGAAGAACTGGAAGGAATAAGACACTTTTATGGGGTGAGGGGAAGTGATGATGTAAAGAGAGTACAATCAACAAACAGGTGATGCTTTTGGCACTCCTTTCTCTGACAAACACTTCCCAACCTCCTGCTGCACTCTCTGCCTGGAGCAGGGAAGTATTTGATTGCAGATTTAAGGGAGGTGGGCAGCAAAGGACTCTTTGGCTTTGAAGCCAAAATGGCTTTTTTTTTTTCCCTGATTAAAAAAGGGAAGGTTTTTGAAGGGTTTTTTTCCCCTGTCTGTGAGCAGTGCTGCAGAGCTGTGCTGAGCCTGTGGGAGGGGAGAGCAGCCCAGCCCAGCTTTAGGAGCTGGGCACCTCTCACAAAGATCACATTCAGCTTTGTGCCACAGGGGCAGCATTTGGCCAGTGGGGTGGAAGTGTCTGAGAAGGTCAGAGCTTCTCTTGCTGCCTTCATGGCTGCTCTTCCACAGGGCAGGCTGTCTCAAACTGCAGCATGCTCCTGGGTGGGCTGCTGGCAAATCTTACCTGCTCTGAAAACAGCTCTCAATGGGTTTTGTGGGGAGGAAGAGAGATGGTTCTCTGCTGGTCTTCTCCAGCACCATCCACAATGTTAAATTGCTCTGTGGTGTGAGCAGAGCTGGGTCCAGTGTCAGAAGACACAGCAGAGATGGCTCAGGATGTGAGATTAATTATCCTTTAACTCATAAGACTGGCTTTGGTAACCTTTTGATCTTTGTGCTCTCAGTTCCCCTGAAAATTTTGTTTCTCAGAGGTTCTAGTGATGGCCTTGCTTTGGGAAAATGGAGCAGCAGTGCAGGCAGGGGCACAAAGCAGCAGGGGAGCAAAGCAGGTTTTCTGTCTTGTCATTGAAGAAGGATGGAGCTTCTAAAGAAACAAGAAAAAAACCCAGTCAGCTGCCTCCAAACACAAAATATTTGGAAAGAATAGATATAGATATAGATATAGATATATAGATATAGATATAGATATATTTGGGGAGCAAGGCCTGAAGCTGCTGTTGGATTATGGCTGTTCAAGGTACAGTGTCCACCTGACTTACAAAGGGGCCCCAGGTCTATGCACCTCCCCAAGATCTGCTGATAGAAATTAACAAGAAATGTTAAAGGTTCCTTCTGGCAAAAACAGCTTTTTGTGAGCTTTTTTGTTTGCTTTTCTGGGTTATATATAGAGTTATATTTTCTGGGTTATATTTAGGTGTTGTTTTTTTCCTGAGATTTGGTTAATTGGGTTTTTTGGTGGGTTGGGTTTGGTTTAGGGTGTTGTTTTTGTTTTTTTTTTTTGTCTGTTTTTTTAAATCCTTTTGCCTTCTGAAACAAACTGTCTGGAGCTTCAAGCAGTTTTGTTTGCTGCTTCTGGTGGGATGAACCTGAGTCACCTGTCCCTGGGGAGTTTATCTCAGCCATGCTTAAAGGTGAGCACAGAACTTCATAGCTCCTCTGCTTTATGTTACAGTATTTTAGGAGTAAACATAATGAGAATGCTTTTAAAATTGGGTAGATTAATTTATTTTAAAGTTCCAGGGAGGATCCAGGCCTTGATCCTGCAATGTAATTCACCCCTGAAGAGCTCGTGGCAGCATTAGGACCTGTGCTTTTCAAAAGCTTGGTACTGGGAAGGTGTCTTCAAAAAAATCTCAGTGAAGATTGCCCAGCTCTTTAAAATAAGTGGTTGAATATTAATTTCTGTGGCTCACTGCAATTATGTTAATTGTGGGGAACTCATTAGGCATTAATGTAAATATTAGAACCCTTCTGTAACATCCCCTGTAATTTAGAGCTAATTCACAGAACCATTATTAAGCTGTTAGCAGCCAGGGATGGATCCCATTCAAGTGCACCACACCTCACACAGCCAGCAGAGCCTTGCAGCTGGGGGAGAGCACGAGTTACAGTGCACACACACTCTGAGCAGGCTGCCATGGGCTGCTGGCAGCCTTCCCATCACAAATTAGAGGAGATCAGAGCAAACTCTCACAGGGTTCTTGGTGTTTTGGCTGACCTGGCCTGGCCAGTCCTCCTGACCACCATGAGTGCTGGTTCTGTGGCTAAATTCCTGCATAACTTTGTACCTCATGTCATATTTTGGAAACCCAGACAATTACATTACATCTCCTACATAATTTTAAAACCTAGCAAAGGCAGTTTCCCAATCTTGTGTTTGTTTTGTATCCATGCACTTCAGATTTCCTTGGCACATGGGTTGCTAACAGTTCTGTTCATATCCACAGCTTGCAGTTCTGATTCAGCCTGTAGTTATTTGATAATGCTGGTGCAAGAGGGGGTGACCTAGCTGTTTTTCATGAAGTATTCACATCTGTTATTTTGTTAGTCAAAGGGACAAAAACGTAGAAATTTAGTCAGTTTGAAATAACTGGGTGAGGGACAATAAATTCCAGGCTTTGGAAAATGATATATTTTAATATAGAGCTTTATAATCTGAAGTGACAAAAACACAACCTGAAATAAGTGCTGACATGAGATCTGGCTGGAATTTAGGTGCTTAAATTGCTGTTCTGAAGAAGTCTACGTAGCTGCTGTTGAAGGGATTTAAATATAAGAATCTTGGCCATCTGGAAATGTGGCAGGCCTGGAGACTCTGGGTGCCTGTCCCCATCCCTGCCCCATGGAGCTCAGGGGGGAAGAGCTGGGCTGCTGGAGGGAGGCCACTCCCAACCTTCCTGTGGCTCCTGCTTCTACAATTTGCTGAATTCACCTGCCTGAGAGTGTGGATTCACATCCCTGCTGTGCTCCTCAGTGAAGGGTTTGGGAACAGCAGTCTAAATGTGTGAGAAGAAGGGGAGAAAATGCCTGGAAGGTTAGGAATCTGTGCTCCAGGAATCAGTTCTGGGTAATGTATGTGTGTTGGAAATGTGGTTGCTGAGAGTTTCAGTCTTTCTGTGCTGCCAGGCACTGACCTCCAAGAGAACAGTGCATTGACCTGAGGCTGTGGAGAAGCTTCCAAAATGGAATGGTGACACTGGGATGGTGGGTGTGGAGTTGGGATAGAAGTGTGTGGTATCACAGGGTGGGAAACTTAGAGTATGAGGGTTTAGAATACAGTAATATATATAAAGCAGGATGGAGGTTTTAGGGTGAAGGCAGGTCCCTTTCCTTTTCCCCCCTTTCCTTTTCCCCCCTTTCCTTTTCCCCCCTTTCCTTTTCCCCCCTTTCCTTTTCCCCCCTTTCCTTTTCCCCCCTTTCCTTTTCCCCCCTTTCCTTTTCCCCCCTTTCCTTTTCCCCCCTTTCCTTTTCCCCCCTTTCCTTTTCCCCCCTTTCCTTTCCCCCCCTTTCCTTTCCCCCCCTTTCCTTTCCCCCCCTTTCCTTTCCCCCCCTTTCCTTTCCCCCCCTTTCCTTTCCCCCCCTTTCCTTTCCCCCCCTTTCCTTTCCCCCCCTTTCCTTTCCCCCCCTTTCCTTTCCCCCCCTTTCCTTTCCCCCCCTTTCCTTTCCCCCCCTTTCCTTTCCCCCCCTTTCCTTTCCCCCCCTTCCTTTCCCCCCCTTCCTTTTCCCCCCCTTCCTTTTCCCCCCCTTCCTTTTCCCCCCCTTCCTTTTCCCCCCCTTCCTTTTCCCCCCCTTCCTTTTCCCCCCCTTCCTTTTCCCCCCCTTCCTTTTCCCCCCCTTCCTTTTCCCCCCCTTCCTTTTCCCCCCCTTCCTTTTCCCCCCCTTCCTTTTCCCCCCCTTCCTTTTCCCCCCCTTCCTTTTCCCCCCCTTCCTTTTCCCCCCCTTCCTTTTCCCCCCCTTCCTTTTCCCCCCCTTTCCTTTTCCCCCCCTTTCCTTTTCCCCCCCTTTCCTTTTCCCCCCCTTTCCTTTTCCCCCCCTTTCCTTTTCCCCCCCTTTCCTTTTCCCCCCCTTTCCTTTTCCCCCCCTTTCCTTTTCCCCCCCTTTCCTTTTCCCCCCTTTCCTTTTCCCCCCTTTCCTTTTCCCCCCTTTCCTTTTCCCCCCTTTCCTTTTCCCCCCTTTCCTTTTCCCCCCTTTCCTTTTCCCCCCTTTCCTTTTCCCCCCTTTCCTTTTCCCCCCTTTCCTTTTCCCCCCTTTCCTTTTCCCCCCTTTCCTTTTCCCCCCTTTCCTTTTCCCCCCTTTCCTTTTCCCCCCTTTCCTTTTCCCCCCTTCCCTTTCCCCCCTTCCCTTTTCCCCCCCTTCCCTTTTCCCCCCCTTCCCTTTTCCCCCCCTTCCCTTTTCCCCCCCTTCCCTTTTCCCCCCCTTCCCTTTTCCCCCCCTTCCCTTTTCCCCCCCTTCCCTTTTCCCCCCCTTCCCTTTTCCCCCCCTTCCCTTTTCCCCCCCTTCCCTTTTCCCCCCCTTCCCTTTTCCCCCCCTTCCCTTTTCCCCCCCTTCCCTTTTCCCCCCCTTCCCTTTTCCCCCCCTTCCCTTTTCCCCCCCTTCCCTTTTCCCCCCCTTCCTTTTCCCCCCTTTCCTTTTCCCCCTTTTTCTCCATGGGTTTGGGTGGTTTTGTGTAATTGGATAGAGAAGTCCACACTGCAGGACACAAGGGATTGGTTATTGGGTTAAAAGTAAAAATAATTTAGGTGTAATTTCCTAATTAGACAGTTTATGCTTAAAAGGCCTTGTAGAGAGAGAGATGGGGCTCCATTTTTAGTTTGTTAGAGTGAAGTGCTGCAGAACTCAGGGTTTGTGAGACTGTGACGTGGATAAGAACTAACAAACATCTGAGTCCCCACAAGAAATACCATCTCACACATTTAATCCCAGCCCTAGCAAAAAAAAAAAAAAAAAAAAAACAAAAACAAAAAACAACAACAAAAAAAAACCAAGCAGAAGAATTGGCCTATATATTCTCCATCCATTTCTCTCCAGAGAAATTGAGAAATTCTCCATTTCTCTGAAATGATTTTGTTAAAATTCTTGTCGTCATCATCTCCCAGAGACCCAGAGTTCCTCGAGCTCCCATCCAGGAGGAGCACTCGAGGGGTGGAACCTCCCTGCTCCTGCTTGTAAAGGAGCAAGGAAAGCACCAGAGACAGCTGGGCCATGGGCTCCCCGTTTAATATTCCATGGTCTTAAAATTCCATGTTTAATAAACATGGAATTTTAAGACCATTAAAAAAAAAATTTTGTTTTTTAAAATTTTCATTAAATGATCCGTTTGAAATGCCTTTATGTACCATTTTTAACAGCACCATCTGCTGGCTCTCAGGTGATGCTGAAATTAGCCATGGCTAGAGCTGTTCCTTACATCATCACAGTGTGAAATACTTGGTTTGTTATGAATGCCAGAGGGGGTGTGGGGGTTCTGTATGGGTAAATATGGCCAAAAAAAGTAGAATTGACATAAGCATGTTGCTGGAATGTGTGGGGTAAAGTAGGGCAGAACTCCAGGGCTCTGTGTGCATAAATATTTGAGTACTAGAAGAGCGATATTTTCTTGTTCCTGTAATATGTTTAAAGATGCCTACTTACCATACAAAATCTATTATTAAAGATTATTTTATATTTGCCTCTAATCTTCTTACATATATGTGGAGTCAGGAGAGATCAGCAAAGTCACTGATTGGAAGAGCAGGCTGCTGAGCAGCATGGGGAATTTATAATATATTGGGGGCTTAGGAATGTGAACTTTCATTTTGATTTATTCAGTCTCAGCAAACAGAGAGGGGGGAGATCACAGCAGTGAATGAGGAGGTAAAAAGGGGATCCATGTTCAGCCAGGGAAGCCTTGAAAGACAACCAAAGGCAGAAACTCTTTCTGCTGTGAGCCTTTGTGTACTGCACAGGACTGAAGAATGGTTTCTGGAGCTGATGGCCACAGAGGTGCCGTTAGATTTTCTGCACAGGAATTTCAGAGTGGGCAAAGTCTCCTTCTGGTCCTTCTTCCCCCCTCACCCAGCTGGAACTGAGCTCATCAGTGTTCAGTGTGCTGCCTCTCATTAGTGATTTATGAGTGCAGTAAGCCTAAGGTCACACGGATTTTGATCTTTGTCCTTGTTCTCACTGTAACAGCTGATGATGCTGTGTGGAGCTCCTGCTTGTATTTTTGTCTCTGTGCTAACTCAAATATCCAATTCCCTCAGTGTTAGGTGATCCCTCTGGCTGGGGATGTTGTGGGCAATTGTGGCTGTGTACAACAAGCCTTGGCATCAGCAGCTTAGCACTGGCTTCAATAACCAGAAGCAGAATTTGTGCTTGGCTGTTTGTGAGGCAGGTAATATTGACATTAGCCATGGCTAGAGCTGTTTCTTATATTATCACATTATTATTTGTAAGGCAGCTCACTTGCAGCTCCCAGAATCCTTTCCAGAGCAGGGCTTCCTATGCCTTCCCTTTGCTTTGTCTTCTCCTTGCTAGCATGAAATAAAGGTGACCTGGAAAATATAACTCAAGTGTTACAACTGCTAGTTATTATTTCTGAGGAATGTAGATTATTAAAAGAAAGAAAAAAAAGTCTATTTGGAATTTAAATTGAGAAAGACCAAGTTAAATGATGGCAGGAAGGAGTTTGGCACAGTAGGTGGGAAGGTGCTGTCTCAAAAAGCTGTGTGCTCTGTAGCTAATTGGGGCTAACAGGCATGATTGGCCACACCACAATTATCCCCTCCAAGCCTCTTACCTGAGCTGTGCTCTCCTCACAATAGCAGGTGTTTGAAATCCTTCTGTGGATATCAAAGCCTTGCAGTATCCTTCTTTTCCAGTCTCTTCCTTATTTTGTGTGGCCCAGAATTGTGGTGAGCACTGGTGTCCTCAGTGGGTTCAGGTCCTCTGATGGTTGTAGTGTCAAACATTCACAGTGACCTGGGAGGAGGCACCCTTGTCTGCCAGAACCTGGGGGCACAGCAAATGTAGTCCCTGTTTTTTTCCTCTGAAACAGTGTTTTGTGTATTTCCACTGAGCTTTCTGCTTCATCTCTGGAATGAAAGTGAAATAGCAAGCGATGAAAACAGTGATGAAAGCGGCGATGAGGATTTATGTGTGTAATAATCACCTGCAGATATTAAAGCTTTGCAGTACCCTTTTTCAGAGATATTCCTATGAGTCAGGGAGATCTGATGACTTGCTCAAGGTCACAGAGCAAGTTTGTGGCAGAGGCAGAAATAGAAATTGCATCTTGAGAGTCAGGACAGTCTTGTTTTCCTGGGCTTCCTCTTACAAACACTGCTCTGCTGCATGATGTGGCATTGCCTCAGGCTGTGAAGGAAGTGAGCTTAGCTCTGCATGCTGGGTTTAAAAACTTACTTTTGCATCTTCAAAATTGCCTTAGCTACATTAACTTCAGTCAAATTAAAAAATCTACAAAAATCTACAGAAACAGTGGTTGGAAGGTTATCTGGTTTTTTGTGTGTTGGTGAGGAAAGTGTTGGATGATTACCTCCAATATAACCACCCTCCCTGATGGGTGATTATGGGCCACCATAATTAATTAATGGATCACCCTGCTTGCGCAGGGCTGAGCCTGCCATGCTCACAGCAGTCAGGATGTACAGCCTGCCCTGTGGAGTTTAAGAGAGCCACTGTCTGTGCTATCAACATTTGGAGCTGCCCTCTTGCAATGTGAAAACTCTTAATCTTGGCCCCATCATAACGCCCTAAGTTCTACTTTTCTAACCAAAAATGCTACCTCTTAGTGGTGAATAATACCCAAACCTGGTTCAGAGCATCAGTCCAAAAGCAGAAATAGTTTAATTGGTTCCAGGGTCCGTGGAGGAGAAACAGAAGCCAAATAATCTTTTGTAGCCAAGCTCCACTTGAAAAAGTAGGTGGAGATGGGGAAATAGCTCATGCCAGCTCGTTAGACAGGAGGCTGGAAGTTACAGATTGCAGGGATGTGAAACTGGAGGCAGAGAACAAATGTTTCCCACCTAGTGAGAAGCACTTCAGAAAGGAAGAGTCATTGCTTAATAGCAGCATGATGGTTGAAAGCAAGAGACAGTCCTCTAAAAGCCAAAAGATTTATCTAAATGAGCAAAATACACAGGATTAAAAAAAAAAAAAAGACAGTTTAAATGTAAAAATGCAACAAGGCAGTCTGGAAAAAAGGAATTAGGGGAGCATTTGGAAATGACATCAAAACTAGCAAAAAATAAATCTTCAGAAACATCAGGATCAGGGAGCCTGCCAGAAAAATCTCTAGGGCTGGTAGATGCTCAGAAATGACAAATTCTTTGCATCTGTTGCTCATTGTGAAGAAATGGCTGTTTCCTGTGCTGGTGCACTTCTTAAAGAAGAATTTGTCAGGAAGTTTCTTTCAAATTGACGAATTGGTAGAGGAATTTATGAATCAAACAGAAGTTGCCAAGTAATTCACTAACCCAAGAATTCAAGAACAAGCTAGCAAGACTAACTGTGGTGTTCCATTGAAGTACTCTGGTACCTGAGGGCTGAAAGATGGCAAATGGGATATGGCTTTCTAGAAATGTGCTGAGGGAAAGCACAGGCTGATGGGCTTGGCATATACACAAGAAGAAATTGCTATACAAGGGTGGACTGAAAGTGGAATTACAGGCTACAGAGACAAGAGTCAGCCTGGTTTTTGTAATGAGTAGTCAGTCTGTGCAAAATGTCAGAGCTTTTCTAATGAAATGGCAAATGCATCCGTTCCAGGACCCATGGTAGGCAGCAGATGCATAAATGATTTGGGAAGAATTGAGTACTTGTTGTTCACTGCTGTCCTCAATGGCTTTGAATTATTGATGATGGAAAATGTTGTGAGAACCCACTGAACCCTGAGTGAGTGGGCAGTGAAATACAGACTGTGTAGATGAGCAGAGTGATACATCCCTTTGGATATGGGGAGTAGGGAATCAGAGTGGGGAAGAACTGGGTGTGCACTGTGCTGTTTCTTGGGTAAGAACTTGAGTTGTGAGAGTGTGTGTCCCCTTGGGGCCCCCAAGGCTCCCCTGATGGGGGAAAACCTCTTTTTAACAGTTCTGTGCCAGGACTGAGAGATAAACAGGACTTTTTTGGTCTTCAGATTGCTTTTTGTTTTTATCTTCTCAGAAGTCTGGCACGCTGTCTGCAGCAGACTTAGTGCACAAGAAAGTACAGCAAAAATGGTCCCAAGATGTGCAGTTTCAAAGTCCTTTAAAGCTGTTTTATCCAATTAACTCTTAAAACATCCTTTATTTCTTCCTTTCTGCCAATAACTCATCCCTTGTCTCTCCACATAACCTCTTCACTGTGCTTCCCTCACCCACTCAGCCTGTGCCACCAACACTGCAGGAAATGGAGGAGATGAAGAAGATGATGAAGAAGAAGATGATGAAGAAGAAGATGATGAAGAAGAAGATGATGAAGAAGAAGATGATGAAGAAGAAGAAGATGATGAAGAAGAAGAAGATGATGAAGAAGAAGATGATGATGAAGAAGAAGATGATGAAGAAGAAGAAGATGATGAAGAAGAAGAGGAAGAAGATGAAAAAGAAGAAGAAGATGAAAAAGAAGAAGAAGATGAAAAAGAAGAAGATGAACAAGAAGAAGAAGATGAACAAGAAGAAGAAGATGAACAAGAAGAAGAAGATGAACAAGAAGAAGAAGATGAACAAGAAGAAGAAGATGAAGAAGAAGAAGATGAAGAAGCTCAGACAACACCCAAGGTCCCCCATCTTGTCTCCTACCTACCTCTATACTAAAATCCCAAAACTCTAAGTTTCTCACCCTGTGACAAACTACACTATTCTCTATTGTCTGTTTCACACACTTGTGGATCCCAATCTATCCCAAAGCCTTGGAGGCCCTCTGCATGGGCAGAGGTTAAAGGCAGTGCTTCCCTGGGGGTCAGGAGCCCTCAGGGCAGGCAGGCAAATATTCCTGTGGTTCCAACAAGAGAGAAGTGCCATCTCAGTGCTCAGGAATGACCCAACAGGTATCTCAAATGTTTGAGTGGTTAGGACAACAAGAGAGAGCAACTTGAGGAGGCTTTAATTGCTTTATGTGCTGATATCAATGCACAGAACTTCTGCCCCCTGAATATGCAGTTGTGGTTCCTTTGCTGCCAGTCCAGTCCCAAGCACACCAAAATTGGATGAAGCAGTGAGAAGACAGCAAGGCTCTTTGAAATCTTGGAATGGGCTCTGAAAAGAGCAGTGAGGCTGAGGCCCTTCAGCATGCACAAGAGACTCTTGAGGAAAGTGGTAATAAAGCATGCGGCATGGAGTGGGTAGGTAGAGTTTGATGTCTCTAATTCAGAACAAGACCTGGGGGACATAAAATTAAGCTGTGAGGTTCAGGGTAAGTGCTGCTATTTGTGTGACCTGTTCTCTGCTTTCCCAGCTCCTGGTTTGCCCACTGCTAGAGGCAGCACTGTGGGCTGTGTGGGCCCTTCTGCCTCTTCTGTGCTTGTCTCATGTTTGGCTTGAGGTAATCTGGGAAACCACTGCTGCAAGTGTTCACAGCAGAACTGGCCTCCCATCAGGATCTCTCTCTCTCCTCTCTAGAGCTAATTCCAAGGCAAAAATCAGCAGTTGGCTGCACTGCTGCTTATCCTGATGAAGCAACTTGGTTTTTTTTGAGTCCTGCAGTGAATTTGTTTTGTCATTAGCTCCGAGCTCTCGGGGTCTCTGCGCTCGAGATGACCCTGAGGTGTTAGAAAGTCTCTTTTTCCCAGCCCTGAGGTGGAAAAAGGAGTCAGGATTCTTTGGCTGTGGTTTTCAAGGTTGTTTATTTTCTGTTATCTATAACATTCTTTTTCTGACCTGCTGAGTCTGTCCAGCACGTTGGTTCATGGCACACTGACCGCCCTCAAGCCAGTGTTATCTTTTCATACTAAAAACTGTGTATACTTTATTTGCAATAATTTCCCAATACTTATCACCTATGTTAGACAGTCTCTTTCCACTCTAAGCCAATCCAAAAGTGTCACCATCACCCAGAAGATGGAGGCTAAGAAGAAAAAAAGAAGGACAAGGCACGTCCAAATCTCTCCATCTTGGCTTCTGACCCCCCCATTCTAAAAACCCTAAAATTCTATTTTTCTGTCTTATGACAAACTAACTATCATTCTACTTAAACTCTCGTGGCTTGTAAATCTTCACATAAAGTTGGTGATTTTCTCCATGGGTTAAAATCAAAGCTGCAGGTGTCTTTGGCTCTGTGCCAAGGTCTCTGAGCCCCCAGCCAGGGGCTTGAGCCCTCCAGGGCAGCCAGGGGGATGTCCTGGGTTCCAACAAGAGCCACTCCATGTGTGTGGGACAGTGGGGAAGGTCTGCACAGCACCTCCACAGCCAGGGTGAATAGCTGGAGCCCAAGACAGGGATCCAGGCTGCCTCTCACTGGGGCACAGAGGTACAGAGGCAGGAAATTGTAGCCCCAGGCAATGAAATGGGAACAGCGTGTTTGGGTTTGCAGTGATTGTGTTTCAGTTTCAGCAGTATTGTGAAAATCAAAACGTTGTGAGTAATTCTAAGAGACTA
The DNA here is from genome assembly GCF_027477595.1 of Haemorhous mexicanus. Classification (NCBI taxonomy): domain Eukaryota; kingdom Metazoa; phylum Chordata; class Aves; order Passeriformes; family Fringillidae; genus Haemorhous; species Haemorhous mexicanus. The sequence continues at coordinate 4,278,817 of NC_082350.1, read as the reverse complement.
CAGAAAGCAAAAGATAAAAGTGAGAGTGTCCCATATGTTTTACAATATTAAAACAACTCAGCTAAGGCTGGGTCGTGGCCAGCCTCTTGATAAAGTCTGTGCTTTTGCATTCCAAGCAACAAAAGACTAAATTACAAAGAACATGCTGACCCTTTATATGCAACTGTGGAGGGGAAGAGAAAGCTCAGAAAGCATCGAATTTTTTCTTTGAAGAGTCTTTTCATGTTACTTTCAGAGATGAAAGGTAAGAGCGTGGTATGCATAGAGACTGAAGAGGTTGAGGGGGTAGTGGGGAGTTCATGCCCACACATGGAAATTGCTAGGAATGGTGTGTTATCTGAAGGCTGGGGTGTTGGGAATCTCACTCTCATAAAGAGTGGTTTAGGGGAGAACATTTTGTGGAATCAGTAATTTTATTTATACTGAAAAACTTCACAAATTTTTTAATTTCTGAATGTCTTGCTCTCACAGCTAATAGTGCAGTAATTTCATTTTTAGGATACATGGCTGCAGTATTGGACTTCCATCTTGATACCCTTCAGTACCTTACTGGTGTTCCCTTCACTTAAAGGTTCTCAGCTAAGGTGGATGATGTGGTCTCTGGCTAGGAACAGGACTGATCCTCTTGCAAAGTTACACTGAGAAATGTCATGTCATGTGGAATTTAAGATTTCCACAAGTGCAGTACCAAGCAGTTGTGTGTGTTCCCACATCAGCAGGAAACCAATTGAATTGTTCACCACCAGGAGATGGACACTTGACCCTTCAGGTCAAACCCTGGCCACACATGCTGCACCATCCACCAGGCATAAACCCCTCCAGCTTTATCAAGTACCTAAATCAATCTGAAATACTTGGAGTTGGTTCTCCTGGCCTTCAGGCATCCATGTGCAAATTTCCCAGAGCAGAATGTAAAACATTTCTCAGCCCCAGGGAGCAAAGGTGCTCAGTGAAGCAGTGAGCTCACCCTGTCCCCCACATGCACAGGTGGAGGGATGAGAGGATGTAAATAGCCCACTAGCCATTACAATGTCCTGCAGATTCTTCAGAGCAGGACAGTGGGCTCCCTCAAACAGGAACAACCTTGCTGTTGATTGGTAACCTTTCAACACAAACTGAAGGTTTAAGGCCAAATGTCTGTGTCCAACCCCTCACACTGATTTCACATGGCCAGAGAAGGTTCTTACTCTTTACCTGGGGTGGGATTACTGAATTCAGAAGATGAGTGTGCTGCTGTGTGCCTGGTCTCTAGAACTGCTGGGACACCTAGGCAGGTACTCCCCGCTAGCTGGAAGTGGAAAAGAAAGAAACTCTAGAAATGCTAACAGACCCAGAAAGATCAGACACAGGAACATGTGAACTGAATGCCAAGACACTTCTATAGAGCATAGATGGCGTGAATCATCCTAATTAAATGCAAGAATTTACTTAGCCACATGAAAAAATTATGCCCTGATATTAAAAGCGACTATTTTGTTTTACTTTTTTCTGGCATTTTATTATTTCTGAAGGTTTAAAGAACTCCTCTTGTATTTGTGTTCCCCCCTGATGAAGGCAGGAATGATGGATCTGACTCCATGTTCTCAGAAGGCTCATTTATTACTTTATGATAGTATATTATATTAAAGAATACTATACTAAACTATACTAAAGAATACAGAAAAGATACTTACAGAATTCTAAATAGATAATAATGAAAACTCGTGAGTCTCCCTCCATAGTCCTGACACAGCTTGGCCCTGATTGGTCATTAAGTCAAAACAATTCACATTAATCCAATGAAACAATCACCTGTTGGTAAACAATGTCCAAACACATTCCAAAGCAGCAAAACACAGGAGAAGCAAATGAGATAATTATTGTTTTCCCTTTTCTCTGAAGCTTCTCAGCTTCCCAGGAGAAGAATCCTGGGCAAGGGGATTTTTCCAGAAAATGTGACTGTGACAAACCCCAGCCTTGTAACTCCCGTGATGAGTGTTCTAATAATGAACATTAAAAATGCTTTCTGATTGTTTTGAGTTAGGTAATAATAACTTGATATGATAAATAAATCAAGCAGTTCCCAATCCAAACGGTGTGTCTGGCTTTGGAAATACAGTATGCTCCCTTCTTTCCTGAGTGAAATCGTTCTGAACAGCTGGAACAAATGTTCTTGTCACTAAATTATAAATTGCAGCTGTCAAGAGCAAAACATTTAGTTCCAGCACTCAAGGAATAGATTTTTAAGAAGTCTTCCTATTTATCAGTTTAGCCATTGATTATGTGTGTAAGGTCATTGAATCAGAGCAGTAATGAATGGAATTCTTGATTGCTCAAACCACCAGACTGAATGTACCCGTAGTTTTACATCCAGGGACTTGATAATCCCTAGGAATGCCTGAGAGCATTCCAGGAGCTGATTGTGAGCACCAATGCACTCCCCCTCTGATCACCAGGAGCGTGTTTGCTGAGTAGGAGGGGAAGACAAATTTACTTCCATGAGCTCCCTCCTTGTCAGGTTTTCAGTCTGTCGAGAAAGCAGTTTAATTCCCAGTGGTTAGCATGGCCTTGGATAGGCTGTGGAGTGGCAGGAGATCTGGGTCAGGGTCAGACTGAGCTTCCTGGCATTTGACTGGCTGCCTTCTTTCCCTTGGTGCAAGAGGCAGGAGTAGGAGGATGGCCAAACCTGTTCCAAAGTAAATATGATCCACCATCACAACCTGCTGTGTTCCTCAGGCTTGTCTTGAGGTGCAACCTGAAATCAGCATGTCAGTTTGACCCGTTGACCCATTGATTCAATTTTAATTTGACCCATTTTATTCATGATTTTATTTCTATTTATTTATTTGACCCCTTTATTCATTTTTAATATTGCTCCTGATTGCTGGATTTGAACAGTTTTATTTTCCACGTATGCTGACAGCTTCAGTCTTCACCAGTGTAGAGGGAAGGACTGGCTTCAACCTTTTCTTCAGCCTTTTCTTCAACCTTTTCTTCAACCTTTTCTTCAACCTTTTCAGTTCTGTACCCTTGTTTTCACAAACCTCTGCTAATTACAGTTGTTTTTCGAGCAGAAGGTTAAGGAAAATCTGCAGGGTGCTTGTAACTCTGCTGTGCTTGCACACTGTTCCTGTGTTCAGGGTTTGTGTGAAATCATCACTTCAGCATCTTTTAGATGTCATTCTTCAATGGAAATAGCTCAGATGTGCAAGTAAGTGTTACAGATCCTTTTGAAGTGGTGTGCAGTTGGGAAGAGCTATAATAAGAGAGGAAAAATTATGTTCTTGTGCTTGCAGAAGTACCTGAAAACCATTTTTCTTAAAGATGTGTCATGGGGTTGACAGCTACTGGTTCTGATGCCTTTTATGGTGCTTCCTCCACAGCTCAAGTGTTTTTTCTGGGTGTCTCATGGAAGGTGCATTGGGAAGTTTTTTCCAGGCTGAAACACTTACAGGCTTTTTTTCCTCTGCCTTTCAGTCTTGATAAAACTCACAGGAACCAAGTTATCTTTGATTCCTCTGGTGCTATTCAAAAAAGTATGGAAAAACCAGAGGGTAGACTCAAGAGGCAGAGGGGGCACAGTCTTTGCATAAGTTTCTTTAAACAGAAAGCCAAAAAACATCTGTACAGATCTGATCCACGGTTTGAAGCTGGCTGCTGTCCCCTCCACAGCCTGTTCCTTCTTCATAATTGCAGAATTTGCAGTGAGAAGACAAAAACTACCTCTACAGAAGACCTGTAAAAGACCCCCTCAGCACAAACAAAACCCAGATTGCAGCTAGAGTGAGAGGCAGAAGCAGAGTGTTTCAGCTGAACAGGAGCTGGAGAAGTGTTGGGGTCCCAGTTGTGCTTTCTCTGGCTCTGGACTGAAGGCACTCCAGACAGTGGGTTCATGTTGGGACTCAGGTGTTTATTATTTCCTATCAGTAAAACAGTCTCACTGCTGGGAGTTCTGCACCTTTTCATTATAAGGCACAAAATGCCCAACAATCTCTTGGCACAAGGGCTTTTAAGACTAAACTATCCCATGAAGAGCTGACACCTGGATTATTTTCCCTTTTACCCCAATAACTGATCCCACAGAGCCCCCAGTGCAGACTTCTCTGCCCAATTCCAAAATGCCACCCAAACCCATGGAGAAGGAGGAAGAAGCAGCATGAAGAAGAAACCCAGGACAGCACCCTGTGCCTCCATCTTGCTTCCATCCACAACATCCTAAAAATCCCACACCCTCAATTTCTCACCCAGTGACACACCCACACTGCTCTCTATAATCTATTGCACACTTTGGTGGGTTCCAGTCTATCTTGGAGTCTGGGGAACTTTCTCCATGGATGAGGGTCAGAGTCAGTGCTGCCCTGGGGGTCAGGGCACCCCAGAGCAGACAGAGGAATATTCCCTGTGCCCTGGGTTTGCACAGAAAAGGAAAGAGAAAGCACTTAAGCATCAGGTGTGAATTGGTAACTCAGCAATCTATTAAATAAATTAATTCTCTTTCTCTCTGAGGAATAACAAAGAGTTTTGTTTGTCTTCTCTTCAATGTATTCAGTAAAAACCTTTCTGTAGGCTGCTGGAAAACTCTGCATTCTGAATCCTAAAGTTGTGCTATGAATATTTTTTTTCTGCCTCTTTTGGAAAAGCACACAAATGTTCTCTGGGCAGAATATTTTCACTTGGAAATTCACTTTTAAAAATGTTTCTGGAGTGAACTAAGTTATTCAAATGGCAAGAAAAGGGAGAAGCATGTTGGCCAAATGGGCAAAATGAATTCGTTAGGAAATTAGGTCTGGACAGAGCATCTCTGTCCAGATGGTGTCTGAGCTCAAAAATTCAGCTTGAATAACAGAGTATTTTTGTTTCCTTAGTATCCACCATGAGTGCTTTGCTTTTGGGGACATAAAGGATGTTCCAAAACTAGAGTGACTGTGGAGTTAGCACAGCTTGCAAGACCAGCTCTTGCTCCTGGTGGGCATCTACTTCTCTTGCATTTGCTGTATTTTGTATGACTGCCCCTTTTCTGCTCAGTCTGAGCTCAGAGCTGCTGTGTGGAGTGGCCATTGTGGGGTCAGATGCAGCATTTACAACACTCTGGGGTTATATCAAGTGCCCTCATGGAATGCATTTCTTTGCCATAAAATGATCACAACACAGGCTAAAGAATCCTGAATTCCAATTTCTTATTGTCGAATTTATATTTGATATTTGCATTTTGAGCTCATCTCATTGGGCTGATGTATATATATAACTATATATATGTATAAATATTCTATATATATTTCAATGAATATATATTTAATATAATATTTATATATTAAATAATAAATATTAATATTTATTAATATATACCATTACTATTGCTGCATCAATAATAATTATATTATTATATTAATGCAATGGTATATTAATATAATATTGTTAGATTATATTAAAATAATATAATAATTTAACATGGTGATATAAAGAATTAAATGATATAATATTAATATAAATGTAATAATATAATATTGATATAATATAATACTATAGGTTATTATATATTATATTAATATCTTACACCTATAGTAATATAAGATTTTATTAATATAAATAATTATAATGGGTATTTTATTATTTTATAATTACGATGTGTTTTATTTATTAATAAACTTATTATTATATTAAATATTATTATGTGTATGATTATATATTAATTTATATTTATTTGTAATATATATACAATTTTATTTATTGATTTATATAATTATATACATATATACACATACATGCACCTGTTTCCAGTGCAGCTGCATTTTTATTCTGTACCAAACTGTCTCTTGGCCAACAATGAAAGAGGAAAAGACCACCAGAAACTGGGCAGTGCTCAATATCTCACTATAAACCCTCCCCTCCATGTGGATTCTTAAATTTCAGGGGCTGCAGTACAGAAAGATGGATTTTTAATGCACACAGGCCAATTGCCAGTATATGTTTCCTTTATTATATATTACTTTATTTGCTAATTGTGGTAGAAATGGGAAAGGGTGCTTTTTAGATTTATAATAGTTTCAGGTTTTTGAACTCTTTGAGGTTTGAAACTCATTCAAAAACATGTTTGTAGAAGTATGTGGATCAGTCTGAGGCTCCCTCCATGGCTGTCAGTAATTCCAGAATGGGTTACAACGAGGAGGGCTGTCCCAAAAAACCTCATGTTAAGTACAAACCTGTCAGTCTTCTTAACCCAAAATTCCATTTATTTTTCTTTCACCTCATGTACTTAGTAGACTCCTGTACCCTTCTTAGAGGGGAAACTATCCTATGTCTATAAAACAGAACAGGGGTTGGGTTTTTTCCTTAGTATTTTTAATATAAGAAATATATTAATATATTTTTATATTTTTTAAATATTTATATTTTTAATATACTAAGAATTTCACTTTTTTTGTCCTCACAGTTTCTTTCAAAGTCAATTATTTTAAATCAGCTCATGAAATGTTTTGAAGAATAAATTCTTTCCTTTTTGCTTTGAACTAAAGGAAGAGTGATTAAGTAGTGCTGAACTGAACAAACAACCATCACTTTTAGGCACCACAGCCACATTTCCCTATAATTTTTTATAGATTAGTCAAGCTGTAAATTACCCAGGAAAGCCCTCAGGTAAACCTTTTTCTAATTATCTGACGTGGCTGCCTGCTTTTAAATGGAGAACTAACAGCTGAAGAGCTGTGCTGCAGTGAAGGAGGAAAAATGGAAAGAGATTGAAAGAGTTCAGCATGAAAATAAGAGTTTATTTCACAGCTGCTCTGAACGTGGTCCCACCCTGAAGGCAGATTGTGGGAAAGGCTGAGAGAGTACAAAAAGATTAAAATAACCAAATGCTGAAATGGCAGAATATGCTTAGGGTGGGGGTAAGGAGAGAGCTGAATGCCTGGGAATTTCAGAGTGCTGCTCCCTCTGCACAAGTTCTTTGGGCATAGTCACACAGAAATAAAATCAATTACTTGCTGTGGTCATTTGCACTGTTACCTGATCCTTTCCTTCTATTTCTTTCTGTCCATCTTCACCACCTGTGGCTTGGAAGACCTACAGCCTGTTTTATAGGCAGAATAACAGTGTGTGCTGCATGTAACTTAAAGTTTTGGGGTTTTTTTGTTAGGGAGTGGCATTATCAGCTCTAATGCTCACAGTGTGTTCCCACCCACTAATCATTTTTATGCCCTCTTCTGCAGATTTATCCTTGGAAGGCATCCATTTTACTGGAGCATAATCTGGAAAACTTTCAGGTTTTCTTTAAGAAGTGTTGGTCTCACAAGTTCTTGAAATTCTCTTCTTTAGTTGCATTATTTTGTTAACTGTGATATCTGAAGGTAAAACATGCCTCAGTGCATTCAAGGAGGAAAAACTGGCAGCTGAAAAAACCAGGAGAATTTTCCTGCACCACCTTCCTGTCTGTTCTGGTGTAATAAAAAGGAGTTATTTGAATGTTAATTGACTTATTAATGGGACTTCACAGTCTGAGACTCAGTCCTTGCCTTCTGCAGTGTCCTAAGGCCTGGAAAAGGTCCAGCCTGCACATTTCCCTCAGGAACACTTGGAAAAGGGGCAGTCCCAGTGCCCTCAGCTCTTTGCCCTCCCATTCTCAGGTGTCTGGTGTCCTTTGCAGCTGGAGCTGTGTCCCCCAGCTGTGCAGGGGACACCTGTCCCAGGGCCAGGACAGAGACTTTCTCACAGCTCTAGCCTGCACAGGATTCCTGCCTCTGCCCCATGTCTGATGGAGCAAAGCAATAAGAGTAAAAATATGGGAATTCATTTTTGTGTCTCTGGGGCTATGAGTTTTTTTTTTTCCTTTTCTTTTTGTTAATAAAAATATGTTTTTAATATATTTTTATATTATAATATTATTATATTTAATATTAATATATTTTTAATAAAAGAGGGGTTTGTTTGTTTGGGGTTTTGTTTGTTTTCTGTTGATGTTGGGTTTTTGTTTGTTTGTTTTCTGGTTTGATTTTTTTTTTAGGTTTTTTTTTTTTTTCTTTTTGGCTTTTTCTGTATTACATCATTACTCAGCACTGTGTTTAGCCCTTTACAGTTCACTGTTTGTGTGTCTGCCTCTCTGGGTGTGCCCTGGGGCTGGCCTTGCACTGCCCTGGGACAGTGGGAGCAGCTGTGCTGCTCTAACCCCAAGCACGTGGGGAGGACAAATGTCTGGAACCCCTGACTCCCCTGAGCTCCAGAGGGCTCTGATCCCCTGGCACAGGGGTCTGTTCCATCCTCCCAGCTGTCTTTGCTTCTCAATCAGCAGGTCTGGGCATTAGCAGAGAATTTGCACTCATGTGTCAACACAAATTAGAGATATTTGTTTTCTTATGGGAATAGTATTGGCTGTTAACTCTGTTACCTTGCAGTGATAGCTCCTGTTCCAGGAGATAACTTTGTTTTTTTCTGGTTATAACTACCTGTCCTAAGACTTCTTTTAATGTTTGCACTTGAGAAGCTCTGCCAGGACAAAATAACTTATTTCCATAGTTTGTAGGTCTGAGAAATTCTTCTTTTGGAGAAGTTTAATATATTGGTGGGATTTAAAGATGTGCTGAATCTAATCTTCCAAGAGCTGAGAAAAACATTCATTAGAATGCATTGTCTCTTGCTGAGTTTGACCTTCACTACCCTGCTGCAGTGCACTACCATTTTTTATCTGTTTTTTTCTGCTTTTCCTCCTTGGATGATAATGAAAGTGAAGCAGTTTGCCTGTCCAGCCTTAGTTCTGCACAGTCTGGGTGCCTTCCTGCCATTCAGTCTCCTGCTGAGGTCAGTGTCCCTGTGCCTGTGTCTTCAAATCTCCATTTTTTTGTCCTGGCTTCTGGCCCTGACAAGCAGGTAATGAAGTAATTTTGTTTTTTTGTATTGCCCTCACGCCCAGGAGTTTGTGCTGTGCATTGGGTGTGCATGGTAATGCTACCCTGGTGTCCTGGTTTGAAAAGGAAATGAGTTTTTTGGGAGTTTGTGGTCAAACCAATCGTTTTCTGAGGGGTGGTAACTGAGAATCCAAGGTTTTGTCTCCCCGTGTTGTGTTGGAAACTGGGGAGGAGGAGGAGGAGGAGGAGGAGGAGGAGGAGGAATGTTTTTGGAAGGTTTTCATTCTGAGTTCTGTGTGTTCCTTTTTTCATATTGTAAGTTAATAAAGTTCTTTCCTTTATTCCTAAGCTGGAGCCTGCTTTGCTCTATTTCTGGTCACATCTCACAGCAGCCATGGGGAGAAAATATTTTTGTGGGGACACTGGCATTGTGCCAGCATCAAACCACAACACCTGGGTTTTAGAACTTCAGGTGCTGACAGTTCCTGCAGTCTGTGCTTCATTGCAGAAGCAGAGACTCCCTTTTCATCATTCTGTGGTTAGAAACAAAAATTGTTGTTCATTCCTCTGGAGGAATACACAATATTAGCACTGGAGTAGCAATACTTTCAAAATTAACAGTTAAGTGCAGTGGTGCCACTGGTCTGATCAACACCCAGTCATCTGTGCAGGGTCAGGAAAGGGGGACAGACAAGACAAGACACCTTTCCTCTCCTCCAGCTCTTCCTGCAGTAAACACTGCCTGAACTCTGCTGCTGCATTTGCCCTGTTAAGAATTGTGACTTAAAGGAATGTGCTTGGCACAGAGCTAAAGGACAAAAGCTGCTGTTTGGATGTCACATCCCACACTGAGAAGGGACAGCTCATTTCCCTGTAACTACCACTCCAACAACACAAAAGTTTCAATAAATTCCACCATTTGTGGTGATAGGGATGGGGCTGAGCCTCATCCCTAACAGGCTACAGCTGTGAGAAGCAGGTGAGCACTGTTAAAGGTAAGGAGCCCTGGAGAGCCCAGGGGCACTGAGCAGCCACCAAAGGGAGCAGAGGGCACACAGGGGCACTGCATCCACATGGGGGGATAAAAGGTGGGGCTAAAGAACAAGAGGCAGCCCTCTGGAGTCATAGGATGTTTTTCTGTGTGGGAGAATACCTAAATCCTTCTGGAACTGCACAGTGACACTCTGTGTGTCTCTGTGGCATTCCAAGAGCATCAGGATTGGTGGGAAAGACCAAGCAGGTAAGCTTGGGGTCTCAGAACATTTGCATGTAAAACTCTCCCTTGACCTCACAGTTAACTCCTTACCATGTTGGGAGATTTTTCCTGCTCAAACTGAGAAACTCCAGCACGATGAGGACACAGTCTCAAGCTATGGTAGGGAAGGGATAGGTTGGATAGTAGGAAAAAAAATTTTCACTGAAAGAATAATAAAGTACTGGAATCTCTTCCCAGGGAGGTGGTGGAATCACCATCTCTGGATGTGTTTAAAAAAAGACTGGACATGGCACTTGGTGCTGTGGTCTAGTTAAGGTGTTAGGGCATAGGTTGGACTCTTAGAGGTCTCTTCCACCCTCATCATTCTGTGATGCCATGAATCCATTTATTTGGGGTGGAAACTGGAGGAGGTGATTGTTGGCTCCATTCATTCTGTTTTCAGAGAAACCTTCCAAAACCTCAATACTGTAGTTTTCACTGAATTTACATGGCTAACAGAGCAGGTTTGGGGCTGACCCATTCACCATGTGGCAGCCTGATTAAGCTTTTTTGGGTTTTGAGGTGTCAGTGACATCCCAGGGAGCAATGTCTCTGCAAGCAGGATAATACACAGCCTTGCAGCTGCATTTCCAGTGCTGAAAGTCTCAAACTGGAATACCAGGTGTGTATCCCAGTAACTGTTTTCTGCCTTTCCAAAAAATGCCATGGAAGGTTGCTGTGTTCATCCCAACAATGTGGCACTGTAGCTCACACTGTGGACAGCTGGAGGTCAAATCTGAGCACATTTTGCACTCAAAAATTTGCTATTGATTTGTGACCATGGTTCTACATGCTATGAAGCAAAGGGGAGGGTTGCTGAACATCTCTGCAAGTTTTTGGCTGGGCACTGGGTCTGTTCCTCCTGTGAACCTTTTGAAGGGTTGCTTGTCACTGACTTGATGGATGAGGCTCTGGAGCAGTTTTAATTAAGATGGTGTTCACACTGTCACCATTACAGGATACAGCAGTTCTATTAGCCTGGATTATTTATTAGTCACAGCAATCAAAGGTACATTTTGATCAGCCACAGGAGGACCTGACAGAACATGGATGTTAACAGCAGGTATCCAATGTGCTCATTTGCAGATCTGTCATATTTGTCATGGTGGCAGTAAATGGGGCTAAACTGCTTTTTCAATAGATTCATTAGTGTTAACCTTTGGGTTGACACATCTGCCACAATGGTTACAATTTTTTTTCCCAAGCATATCGAATATGAAGACTTAAATTATGCTTATTCCAAAGAAATGTGATTTTTATTAAAATGGAATTTTATTAGATGAATAAAAGTCTTTAATTTTTATGGTTTGTTAAATATGACCTAATGTATCTCAGCTGCTACCTCAAATTTTCTCAAGATATGCTTGTTTTTATTCTTAAACAAAACCAGATCCTGTAGCTATTAAAGAATCTAGAGTTAAGAGATGCTCTCAGGAGTTTTGAATCATTTTCAGTTCTGAAGTTCTTTGCCATGCCAGTGCTCCTTTACCCTTCTCCACCAAAGAGCCATTTTACATCTTTAGCAGAGAGGTCTGGATTAGCTACATGAATTAGTAGATGATAACTTAGTTAATGACCACGTAAGCAGAGAATGTAGCTCATTATTTTATTTTAATTTGGACCTTTTTTTTTTGCTTACTCTAATGGTGGCTCTCCAATGCCAGTGTGTGGTCTGTGAGATAAGATTTCTGTAGAGAACTTAAATTACAGTTTCTTGTCTGATGAGTGGCTATAGCTGCTGTGTAATGCAACAATAGGGTTAATTTCAGCTGGCATTGACTATTGCACTTTGCTGAAAACCTGTTATCACACAGGCTCAGGCAGAGAGGTTGAGGAGCACACAAGAGAGGATGCTAAAATATGCCAGTGCATCAAAGTGAAGCCAGCTCTGTAATTCCAGCTGGTTTTCTAGGAGTGCTGAATCTGCTGGCACAATACAGAGCAGCAATGGCATGGGCTGGTGCTAAATGTGAGCAGGGCTTGATAGTAGAAGGTTTTAAAATCACAGAAAATTTGGGGAGCTGGAAAGAAATTTAGGCTTAGGAGGCCCTGGGAAATGTTAGGACTTGTGTTTGCTGGATCATGTGAAACTGCACCTGTGCAGTCAGTGTGTGATAAATGATGTAATTGTTAGATGTGATTAGATATAATTATTGTTTAAAGAATCATGAGAAACTATGTTAGGGGTTTGAGGGGGATCATGAGAAATCCATGCTTGGATGAAATCTCTGTATACAACAAAATAATGTAAGTTTAATAATTAATATGTAAGTTATATAATGATAGTTTCAGGCTGAACATGTTTTATATTCTGTGTCGGGGTCAGGTTTGGGTCTGTGTCCCCTGACACCCAGAGCTCTTAATGAAAGCACCTGCATATAATCATTCTGTGATTGTGCTCCTGAATGCTCTCAGGCTGGCACAGGAGCCTTCAGGGGCAGCTCTGGGGTTGGACAGGTAACTCTCACCTGGCTGGGGGCTGCTGTGAGCATCCTGCTGCACTCTGCCCCTGGGGCAGCTGGCCTGGGCAGATGGGAATAAAGCTGGCAATTCAAACCACTGCTTCAATCCTCACCCCTGGCAAAAGGGACTGACTTCTGTGCCACTCCTGCAAAGGTCCTGCACTCACTTCTGTGCTATAAACCACTTGATCATCACAGTGAGGCACTTTGCTGCTTCAAAACGTGAGTTTATTTGAACAGACCTCTGGTTGAAACTGAGCAGTAAAGTTTTTCCTGGGGCCTTTGGTCAGTGGAACAGTTGCTGCTGTCTCTGCTGAGCATGAGTCCTCTGACACCTTCAATCTGTAGCAAATGGCTTAGATTTTACACAGGTATGATGTGGTTATTAATTGTTGTGGGTCCCAGGATGAGGTGAGAGATGAGAATTGACTCCAAGTTCTCAGAAGGCTGATTTATTACTTTATGATATGATATTATATTAAAAGAAAGTGATATAGTAAAACTACACTAAAGAAAGAGAAAGGAGACATCAGAAGGCTGGACAAGAATGATCATAAAAACCTGTGACTGACCAGAGTCCTGACACAGCTGGATTGGGATTGGTCATTAAGTTAAACTAATTCACATGGAACCAATCAAAAAGGCACCTGTTGGTGAGCAACCTCCAGAGCACATTCCCAGCAATCAGATAATTATTGTTTACATTTAGTTTCTGAGGCTTCTCAGGAGAAACATTCTGGTGAAGGGATTTTTCATAAAATATGACAGTGACAATAGGATGCCTTGAGAAAGCTGACCCAGAGCAGAGGCTGGGCAGGGTTAAGGAATAAAGCAGGGATTTATTCAAAGGATCTTCTCCATGGATCCACCTTGGGCAGCACCAGAGCCCAGCCAGGGCTGCACCCAAGATGACCCAAAATGGCCCCAAAATGCACGGCCGGGCACGGGGTCTCTCCCTGGATCAGCTCTGCTCCATTTGCACCTTGCAGTTCATTGTCCCAGCCCAGCTTTAGCCCAGGCACTCCCACCCTGCTTGTTTTTCTCTCTCCAGCCCATGGGGTTTGTGCCCTTGGGCTGAGATTTGGATCATTTGTCCTTGGTGCCCAGCTGGAGCAGGAATTGTCTCCCTGCTCTGTGCAGAAGGCTCTCCATCCCCTTACATGAAGCTGACACACTAAAGCAGCACAGAACCTGAAAAATAGAAAAGCCAAAACCTGAGGCATCAGGTAAACTAAAGCAAAATGTTTGAAGTCTGACCTTGAGCTGTAAATTCACAGCTCATGATGGCTGGACTCTGGCCAGCCAAGTGGTGACAGCCCAGCCCTTTGTGGAGGGGCCAGAATGATGGTGCAGGATTTCCTCAAGCTAATGTGGAGCAGGTCCCAGCTCTCCTGCCTGTGACTGCAGCAGAGGTAGAATTTATGTTGAAGCTGCAAGCAGTGCAGCAGCACAGCAGAACATTCCCAGCCTTCAGTGAACACACTCTATATTAGCTCAATGTCTCAAGGCAATGCTTGGAGCAGAGAAGTCAGGGCTAGAGAGAACAGACCATGTAATCTGTCTCCCTGCCAGTGCAAGAGGGTTCTCTTTTAATGAGTTTAATTTCAAAACTCTTGAGGAACAGAGGTCACAGCAGTTTTCTTGAGAGGGCCAAATGCTTTCCTTTTATTGAAAAGCTTTGCTTGCTATCCATCCTCCTTTCTCCCTTCTAGCTGTACCTTTGGGCCAGCCCAAGTTTCTTTAATATTTATATTCTTCACTGATAATTTGCCATCTTTCCATTTGACAAAGCTGTATATATTCATCCTGCTTCCTAAGAAAATTTCTCTAATTTTGCCTCAGCAAATGGAAAGGAGTTTAGGAAAGGTTTTGTCTACATTGGTTTAGGGTAACATGAGGCAAGAGAGGATATCACAGCTGCTCTCAATGACACCTCTGAAAAGAAGAAAATGCTATGAGCAAGTCTGGCTTCATAGTGGAGGTTGCACAACAGCTGCAAAGAGGCAGTGATTTAGTTTGTTCTTTTACTGTTTTCCTGTCAAAGACTTCCACTGTTTCTATCTCAAATACTCCAAATCTGGTTTATGGGCGCAGAGAAATCCCCACCTTCCACATAAAAGCAAGGAATTTTGTTACTGTAAGTGAAATCTTGAGAGCCAAGTTGTTAGTGTAGATCTAACTCGTGCAGAAAAAAACAACCTTGCAGTTCAAACTGTGATGCACATACCTGCCTGCCCCTGGCTCTATTTTTGGGTGCTGTGCTCCCCTGGCTCATCTATAGCCACAGCAGTGCTGGAATCCCTTGCCAGGAGGAGTAAAAGCTCACGTTGTGTTGCTTGGTTTTCCTTTCCTTCCTCCTCTAGGATACATTCTGTAAGGGGTTTGTTTGCCAAAATATTGTTAAACCTTTCTCTTCCTTCACCAACCCACAGCACTGGGTTAGCCCCCAATTTTTGTGTCTGTGCTTTGCAAGTGTTAGGTGCTATTTCTTTCTTCACTTTCTTACCCCTAATTATGGTTTTGCCTGGCTGCAGGTCTCTATTTTTTGTTTGTTTGTGTTTAAGCTGAGCCCTGGTGAGTTGTTTGCAGTGTCACAGCTCTGCAGGGGTGGTGTGAGGAATGCTGCTGGAGTGTCACAGAGCTGCTGATTTAGCACCTCAATCTCCCTGGCAGGAGCAGCTTAGATCTCTGCTGGGAGCTTGGGACTTCCCTGAGTCCAACTGGAGAGTGTTTCCATCACAATTCAAACAGAACTTGAGGGTTGAATGATGATCTCTCCCTGGCTCTGCTTTGCCTCTTGCTCTAAGTGTGACCGAAGTTTTTGCTTCTACAGCTGATACCTTGGGGTTTAAGTGTTTCTGTTCTGTGTTGGTGTGCAGCTCTTAGCTCTATATGAAGTGTCACTGGGATCTTTGCACAGGGTGCTGGAGACAAAACAATCCTGTTCCAGCTGGAGACTCAAGGACAATCTCCTCAGACTTCAGGCCCAAAGCGTGAGCAACATGAAAAGAGGAGGGTGGGCAAGCCAGCAAGGAGGATGAAACTTCATCATTTGAAGCTGTTAACTGGGCAGTTAACTCCTATATGCAAAGGGAATAAAACCTATAAAAATGTGAGATCTCATGACCACCTTGGAGCCCCCAGGGCAGAGCCAGGACTGTGGCTCTGGTACTGCCAGGTGTGGCTCTGAAGGCACCTCAATAAATCTGCACTTTATTGCTCTGAGCTCCATCCAGCCTCTGCTCCAGCTCCTTGAGGCATCACAGGGTTCATGTTTGCCTGATGCTGTTTTGGTTTAATCTATTTTTTTCTTCAGCTGTGTGTTTCTATAATTATTGCTTGTGTTCTTGTAGTCTGCTTGAAACAACTTTAATTTTCAGCAGAAATAGTATTACTGTAATTGCTGGTTTAGTTTGTTAGACTGTATGGGCCTCTCCCAGATAAAGGGAAAAAAATTAATCTGGGGGTGCTGAGGCCCTGGCACAGGTGCCCAGAGCAGCTGTGGATCCCTGGAAGTGTCCAAGGCCAGGATGGTCAGGGCTTGGGTCACCCTGGGACAGTGGAAGGTGTCCCTGCCCATGGCAGGGGGGTTGGAACAGGATGGCCTTAAGGTTCCTTCCAACCAAAACTGTTTTATGGTTCTATGAAATGAAAGCATTAATTACTTCACTGATTATGATTCCAGTTGCCAGGTTTGGCACAATTCTTTAAGTTGGGTTTTTTTTTTCATTGTTGTAGTCGAGCTTCTTGATTGTTTCACTGCAATGATAATCAAAACCTATTCTGAAATGGTTGTAGGTAAAAATTGCAGCTGTGGCAGAGCAATTACATAAATATTGAAGTAATGTGATTTGTAATCATTAACATGCCTCAGCTGGTTACATTTCTGTGGCTGCTGTGTCCACACCAAGGGAAGGAAGTGTAGCTGTGGGCTTGGCATGAGTGGGTTTGGTTTGGTTTGGGGGTTTTATGCAGGAGCCATTGTTCTAAACTTGTGTCTATACAATTACCTATTGTATTTCACACAAATAAAAAATGTGTTTATTAATTTACAGTGGTGGAGGTAACACAGGAGTTCTGGGTGAGGAGGGAAGGGTTGGGTCAATCTCATTCCATGACCAGCCTGAAGTCCAGTCCCTGTGCTGGCCTTGAGCTCTCTTTGTAGGTGGATATGAGTTTCTCAAAGTCTCTGTAAACACTTAAGAATGCAAAGAAATTGGATATAGAACTGTTGATTTATCTGCACAGCTCCTGAAAATAGCACATGGAACTTTAACTCCTGACTTGCTCTCCCCAGGGAGCAATCCAAGAGTGAGATCACCAGGAGATGTTTTTGAGGATGGTTTCTCCATTCCTAGGGATTGTATGTCTCCCCCCTGGACAGCTCATCTGCTTTCTCTGGGATGTTTAGCCATGATGTGCTTACTCAGGCCTGACTGCATGCTTGCTTATGTGCACACAAATAGCACCAGCTTGCTTTTGTTCAGTAGTATGGAATGCTAGACAAATGGCCTTAATTCAGTGGGCTAAAAATAAGTATTTAATTATTCCTGCCGGGCAGTTGAGCTGGGGAGTCACTGAAACAAAGCTCATCTTGTAGAACAAATGCATGGAATTGTCAAGGAAAGGTTCCCATTCATCTCCTTTGTCTCTTGCTGATGGAATATCCATCCTGTAAGGATTTCAGGCTTCTTGGCCTAGCTTGAAGTAGATTGAAGCTTGGACATTTTGCCAGACCACAGAACAATTGGAGAGATTGAATTAGGAATATTCCAGGTTTGCATTAGTGTTGCTCTGAACTCCAATGCTCTCTTCACATGTGTTTCAAAGCTTCATTTGCTCAGGTCCATTTACACCCACAACACCTCCAAGGAGAGCACAGCCCAGAGAGAAATGCAGCATGGAGACAGGATAATGTGCCTTGCAAGACAGAAAAGAGCCACACAACCCTGGGGTTATCAAGAGCAGAATCAGGTGTGACTCAAAGGAGACCAGGGGTTACTTTGCTGACAAAATCTCTCTGCAAGAGTCAGCATCAGGGCACAAGAGACTGCTCAGGCCACACTCAGGTGTGTGCTGCCCTGGGATTTCCCCTGCCCTGAGTGCTTTGTCTCTGACTGCTGGCCCCCTGAGAGAAGCTGAAGCCAGCAACAGCTCAATCCTGACTCTGTTCTAGTTAACTATTTGTCACTCTCATCATGTCTTAGGGTCTTTGCTGTGGGGATCAGAATAAAGTAAAACAAAACTGTCCCTGGGTCAAACCTGTTTTTTCTCTGTGCAGGCTGCTCATGATGCTGTGGCCTCATCTCCTGTGTAGAGACCCCAGGCACAGGGTCTGTTCTAAAGGGATTCTGGCTTATTTTTTGATCCATCTTTGCCTGCTCCAGTCCTGAGCTCTAGAGCAGCTTCCTCAGGGGGATTCTTAGTTGGTGTTTTTATTAAACAGCCTTATTGTTAAATTTGTCTACATCCCAGTAAATGTGCAGCATCTGGTGAGGAAATTTAAAACAGAGAAATTGCACAGGCAGATCTAACACTTGGAGCTGCACTGATGATGGTGGAGGCTCAGTGAGACTTTGGACCCAAAGAGAACCAGCCAGAGTACCTCTGTGTGCAGAACATCTACTTTCCATACTCTTGAGAGATGAGTTGCAGAAATAGTTGTGACACATTTGTAAGCAGATGAGGCCATTGATTATAGCAGAGCATCTTGAGTGTTGTATTTAAGGAAGCTGGAGTTTAAAGCTTCTGCACTTTTAGCTGTGGCACAGCTGTGCTGGCAGGGTTTTGCTATTCATACACTACATTGTGATGCTTGCTCAGCTTTCTGAATTCAAGGGAACAGAGTGAGAGCTCTGCTGTTGGAGCAAGGCTCTGTCTGAGAGGTCAGAGCCTGGTGGCTGCTGCAATAGGCCCTGAGAAAGACATTGTTCATCTTGAGCATCACATTACCTGTGAATGCCTTTGCTTTTGACACTTCCAGGTTTGTAACATAAGGAGAAGTAAATGAAGCCACATCAAGGCTTATTTCTGACTCTTAATAAATTAATTTTCTGCTTAAATAGGGCAAATTGCTCAGGGATGGAATGACCTGAATAAATTCCTTTCAGAAGGCTCTTTTAATCTGTGGAGTCAGCTGGCAGTCCAGTTACATTATTCTAGCAGAGATGGATTGTATTTGGACTTCATACTATGATATTCAGCTGGAGAAGAAAAAAAACATGGGAAAGGGTTTAGTTTCCATGCTGCCTAGCTGTGCAGTCCTCAGCCTAAGCAGAGAGGTATCAGCAAGGCTAGAAGGCAGCACCATTTATCAAGGTAGGGGGTTTTTCAAAGAGGGGGAAAGTTTCCAGCTTGATGCTTTTGAAGAACTCTGAAATCTTACCCTGAATCCCTAAGTAATGCTATTTGTTGAAACAAATCTGTGTCTGTTCCATTTTGTGCATGTAACACCTACCTTTGTACATTTGAAGTTGATAAAGGAAGGCTGTGTGTAGTTTTATGAGCACAGTTGCTAGAAAACTCTTTTTTCACTTAAGCAGTGAAAATCAACCAAGCTCTTAACAAAATGCTCATTGGGGTTTCAGACTTCTGGCTAGAAGAAACTTAAACACCCTTTCACTTCTTTGTAATAATTGAAATTGTCTTGCTAACATCTCTGTCATTATATTTCTCTGCAAAATGAGTAATTCACCCTTGGTTTAGTTTGGTAAAAAAAACTCACAGCCTTGGAGAAGTCAGATATTTGTGTTTCTGCCTTGACATTTCTCTCCTCAGCTTTTACAGGGAGGATGTGCCACTCATTTATTTGTGCAACAGAGTTGTGTCTTTTGAAGTGCTTACTAAACTGGCTCTGAAATGCTGGCAGTGGATGTAGCTGTTGTAGATGTTGCTGTCAATCCTCCCCTACCAGTCTCAACACTTTTTTTTTTTTTTGGCAAGCTGAAGGAGAGCTATCAGCATATGCTTGTAAACTGTGGGAATTTGCTCATGCTCTGTGCTTAGTGAGTTCCTCTAAACATGGATGGCCTGTGTTCTTTGGTGGGAGTATGGAATATTCAAAGCTCTGCAAACCCAGTTATGGATCTTATGGAACACCCTTGCTGGGGCTGTTTTCTGTTGGAACCCTGGTTACTGAGAATTTCAGACTTTTTGTGCTGACAGGCACTGACCCCCAGGAGAACACTGACTTTGGCCTGAAATGGTAGAGAAAAGTTCCAAAATTGAATGATAGAAGTAAGATCATAAGTGTGTAGTTTAAATAGAAGTGTGTAATATCACATAGTAGAAAACTCAGAGTTTAAAGTTTTGGAATATAGTAATAAATAGGATATTGGACTATAGTAATATATAGAATATAGTAACAAAATAAGTTTTAAGGCAGAAGCTAGTCCTTCTTCACCTTTTTCTTCATAGGTAGTATTGTATAATTAGATTAAAAATTCCACATTACAAGCCACAAATAGTTAGTTATTAAGTTAAAAATAAAAACAATTTAAGTGCCATTTCTTTATCAGACAACTTATCCTTAAAAAGCCTTATGGAAAGAGAAATGCATCTCCATTTGTGGTTTGTTAGTGAAGTGCTGTAGAACTCACAGTTTGTGAGACTATAATATAAATAAATGCTCATAAGCATCTATATCCAAACAAGAAATACCATCTCCCACATTTAATCCCAACCCTAGCAAAAAGAAATTAAAACCTCAACATTTAGTGAGGAGAAAAAAAAAATCCACTTGTGTGTCTGAGGAAGGCATTCAGGTAAGTGCAATGCAGAAAGCAGAAGGTGCCCAAATGGTTGTTGATGTTGTAAAAAGGATGGAAAATACAGGGAAATACTGTCATTTTTGCATTAACAGCTCCTGTTTTGGGAGGGAAAACTGTGATCTGTGGGCTGGGGTAGAGGAATTCTCATTAAGCCATGCTTGTTAACAATAAATAAATATTGCTCTTTGAATCACCAGTGGAGTCATATGTGGCAGTTATTCAAATTAAACCCAACTGTCCCTGCATCCATTCATTCATTTCAGTTTGAAAAGAGAATTCCTTGTGGTGGTGAACCTTGGGCATGCCTGGCTGAGTGCCATTCCACACAGGTGGGCTTGCATTTCCTCCACAACCTGTAGGCTGTAGTGAGCTTGCAGGACCAGGCTTTCCTGTGCTTGGGGAAGTAAAACTTGGAGCCTTTTTCCATCTCTTATGAGAGAACAGGATCTTGTCCTTTAAAGATTTTGTTTGGCTTTGAGGTAAACCTTTAACTTTGTTTTTTCCCAGTGATTATCAAAGAGAATGTTGGGTTTGCTGGGAGTGTCCCAACCAAGGCAGGAATGATGGATCTGACTCCATGTTCTCAGAAGGCTCATTTATTACTTTATTTACTATATTATATTATAGAATATTATACTATGCTAAAGAATCCAGAAAGGATACAGACAGAATGCTAAAAGATAATAATGAAAACTCCTGACTCTCTCCAGAGCCCTGGCACAGCTTGGCCCTGGTTGGCCAAAGAGTGAAAACAACTCCCAGCAGAATGCAATGGAACAATCACCTGTGGGTAAACAATCTCCAAACACATTCCACATGAGCACAACACAGGAGAAGCAAATGAGATAAGAATTGTTTTCCTTTTCTCTGAGGCTTCTCAGCTTCCCAGGAGAAAAACCCTGGGTGGAGGGATTTTATCAGAGATTGTGAATGCCACAAGAGAATCTGCTGCATCCAGTGTGAATATAAATGTTGGTGTTCCAATAGACAGGAGGAACATGACATGGGTGCTTTTGGGCTGGGACTAGTTGTAGAACCAGATGTTTCTAAAATGTGGGAATGCTTAGCAATGAATTTTTTTTTGAGTATTTGGGGGTTTTTTTTCTCTAAGATATACCCATTCTTGCCAGAAAAACTGTTTTGTTTCAAATGAGAACAGGAGCTGGAAGTCAGAAGAGGAAGAGAACAGCAGGAATGGAAAGCAAATTGGTAAGCCCAGCCTGCTGTTGTGTTTGTGGTGTGTGATGGGCCCTGTGGAGCCTGATTAGCCCATTGCCAGCAGACAGAGCTGTTTGCACAGTGGGAGCAGTGGCAGGATTAACCTGAGCTCACTGTGGATGCAGAGTGCTGAAAAAGCCTGAGCAGGGGGCAGTCATCAAGCTGTGTTTAATGAAGCTGGCAGTGGTCACTCTCTTGCAGGGAGATCACAAACAGAAGCACAGAGCTGCTGTGGTTTTAAGGCTTTTCAAGGAACATCAGATTGAACTTTGATTTAGCAGAAAGAAAAACATTAGTGACATCACCCTTGTGCTGACGTTATGTATTTCAGCCCCTGGTTAAAAAAAAACCCAAAAAACCAGCTACAAACAGGGTAAGAAATATTAATACTGGAAATAGGGACTCTAATTACTGGAGGAGGGAGGGTATTGCATATCCTTTCTCTAGGATGGAACTAACTATCATGAAGAGTTCATGAAAAAAGGATTTAAGTGTATTTTTCATGGTAGAAATAGGGAGACCCTGCAGAATCCTCTGTAGCACTTTGTCCTTTCAAATCTGGGAGGGAACAGAAGCTGAGGAATGGAAGGGTTATCTGAAAATCACCCCCTCTGCACATGTCAGGAAGACCAATAAAAAAATAGCTCTGTAAAATATTTGCTTTACTAAAGGTCCATTTTGGCTGAATGAAGTCAATTGTTACTCAGCACATGGAGAGCACCAGCTCAGAAAATTGAGTAATGATTGATCTAAGCTATGTGTTAATTTTATCACACTATTGTCATTCCTCCTGCCAGTGTCCTGAACACAATTAAGTGTACTCAGATCCTATTTTGGGACTGCTCTTGGAAATGAGTCAGAACAAATGGCTGGAACATTTTTATTTATTTGTCAAGAGAAGTGTTGTGAGCCCTTTAAAAGCATGTCTGTAATAATCAGTAGGAACACTTCTGCTCCTTGAGCCATTGATTAAAGGGGGCTAGGCTGAAACACTAGTGCAGGCACTAAATTGGGAATTTCCTGCATAAATGGCAACCAGAGGAGCAGTGCAGTAGTTCTCTGTAGGAGGGCAAACCCCCATGGTTCTGTGATAAATGGTAACACCAACAGTGGTGAATTTCACCTGTGGCAAAGTGCTGGGAACACTGAGGGGTACCTGGGAGGTGCTCATGGGGCACTGGCTGTCCAGGTTTATCTGGTGCCTGGGTCTGGGGTGTGACATGTTATGTGATGAGTGACTGGGAGTTGAGTGCAATTTTCCTGCATAATGAGACTGAGATTTAGGTGCATTTTATTTGAGGCTGTGATTAGGTGTATTTTTGATCTGACAGAGCTGGAGCTGTGTAAATCCAGCAGATGAAGGCTTGGAGTGGGAGTATTGCTGACCAGCCCAAGCAGACTCAACAGGACTGTAAGGGATGAGGGATGTGGGACTCCAGGAGCTCTCCAAAATGCAGTTTATTGTATACAAAATGCACTTTATTGTATACAAAATGCAGTTTATTCCATCCAAGAGTTACAGCAGCCCAGGAGCGTGGGTGACAGAGCTGTGCTCACAGCTGTCAGCTCCAGCTGCAGGCAGGCCTGGAGACCCTTTGGGTTTGGTTACAGGGCATTATTTACTTTTCTTTGCTGAGCATCTTCATACAGTAGAACCAACTATACCTTAAGTTTTACCTATAGCCTACCATAACTCCTGTCATTACCATATTCATGTTGCTGTTCTCCAATCACTCACAGTCAGTACATTGCAGTTTAAGCCAGAAGTTGTTTTTCAGTTTTCTTGCAGTGGAAAATTCTGAGCCCTTTTTTCTACTTGCCACATTGGCTGCCTTGTTTGCCTGTGCTCTCTTTCTGCTTGGTAAAAACATCTTCTTGTTTGGGGTGGGTTTATCCTTTGCTCTAAGCCATAAAAACCCCTTCTAACCAACACAGCCTTTGCCTCCTTGGTTATCCAGTCAGGCTGGCTCAGCAATTCTTTTCTTCTGTATCAAAACTTGCTTCCATCTCTATTCCTTCATCAGACTCCACATTCATGAATCTTTCTGCCATGCACACATAGCTGTGAGACTTTCTTGCCAAACTTTCATCCTTCCCAACACAACATTGTAAAAGCTGGGACTATGACCTGCACCTTGGACAGGGCTTCATCCCTTCAGCAAGCCCCAGGCTCCACTGCAGAACTAAGCACTCAATTCATTGCACTGCAAAATCTGCATGGGCTGTACCAAGAACCTGCTTTGTTACACTTTTTCTTTTCTAAGAAATTTCCCTTTATTTTCAGGAACAATCTCTGTTTATTAGATTATGCAAATAGGAGAGTCATTCTGTGCTTCCCATAGAGCTTTCATCACAATATTCCAGTGATAGAAGAGATTTCCTTTCTCAGAGGTGCCACCTTTAGCAATTTCTATTAAGCAAATAGATGTTTTTATGAATAGTGAAAATGATAACATTTCCTGGTTATGAATGAACATAATATCAGTAGAAAAAAATCGTGACCTCTTTGCAAAGGAAGATGAAGTATTGTTGTTCTGTTAAAGCTCTGTGAAAGAGCACATTGAGAAAAAAGATCTGCTTGATGTGGTGCTTGTATTTCCAAAAGCTTACAAAAGGCTTTTCACTGAAGTCTTCTAAAGCATCCAGGCTGTTAGAAAATAAGAATTTATAGACTAATGCCATCTAGATCTCTATTGTAAATAAACAGGTTAACTCCTCCAGAGAGTTACAGTTATTACTGACCAGATTTCATTCCTGCTGGAACTAAGAGTTACAGCATTCACCATGCTCATTAACCAACCTGGAAAATTTACTGAAGTTGGGAACAGTCTGGGTTATTCCAGAGGGCTGAAATGACCCTGATGATGTGAGTGTCAAGAGTTGCAGAAAACACCATGAAGGAGCAATACAATGCCAGATGAAACTCAAAAGTGGAGTTTCATCTTTTCATCTTATGTCCTGCCTAGCTGCATGTGTGGATGGGTTTTAAATCAGCCATTGTTGCTTGTGTAAGAGATTTTTGAATAATTTGGGGTAATTCTTTAAAAAGTCAGCTCAGTGGTTGGGCAGCCTGTGAGAGAATCACAGAAGGTAAAGAGTTAGTGGTGAGAAGAGTAGAGAAGGCAATGTGCCTGGAATGCACAGCTTGAAGGGCACAGGAGAGGGCCCAGAGCTCCTGCCCTGGAGTGTTGGAGCAGGGCAGGGCAGCCAGGGGAGCTCAGCACTGTTAACCAGCCTGGCTGGGGGAGAGGGGAATGCCAGGCTCCCTCTGCTTCATGGACAGGCTGAGTGAGGAGAGCAGGGCAGACACCTATGGCATGCTGGGCTGTTGAGAGGAGGGGGATGAGGACAGTGGGTGCTGTAGGAGAACCAAGAGTATCCATTGATGTTTCAGTCCTCCAGAGGCTGAAAGGTGGGGAAATGGCAGAGTGATGCTCCTGTGTGGGAATGCTGAACCATCCCAGACCAGGCAGGGCTGGCTTGGTGCTGGTGCCCTGTGAAGGCTGACCTAGAACAGAGGCTGGACATGGATAAAGAATAAAGCAGGGATTTATTCAAAGGATCTTCTCCATGGATGCACCTTGGGCAGCACAAGAGCCCAGCCAGGGCTGCACCCAAGATGAACCAAAATGGTCCCAAAATCCCCAACTGCTCCTGGGGTCTCTCCCTGGGATCAGCTCTGCTCCATTTGCACCTTGCAGTTCATTGTCCCAGCCCAGCTTTAGCCCAGGCACTCCCACCCTGCTTGTTTTTCTCTCTCCAGCCCACGGGGTTTGTGCTCCTGGGCTGAGATTTGGCTCATTTGTCCTTGGTGCCCAGCTGGAGCAGGAATTGTTTTGTCTCCCTGCTCTGTGCACAGAGCTCACCATCCCCTGATGTGAAGCCCAGACCCACACACTAAAGCAGCACAGAATCTGAAAAATAGAAAAACCAAAACCTGAGGCCTCAGTGCCTCCTGCTGACCTTGTGCATGCCATCCTCCTCCTCTCCCCAGCACTGGAGGTCTCTGGGTGTTTCCCCAGCAGCTGGGAGTGCCCCCACAGCAGGCTGGTGCTGTGTTTCACTGCTGGAAACCTTTCTGATTTGACTCTGCCACCTTTTCTTTTTTTTGTCAGCTGGTGATGTCACTGCTTTTTGTCACTGCCAGTGTGAGCTCTAGTGCATGAATGAGTCCTGCAGAGCAGGAGGACAAGAGGCTCTTGTTGGCTTCAGTAAACCTGTAGTGATCAGCTTTGAGTGTCCTGGTTCATAAATACTGCACAGATTCCAGGACTTTCCCTACAGAGCTCTTTGGTAAATCCCATGGGTGCTTTATCATTGCATATCAACATTAAAATGCATTGGGCCAGCTTTTAATTTAGCTTTATTTTGTATTATATGATGATCACACTCTCCTGCTGTATCTTTAAGTACCTGTGCCTGGAGCTGAATTTATATCAGTATCTGGGTTCTGCAGAGCAGCAGCATTCATGTGCCAAAACTAGAACTCGTTTGACACCCTCTCAAACATTTTGAGCAGCAAATCAGAGTAACAACCTTTAACTTCTGCTTGTAGGATAGACTTATTTTTTTTCCTTGCCTCAATCAGTCTTATTAAATTATTTCTCCACTGTGATAGAGTGATCGAGCCAGCAGTGTTAATAATGCATTACATAAGGAGAAGCAGTTGCAAGGATCTATTTTTCATGTGTAATTGATATTAGAGGAGTGACAAACCTCTTTTGTTTCAGGCTATCTTGTCATTTATGAGCAGGAGGAGGAAGGTTTCTCAGCAGTATTACCTACCCAATGGCCTAATGCATGCAGCAATTACTAGAATGACCTGTATTTTGCTTGCATTTTGCCTTCAAAAAGCTCTGGATGGTCTTTAGCTGCTGTTTGGGACTGTTCATGTGTTATTCTGAACACTCCTGGAGGGTGGGTTCTCCATCACCTGGTACATTGGTCAAGTGGATTTCCTCTCCCCCATCCCTGGCTGCAGCAAATTAAAAACATCCCTGGTTTAGGACAGTGATGTGCCAGATCCTCTTGTCTAGCAGTGTCTTTCATGCTTTCAAAACCACTGGGTTCAAATTAAACCCACTGAATTCCACAGCATTGTTTCTGTCCTTACAGATAATATTTGGATTTCTGATCAGCTAGAATTTGGAACTTTCTTAAGATACTTTAATACTTGCTTACAGTTAAGCATTTCTGTAAACAGTTCCAGCAAATAATTTCCAAAGTACAAAAGAGTAATGCAGCTAAGCTGAGCTCTCCCTTGCCACCTCCTGTACATATTCACATTTCTTGGGGGTTTTGTACCTGGTGGCATTGAAACAGGGGAAGGAGACTGGAGAGCTGCAGTCTGGGAACACCTCATTGCTTCCCTCAGAAAGGTCCTGTCTAATCTGAGGTAAATGAAGAAATAACAGGAGAAAAAGTGATTTTCAGTCATACCAGCAGGACACAGCTGTGTGTGGGTTAAATACATTCCTCATAGCATTATTGCATAGTGGTTTTATATTTCCCATGTTTCTGCCTTATGCTTCTTTCTGTGGTGCATATTTGATGTTGGGAAGGATCAGATGTTTCAAATTATTGGTAAACAAAGAGAGGATGGGATTTGTTATCTGCCAGCCCCTCCAAAAACTCAGCAGTGCTCATGGAGGAGAAATTCTCTCCAAAGATGAGAGCAGCCTCTGGAAGGGGCACCATGACACAGGTGGAAGAGGGGAAAGCTCATTCACCTGAGAGAAAGGGGCAGGATTGGGGTGCAAAGGTTGTAATGAATTCATAAATGAATCAGGGGGGAGGTGCCTCTTTCCAGCTCGTGTTTCAATGAACATTTTTAGCCTTGGGAAAACCCTCTGCAAGAAGAGCATGAAAGTCAATTGTTTGCATGTTTAGGTCAGTTGTTGGCTCCAGTGAAACTACCCATCCTCAGACACAGATGTCCTGAAAGCAGGGCAGGAGGAGGAGAGGAAGGTGGAGGTGTCTTCCTTCTCCTTAACCTGCTCCTGCTGCTGTGCCCAAGCCATGGGTGTAGAGGGGACTTAGTGTGGCAGTCCTGGATGCTGGGAATTTTAAACTTTCTGTGCTGCCAGGCACTGACCCCCAAGAGAACACTGCATTGACCTGAGACTGTGGAGAAGCTTCCAGAATGGAATGATAACACTGGGATTGTGGGTGTGCAGTTTGAATAGAAGTGTGTGATACCACAGGGTGGGAAACTCAGAGTTTAAGGGTTTAGAATATAGTAATAATGTATATAAAGCAAGATGGAGGTTTTAGGGTGGAGGCTGGTCCTTCTCCACTTCTTCTCCACGGGTTTGGGTGGTTCTGTGTAACTGGACAGAAAAGTCCACAATGTGGGACATGAGAGATTGGTTATTGGGTTAAAACTGAAAGTAATTTAGGTGCCATTTCTTAATTGGACAGTTTAGCCTTAAAAGGCCTTGGAGAGAGAGACAGTGACAGTCAACCATTTTGTAGCTTGTTAGTAGAATGCTGCAGAACTCATGACTTGTAAGACTGTGACACAGATAAAAGATAACAAACATGAGTCTGAACACAAAATGCCATCTCCAGCCCTTCAATCCCGACCTTGGCAGAGGCAGAAAAGAAGCCAAGAACCACAAGAACCAACAGCTTAGGATCACTTAATGTTATTCCTGCTTGCAACAATGCTAGAGATAATAGTTTAGGCCTCTCTTGGCAGAGCATGTTTGCCATTGCATGTGGTGGTTACCAGACAGTTTGTGGATGACAGCCTGTAGATTTGGGGATTTCTTTTTATCTGGAGATGTCAAATCTTCTGTGTTGGGGTTATGCCACTGTGAGCTGAAGCTTGGTTTCCATGCTATTGGAAATAGTAGGTCAAGGTGAGTGCAATAAAATAGATAAATGTGCAGAAATTTCAGATAAAACCAAACTACAAACAATTAGTCTTAAACTTAGGAAGGATTTATTCTCTATCATTAATAGAGGTCTTACTTCAGTCCAAGCCATTGGAACTTGATAAATCAGCTGTGACCACCTCCTGCCCCTTCAGGAAGATGCAAGTCTGGTAGCTGCCTTTTTCTTGCTAAGGAGATATCTGGGTGCAGCAGATAAGGGTGGTGTTGCACAGATCTTTATTAGCAACCTGGTTGTAGAAGATTTTCACTAAACTTTAGGAAACACTTTAGATACCATTAATTTATTATATTGCATGTGTTCATTACATGATAATTAACTTTCACTATGCAAGGTAGCCCTGAAGGATATTTACCTCAAGAGCTTCTTACAAGGCTTTTTTCTTACCAGGAATTTGTCTTTTTATTTACTTCTCTTTTCAAGCAATTCAATATATTTTTTTTTTAAGGAAACAAGGCAAAAGAAAGAGAAAAAGTATTCCTACTCCAGGCTGTTTCAGTTGAAATACATCTTTATTTCTTTAGTGAAGCAACTTCATGCAAATAAGAGCTACCAGCAATATAGTAGCCAAGAGAAAACAGCAAGCACTAAGTCAGGGAGGAAAGTTGTAAAACAGTGTTCCATTGCTGAATGTTAAATATTCATATAAACACTGTAAAAACTTCAGGAGGACTTTATGGGGCTGTAGGTGCACTGTGTAAAATCATTTGAGCTCTGCTGTGAAACCACACCAATTGTTCAACATATTCTTATCACTCCAAGCTGAGAGAGAGGGTCTTAAGGGAGGGGAGTACTTAAACTGCTGCATACATGTAATTTATCTCTTAAACTGCTCGTGTCCTGCTGCTTTCCCCACTCCACCTCTGCACAGGCAGTGTTGGAGTGCACAGAGCATTGATGACACCAATAAAATGTGTACAAACACACATCAGGGAGGGCAGGAAGGAGACAGTTGTTTCCCTCCAGTGTGCTCTTACTGCCCTGGCTCTGTGCCACAAGAAGAATTTAAAAAGCTCTCAAACAGGACTGCACAGGCAAAAAAAATTGTAAGACTGCCTGCAAAATACGTGAGGAAAAGGAAGATTTAATCATAATAGTAGAAAAAAAGGGCTTAACATTAATCCACAGATTTTTTCCTTGTATTAGATTCTTTTTTTTAATGGTTGAAAGGCATTAATAGAAAAGGAGGCTTTAAGAAAGACCTCAGTGGAAGAATTAGTCAAATTTAAAATGTTTAAAGAGCTGGCCTTATTCTGTAATGGCACTGTGCTTCTGTTTCTGGGAGTAGATGTGTCTGGTCATGAACAGCAGGGAATGATTTGGTACCTGGTGCTTCACCTGCCTTGGGTGAACATTGCTCCCAAACCCACAGGAAGGAATTGTTGAAAAATGTTCTGACAGAGATGAGAACCTTTGTGTGTTCAGGTAGGTTTTGGGCTTTCTCTCACTGAGTAATCCTTTATTCTGCAAACAATCTCATTGGAATAGATGTGACTGTTCTACAGAATAAAACAACCCAGTAGGAGTGAGAGTGGCAGAACCAGCAGCAGATGAATGAGATGTTAGAAATTAAAAATACCTGTTCAGTAGTCTCAAGATCAGATCCCTTTAATCAACATGTTAATCTGCTCATCCCTTTATGCAGGAGATGAGTGGGAGGGAGGACCAGCAATGGGCTGACCTGCAGCACCTTGGTGTTCTTTACCACAGAATCAGATGGCAGATCCTGGTGGCCTGAGTTTACTGAGTAAGGTTACCTGCAGTCTGGATGGAAACACAGAGAGATGTCCATTTTATGAGAAAGATACTGTGGAAGCTTGAATTTCAACTTTCCAAAACTTCAGGAATTTTTGGTGAAACATCAGCTCAGGGTAGAAGAATGCTCCAGAGAAAAATTATGTGGGTGTTGTTCAACCACAGTTTTTGCAGTTACTTAATGGTCTATTTCTATAACCCAGTAATTGCTTTATTAGCTCTTTTCAGGGTTAGGTTTATCTTTTAATAACCTGTGTAATTAATATCTTACTGTAAGAAATAAAATCACACCTTGTATTTATCATCCAGGACCTGAGTTACAGCCTGATATCTGTCTTCCAGTTTTTGGGTTTGGTTCACACAGAAGTTTCTGTTGACAGAGAATAAATGATCTTGTGGAAAAGAGGTACACCTGGGACTTGCAAGATCTGTTCTTAGTTCTTAGCTCAGACCCAGTATTCCCTGAAATCACTTAACCTGGGTGTGTCTCCCATCTGTTCTGCTGCTCTGGATGCCAAGCCTTTGGGACCATGTTTGCACACAGATCAGTGCAGGGGATCCCAAAGGCTGCTTGGAGCTGCCTGCTGCTGTTGAAATGCCTATGCCAGTGAAACTAAGCCCTGGTTTAGTTCTTTGAGTGATTAAATCTTAATTACATGCAAGTGTGTATTCTTCACTTGTAAGGATTTCTGGGCAACATTTACAAATGTGAAGAACTGATTAAAAAAGCACGAGGGGAATGATTTAAGAAGTTTAGCAAACTGTGAGCTTACAGAGGGCTTCTCACAGGGGGAAGCAGAGCAGAACAGTTTGGAGTCACCCACTTGAGCTGTTTATGTCTTTGTGACTTTGCAGCTTACCTTTCCAGTCTCCACTGCCTGGTCAGGCACCCCCCAGGCCTCCTCCTGAGCACAGGGTGCTGGAGTGCAGTGCTGCAAAAGGTGGGATTGGGATGAAAAGGGGTTGGTTATGTATTAAAAGTGATCATTTCTTGTAAGAGCCTGAATGAGGGATGTGGGACTCCAGGCAGCTCTCCAAAATGCAGTTTATTGTACCCAAGATGTCACAGCAGCCCAGGGTCATGGGTGACATTGCTGTGCCCACAGCTGTCAGCTCCAGCTGCAGGCAGGCCAGGAGACCCTTTAATTTTGGTTACATGGCATTATAGACTTTTCTTTGCTGAGCATCTTCATACAGCAGAACCAATCTGTACCTTAACTATTATCTCTAGCCTACCATAACCCCTGTCATTACCATATTCATGTTGCTGCTCTCCAATCACTCACAGTCTGTACATTGCAGTTTAAGCCAGAAGTTGTTTTTCAGTTTTCTTAGAGTGGAAAATTCTGAGCCCTTTTTTCTACTTGCCACATTGGCTGCCTTGTTTGCCTGTGCTCTCTTTCTGCTTGGTAAAAACATCTTCTTGTTTGGGGTGGGTTTATCCTTTGCTCTAAGCCATAAAAACCCCTTCTAACTAACACACCCTTTGCCTCCTTGGTTATCCAGTCAGGCTGGCTCAGCAATTCTTTTCTTCTGTATCAAAACTTGCTTCCATCTCTATTCCTTCTTCAGACTCTACATTCAAAAATCTTTCTGCCAAGCACACATATCTGTGAGACTCTTGTCAAACTTTCATCCTTCCCAACAATTTCTTACTAGCACCTTACCAGCAGAGTCCCAAAGAGTTTGTTCTGGCAGTTAAAAAGGTTGTAGCTATGTTTTCCTGGGCTTATTAGAGAAAGAAGCATCTTTTTCCTGATGTGAATTGATAAAGTTCAGTCACAACTTCACTCTCAGATAAACTGAACACTCAGAGAATCTTGGGTATCATTGAATTTAATCCATGGACTGTTACTTGCATGGCTTGGGAGGAAGAGAATGCTATCCCAGAAGGAAAATGATGTCCCAGAAAGAAAATATCCCAGAAATTTGTCTGGATATCCTGCTGTATTTCTAGATTGACCCATCCCCAGTCCCTGCCTTTTGAAACCTAGAGAAAGTAGAGAATTTTCTATCAGAAAATAGAAAACTTCCTTCTAATTTCATAGCAGAGGTTAGGGCTTTTTTATTAAAGAATCTTAAAAATCCTGCATGGTTCTAGATCATTCAGAAGCACAGCTGAGCTTTGACCTCATCTGGTGTGGTAACTGCTGCTTTAAATTATGTTTTTGCTGGAGCAGACATCCTGTGCTGCTCAGCTTCACTTGAACCTGCTCTATTTGAAGGCAGATGGTATTTTAAATATCCTAAATACTTGTGCTGTGTGGTATGTGCAATTTTTGCCAAGTTGCCTTTCTGATCTGTCCTCAAAAGGATGTTGAAAACTTATATTCACCAGTTTTGTGTGCCCTGCTGTCCCTCATGGCTGCAAAGATGTGCTTCATGCTTTTGTCCTGGGTGTCAGGGATCAGTGGCTGCTGAAATCACTGGCCACACTTATTAGCTCTTCTAAGAGTTTGGTTTAACTTTAAATAACCTGCCTAATTAACACCTTATTTTAAGAAATAAAATCACACCTAATCTAATAAAAATAAAGTTGTTATTAGAAATCTAAGCACAAATGTGTAGATTACTTATGCAATTGATCCCAGCTTCCATCTCATTTGATTTAGAGAGGATTTGGGATTTGATTGAGGTTTTAGAAGCTCCCTGGGGCAGAGACCCCTTCCCTGTGTGTGCTCACTCTTATTTCCTTCAGCCCAGTGTGGTCACCAGTTGTTGAGGGTCCCCAGGAGGAGGTGAGGTATGAAAATTGACTCCAAGTTCTCAGAAGGCTGATTTATTATTTTAGGATATTATATTGTATTAAAAGAAAATGTTACACTAAAACTATACTAAAGAAAGAGAAAAGATGCATCAGAAGGCTAGAAAAGAATGAATAATAAAAAACCTGTGCCAGACCCAGAGTCTGACACAGCTGGCTGGGATTGGTCATTAATTAAAAGCAATTCAGATGGAACCAATCAAAGGTGCACCTGTTGGTAAGCAACATCCAGAGCACATTCCAAGCAATCAGATAATTACTGTTTACATTTCTTTTCTGAGAATTCTCAGCTTCTCAGGAGAACAATCCTGGCCAAGGGATTTTTCATAAATATCATGGTGGCAGCCCATGATATTTATGGTTACAGGGAAAAGCAATTTTGTGCTAAAACAACTAAAATCTCCAGCTTAGTTGTGCCCATTGCTTTCAGGCTTTTTACAAATCCCTGTCTGTGGGTTTAGAGTGCAGTTCCCTTACATGAATTGCAATTCTTTGGGATTTTTGGGTGCCAATATGAAGAGGTTCACCATGGCCTGGAGCACATCAGGCAGGGAATGTGGTTTGGGGCTGACAATGGGGTGGTGAGAGGCCAGAACTGAGCATTTCCTGATGCTCCTCCTTACTGTGCCTCACTGCTGGTCCTCAGAGGTGCTGCAATTCAGGTGAGATATACTCAGAAATAGCATTTTATTTCAAATATCAAGTGAGTCATCATGTGCCCTTCAAAATAACCCTGAAATGCTTTGACTTTTGAACAAAAAGATAAAGGCAAAATGTTGTCTGCAATTTTTTAAGAATGGCAAAGAATTGGTCATGGGGATAAATAGATGTTTTTTCTTCCAAGCATTAAAGATGATGTCATGGAAAGCAGTTTTGTAAACAACATCTAGCCTTGCTTTTCAATTCTCTGTGCTTAATGAAAATTATTCATGCCAACTAGTCATTAACAGATTTTAAAATGTGCTTGATATTGTAAGTGAATTGACAACTATTAAATTACATATGTATTTTAATCATTTCATTTTTCAAGTGCAAGGAATAGTGGTCTAAATATACATTTTATTCAGAAACCTGACAGGTCACTTACAATAAACTTGCTTCACATGTTTTTTATCCCAGGATCTCACAATTAATACACTGAAACTCTCAGCTAATATGGAGCTTTGGAAATTATTCTGTCTGAAATGCAGGGGGCTTGCTGTGAATGTGGTAATAAAAGTGAGGCAGATTTTTCTCAAAACTTCTCAGCCTCTGTGTGAGGAGCACAATTGAGTTTATCAGGTGCTGTGAAAATATCAGCCCACTGCATAGTGAGTCAGTTAAATTTATTTAACTATATGTAATATAACTACATCATTATAGTTATATAACTATAATAGTAGAGAACTATATAATTGTTATGGCAATATAATATCAATTACAGTTATATTAATATTATTTACTTATTAACTATATTATTTAACTATATATAAATTTATTTATATTGAAATATTTGCTGTTAATGATATTAACTATATATAATATAAATTTATTTGTATGAAATATTTGCTGTTAATGATATTATTTAACTGTATATAATATAAATTTATTTGTAGTGAAATATTTGCTGTTAATGATATTATTTAACTATATACAATATAGATTTATTTGTAGTGAAATATTTGCTGTTAATGATATTAACTATATATAATATACATTTATTTATATTGAAATATTTGCTGTTAATGATATTATTTAACTATATACAATATAAATTTATTTGTAATGAAATATTTGCTGTTAATGATATTAACTATATATAATATAAATTTATTTATATTGAAATATTTGCTGTTAATGATATTATTTAACTATATATAATATAAATTTATTTGTAG
The DNA here is from genome assembly GCF_027477595.1 of Haemorhous mexicanus. Lineage (NCBI taxonomy): Eukaryota > Metazoa > Chordata > Aves > Passeriformes > Fringillidae > Haemorhous > Haemorhous mexicanus. The sequence goes on along the minus strand of NC_082350.1, from coordinate 4,244,007 downwards.
TGAAATATTTGCTGTTAATGATATTATTTAACTATATATAATATAAATTTATTTGTAGTGAAATATTTGCTGTTAATGGTATTAACTATATATAATATAGATTTATTTATATTGAAATATTTGCTGTTAATGATATTATTTAACTATATATAATATAAATTTTTTGTAGTGAAATATTTGCTGTTAATGATATTATTTAACTATATACAATATAAATTTATTTGTAGTGAAATATTTGCTGTTAACGGTATTAACTATATATAATATAAATTTATTTATATTGAAATATTTGCTGTTAATGATATTATTTAACTATATACAATGTAAATTTATTTGTAGTGAAATATTTGCTGTTAACGATATTAACTATATATAATATAAATTTATTTATATTGAAATATTTGTTGTTGAATTCAAAAATATTAACTAGAATATCCTGTGTAGGTGGAGCCAGGTGCTGGCAGTTCTGAACTGGTGTTTCTGAATTTATTTGTGGATGTATTTTATTGCATCAAGCCCAACATTATTCATGCCCAAATCCCAATGGATGCCTGTTGGTATCCACATAATTTTCCTGTCTCAGCTCTTCCCTCAGCATAGACCAGTTGCAAAAATGTTGATTCATGGCTGCAAATGCCTCCGAGGGAGAGCCCAAAACTCATTTTGTGTTGGTGCTTTGGCCATGGGGGGGGTTCTGTCCCTGGAGCATCCACAGCATCCCTGCAGAACAAAAATGGGACTGGGATGGTGGAGGGAAGGGAAGGTGGAGGATGGGATGGGATGGGATGGGAGACAGACTCTGGGGTGAGGAGGGCATTTGGGTGTGGGGAGAAGAGGCAAAGGAGGGGTTGTTATCTATATGGCAGTGTGATGTATTTTTGGACTACAAAAAAACAGAGGGCAGACAGAATCAAGGCAATAAAAAGCAGTTCTGCTTCTTGAAGGGCCTTTGGGTGCATTTTGGGCAGATGAAGTCCTCCAGGGGCTACCCCTAAAATGAACCATGGGTGACAGGTTTTCACACTTTTATAAGTTTGGGCCAGTTGCATATTGGGGGGTTCACCTGACAATTCCAGCTTCAGGTAATGAAGCCATGTACCCCCAGTCTGCTCCCTCCAACTCACTTTTATTTTACATTTCTAGGGCCTGAGGCAGTGAGGTGTCCTTGATTGCCAGGCCTGGAGAGGAATTGCTGTGTCTGACCAAAATGGGAAAGCAGCAGCTCACACTGAGTGTGGAGTTTGGAGTTATGCCCTAAAGAACTGCAGGATTATAAATACATGGAAAACATAAAAGATAAAATCCCAAGGCATCAGTGACAGGGTGTGAGTGGTCAGGGTGGAGCTGTTCTGCTGACAGAAGCTCTGGGTGAAGCCTCCCTCCTGCACTGTGGTTCCATGGTTCCACCTAGCCTGGAACATCAGACAAACAGGGGGGAAAGAACCCAAAAACTTTGAGTTCTGTAGCAAAAGTGCCCAGCTTAAAAACCTCTGTACATCCCTTTCCATACCAAAGGGACTTTATCCTCAGAAAAAACTGTTTTAAAATTTGACTAGCATTTAGTAGTACAATATTTTACTTTCAATTATAAATTGGGAAGATGTGATGAATTGATTTCAGATTACTGGCATTTGGAAGCTTAATACCTTCCAGGATATTTTTTTCTTCTGTCTTCAGTTTTAGCTTAGAGGCTAAATTAAAATGAGCCAATACCTCTTAGGTTTTGAGGTTGTTTCCAACAACTTTTGACCAGTGAAAATGTCTGATGTTTTAGGTACAGAATTGGATAAATGCAACTTGTGTGCCCCTCTGGAAAGGCTTAAGTGAAGTAAATTTAAATATTCATTTGCATGGAATGATCACATCATTTTTTCCTGAGTAAAATTGTGTGAAGAGCAGTGGAGATTTTACATCCATGGGGAGGAGCACACAGCTTCACAGGAAGGGTTCCACTGTCAAGTTGTAGTCATTTTCCAGAATGCCTTCAGAAACTGAGAATTTCCTATCAGAAAACAGAAAACTTCCTTCTAATTTCACAGCAGAGGTTATTTAGGGCTTTTTTTATTAAGGTATCTTCAACATGTGATGGCAAGTGTACATTTTGTGTTCTCTTTCTATACCCAGCTCTGGAATTCCTGGTGGAGGATGTGTCTGTCACTTACACACAGTGGCAGGACTGCCTTCTATAAGAAATTCAGACTTTAATCCTTTTCCAGGCATGTTTTTAAGTATTCAGAGGGCCTAAGGGATGGGGCTAATCAAAACAAGTGTCCAGTCAGGTAATTTCCCTGCAGCACAGCTTGTTTTAGCTGTCAGCCTTTGCTCCCTTCATAGGTGCTCATTTATCATTTGGCCAGACATGGAGTGGGGATTTTTTTAAAGCAACTGTATTTTTAAAAAAAAAGCCACAAAACCACCTTCTGGGTGAAGGCTTATTTCTAAAAGTTACCAGAGGATTTATTGCACAATGTCAGCATTCTGTGCTAATTATTTAATATAGCCTCAGATTTGCCAGAATTAGGCCTTGAGTTTTGACTGCAACAAAAGAAAATAATTTATCCAGATTACCTTTGAGCGCAGAGTGATATTTATTATTAAAAAATGTAATGTTCTGTGTTGAACCATTTACCCACCTGAGACCCTGTAAGGTGATTTTCAAGTGGGCTCAAACCCATTCAACCCATGGGATTGTGATGAGGAGGCAGCAGAAAGGCAGTGATTTCCCACATCATTATTCACAAGCAGAGGTGCCACAGCTGTGTAGCAGCTTTTCATAAGGTTCCTTTTCTTTAAGAGAGCTCATCAGCCTTGCCTAATTTTCCAGGACTGTCAGCCTTTCTTTCTTTCTTTCTTTGGAAAGGTGCTGAGAGCGTTGCTCTGACAGAGCTGTGCTGCATCAGGTGATCCTTTAGTGATTAATAAAAGGAACTTTCTGATCAATGGGGAGTCTCTTAACCTTTGCTGCCCTAGCAGAATAAATTTGTTCTGTATCTTGGTGGTCTGGAGACTTTGGGGAAAAAAAAAATCAGGATGTTACCAGTTAGAGCAACAGAGCAGCAGATTAAATTCATTAAATAATAATTCAAAAGGCAAAAAAAAAAAAAGCCATAATCTGGCATAAAAATAGGCAGTGGAAGCACTTTGTAAAGAGGTAGTGATGCAATTAAAGAAGTGTGCATAGATGTCTTTCACTGTGACATTTGTGTTTGTTTGTTTGTGTTCATTTGTGCCCCTCGGGAGGGATGCAGGCTGTGACATTGTGTCCCTGCAGTTCTGGGGTCCAGCTGAGCCAAACCCAGTGAATTTGGATACCTGATCTGCACCTCTGCTTTTGAAAAAATCCCTCAGACTCAGATGATGGCAAATCCTGCCATCACCTCTGTGCCTGTGCTCAGCTCTGTTCTGTGCTCAGTTACCCACAAGTGCTTGTAGAGATTTATCCTGCATTTGTGAGAATGATGATCCCAGTTTGCACAGAAACCTCACAGGTTTAATAGGATTTTTTTAAAGACTATTTTGTTCAGTTTGCACTTTTTAGGATGAAATGGTAAGGAAGACCCTCAAACACAGGTGATTCATCTACTCTGTTTTCTCTGGTAATTGTCCACTTTTCAGCTGGCTGATTGAGATTGACTCTGGGAATATTTCAAGTAGTAAAACTGTTTCCCATTAACTGTTCTCTTTGTACATTAGGACAATATTGTGCCTTAAGGTTTGGCCAGACAAAAACCTTTCCTCCTGTTGCCTGGCTGCCAATTAAATAGAGAGAAAAAGCAATATTTATGTCAATGTCCACCCAGACTCCTCAGTTGTAAAAATGTGATTTTTAAGTGCTACCAAGGGCTTGGGTGTAAAGTCCAGCTCCTGCTTGGCCCCTGAGCTATTGCAGCAGTGGAGAGCTGCAGTCTCCTGAAAGGCTTTTATTCCTGGCTTTTCTTCAACTTCCCAGCATCTAAACCTCACCCTGCAGTTTTTATGCTGCCTGTCATAAGTGCTCTGGATGGGAGAACAGAAATGGATCAAGTACAGAGCTCCCATCTGTGGGTGCAGCTGGATGCACACCTGGCTGGATCTGCCCTGGCAGTCAGGATGGCTCCATTATCCAGGTGCAATATGATAGGAGAAACTTTGTGGTGGTGTTTGAGGGTGCCCAGGATGAGGGAAGAGATGAGAAGCTTGGCTCCATGTTTCAGAAGGCTGATTTATTATTCTATTCTATTTATTATATTAAAAGAAAGTGATATACTAAAACTACACTAAAGAAAGAGAAAGGAAAAAGGAATGAATAATAAAATCCTGTGACTGACCAGAGAGTCTGACACAGCTGGCTGTGATTGGTCATTAATTAAAAACAATTCACATGCTGGGGAAATAATTCTCCAAATCACAATCCAGAGGAGCAAAACATGGAGAAGCTGAGGCTTCCCAGCTTCCCAGGAGAAGAAATCCTGGCAAAGGGATTTTTCAGAAAATATGTCAGTGACAAAACTTCATACTGTGCAATATGAGAGGAGAAAGTTCAGCCAAGAAGAATTACAGAAATAATGCTTCACGTGGCAGAACTGTTCTGCAATTAGCCCAAATCCTTGGGAATTACAGAAAAGCCAGGCTGAGTGTCCTGGGTGCAGAAGGGATGTATGAAAATGCATGGACAGGTAAGCAGAATATCCACAGAATATCTTATAGGTTCTGTTCCTATCAAACTTCTGCTGATAGAGCAGCAGATTATAAGATAAAATTATTATTTTATTTAAATATAATTAAATTAACAATACAAATTAATATAGAAAATAAAAATATAATTATTTGTATAAATATATATTTAATTATATAAATATATAATTATATATTATATATATTTATAGTATACACTATAAAATTTTAAATATATATAATAAATATGTAATTACAATAATGTATATTATGTTATATAAATTTTTATATAATGTATTATATATTATAAAAAATATATAAATATATAAAATATAAATTAAATATGAATTACATTAATTAAATGTAAATTAAAACATTAAATATATAATTCAATTTTATTTTTCTATATATTAAAACAATATAAATTGAATTATAAATTATAATAAATTATAAATGTATTATAAATTGAAATAATTCCTGTTGTTTTGTTCTGTTTGGAAGTGGTGCTGCAACAGAGGTTCTGGAAGCTGCCTTGCATGCCTGGTCTGTTCCAGTGCTGTCCCCAGCAGGGAAATTGGGCTGTTCACATTGAATTTTACAGACTGAGGTAAAGCTGCTCCACTGTGTCTCTGCTTCTTCTCCTGCACTGCCAGTCAGGGCAGAGTGGGAGCCTTGAGGGTGCCCCCTTGAGCCCCCAGACTTGTGGCTTGAAGTGCCCTCTGATTTTCCATTCACTGAGCTGCTTTGAAATGGAACCACTCAGGTTCCATTCCTGTTCTCCATCCCATCACCCAGAAACACTCAAATTGGAATTATTAAGGATATAAATGCTATGAACTTTTTTTTTTTTCCCCCTAGCTGGTTGAAAAGCTGCTTGTCCTGTGAATCATCAGGAAATGAACCTCAAATTGGGGTCTGTGTCTGGTGAATCAAAGATGACTCTCAGCTAATTAAAAGGTTATAGCTTGGCTTCAATATTGGTGGTTTCCAGCTGGATGAAAGCCTGGGTGGATTTTGTTCCTATTTCTCCAGAAGTCTGGTGAGCTGAGTGTGCTGGTGGGAAACTGCAGATATTCCCCCATCCCCTGTAGCTGCTGGGAGCACTCAGGGGCTTGGATGAACTGGGATTTTTAATGCACATGCACTGAGGGTTTATGTCTCCAATGAATGCTGTGGGAGCAGTGCATTACTTAGCCTAAGAAATAAATATTGCTCATTGATTTTATTTGTAAAAATCAGCATCCTTGAGACTACTAAGGGACTTGAGAGGTTAATGTACCCAGAAGGGTGAGAAATTAACACTAATTTTTAATGCCATATGACAAATATTAGGAATAATCTTCCTTTCACAAGACACTAGGGTAGACTTTAGATTTTCTAACATTCCTATATTCAAAAACAAGACCAAATATACTCATTTTAACTTGGACATTTGCCCTTCTGTGATTACTAATACCACTACTGTGTTGGTTTGTCATCATGCACCATGTATTATTCAGAGGCAAAACAGGTCTCCAAATCTTCTTTCCTGCACCAGAATTGACCTTCTCATTAGTTGGAAATAACACTGTGATAGGTAATCAATATTCTGTGGAAATGCCAGCATCTCATCTTGGGCATTACTCATCCTTATTTCTGAAAAACACTCAGGCTAAAAGCAAAATGTTTAGATGCAGCTGTGTGTGGCAGATCTGCCCTTCTACATACAAATTATGTGTGTACAAGTGTTATTTTGAGGGGACAAATTGCAGATTTGGGTCTCTGATGCTCTCTGTGTGGCAGCCTGACCTTACACTGCAGACCCTGCATGGGAATGTGACACAGAGCTGAGAGCTGCCAGGGGCTTGGTTAGAATGGCTGCTGGGACCATTATGAAACAGCTCAATGGCAGCTTGCTTGGGGTTTTTTGTTGTTTTTCTGGCTTTCTTTTATTTTTTTTTTTTTTGTTTGTTTAATTTTTCTGTAGAGGCTTGGTAGAAAATCTCCGTTTTCCTCCTTTGCACTTTTAAAACTGTGCCAGATAAAAATTGATTCACGTATTGACCATCACTCCAAATTGTGATGTCAGTTCATTTTTGGCATCTTAAAAAGCTCCTTCACCTGCCTGTTTTCTGTAGAGCTCAATTCAGTCCTGCTGGGGCTGTGACCACACTGAAGTGCTGTGAGGTTTTGTGAGGATGGAGCCCCTCTGATCTCCAGTAGGGCAGAGAAATGAGGGCAGTGGGGCTGGGAACACAAACCCTGAGAGGAACCCCTGAGCGAGCTGGGGGTGCTCAGCTGGAGAAAAGGAGACTCAGGGGTGCCCTCATCACTCTCACAGCTCCTGAAAGGTGCCTGTGCTCAGCTGGGGCTGGGCTCTTTCTCCAGCAGCACTGACAGAACCAGAGCACACAGCCTGGAGCTGTGCCAAGGGAATTCAGGTTGGATATTGGGAAAAAGGTTTTACAGAAAGGGTGATAAAGTTCTGGAATGGCTGCCCAGGGAGGTGGTGGAGTCCCCATCCCTGGGTGTGTTTAACAAAGCCTGGATGTGGCACTGGGTGCCAGGGGTGAGTTGAGCTGTTGGGGCTGGGTTGGACTCTCTGATCTTGAAGGTCTCTTCCAGCCTGGTCATTCTGTGATTCTGTGAAATTTCACACCTACATGAGCATGTTTCCAGTCAGACTTTTCCTTCAGCACCACTCACCTGTGGTATTTTTGGGGTCCCCCATTGGAGGAGGAAGGAATGAATCTGACTCCATGTTCTCAGAAGGTTAATTTATTATTTTATGGTATTATATTAAAGAATGCTATACTAAACTATACTAAAGACTAGAGAAAAGATTCTTACAGAAGGCTTAACAAGATACTAATGAAAAACCCATGACTCTCTCCAGAGTCCTGACACAGCCTGACCATGATTGGTCATTAAGTTAAAACAATTCCCATGAAACCAATAAAACAATCTCCAAACCACATTCCAAAGCAGCAAAACCCAGGAGAAGCAAATGAGATAATATTTTTTTCATTTCTCTCTGAAGCTTCTCAGCTTCCCAGGAGAAGAAACCCTGGCAAAGAGATTTTTCTGAAAATATGACAGTGACCCTCACCCTTTCTTCAAACTGCATTCCCTCCAGATTTACCAGCTCTCTCTCTTAGTGTTACATTTCTTGATTTTTTTTTTTTTTAAGTTTAATAGAGGTGCAAAAAACCACTAGCTGTTTGCAGAGGACTCTTTAAAAGTGTTCCTTCTGTCCTGTCTGCAGAAACCAATGGGTCAAGATAGCTTGGGAGCTGAAAAGGGTTTTCTTTTACCCCATCATATTCACAGCTCACTCCTGAGAGCTGCACAATCAAATCTGGATCTGGGTCTGCTTATGAAAAATCCATCCTAAGGTTCCAATGCTGGCTCATTCTCCTGTGACAATTACTGTGACTGTGGTGCTGTTGGTGCTCATTTCATTTAAAAGGGAGGATTTTATTTAAAGGAAGCTCTTGTGAACAAAATATTTGTACCAATAGCTCGTGCTCAGCTGCTGTTCTTAGCCTGTGCTCTGTGGAGGTTAGGCAGATGTGTGGAGACACCCTTTGGAGAGGCAATACTTTCCCAAAACTATTAGAATTTACCTGTTTCTATAATCTTTTAGCTCATACTCAGTTGCTCTCCCTGTATCTGCTTTTTGCAGCTCTCTCTTTGTTTAATTGTTGTGAGGTGAGGGGGCTTTTGTGAAGGGAGGATGGAGTGATCATGTTCTGTTTCTTTGTGTTATTAAAATTTCAGCCCAGGGTATCTGGTTAACTGGATTTCATCTGTGAAAGAGTTTGGAAAAGAAACTCCATGTATAGAATAATTTAGGCTACATTAATTTTTTTTTTTAAGTAGTTCAATGTCTCATTAATGGTAAGGAAATTAATTTCTGCTCGTCGGTGATCCATTATACCTGTGTATTTTTACACTAGAGTAAAAATAGATACTCTAAGAGTGGGCTGTTACTTTCAAATTTATCATAGGTGGCATTTTGTTTTCAGGAAAGCTTGCTCAATTAGTCTCTCTCAGCAATTTTATAGAGCAGAGAAATAAGCAAATTTTTCTCAGTGCCCAGAAGAGCAAAGGAAGTGTAACATCAAACATTAATCTGCATTGGTGGTGGATGATATTGCCTCCTCTGGAGCCTTACTCTCCCCATTAGAGTGCAGATTTTGCAGAAATTCAATATGACCCCTATTATGACAGAAATATTAAACTTATCTCTTTCCTTGGAAGATATTTTTCTGGTGATGAGGAGAGGGAAAATGCTGAAGCTGCCCTGTAAACATAACAAAAAGCTTCTACAGAAAGCCTAGAATTGTATTAAAGACTCTAAGTACAAATGTGTGTGTTGCAAAGGTGTTGCTGTGGCAGGTTTTATAGAGTGGATTTTTGTGTTAAGTTCTCTTACAAATGTTAATTGGCTGATGCAGTAACTTTGCTCTCAAGACATTCTTGGCTATTTGGTATAAAATACTAATTTGTAGTATTCTGATAATTTCTAGACAATTGTTTCATGCCTGTTCATAGTAGAAAGTGATTCATCAATAATTCAGGAACTGTGCTTAGTTGGTGTGGTAAGTGCAAGAACAGGGATGGAGAGAACATTATTAGAGGGGCCAATAGAAGAGTAAGGAAATCCTGGAATACAAGTATAATCATGTGCATTCTAAAAAGCAGCCAGCTCTCAATTTGACATGCAGTGGATGTCAGCTTTGCAAATGAAACACTGGAAGCTTCCTTAGCAATGAATATAAAAAAATGCAAAGATCAGTTATGCAGAAAAAGGAAATTAAAAAGTAACTTTTATACAGAGGTGTGATTAAAATGGCAGGGTAGTTTGTAATCCTTCTGGGACAGGTTTTCAGATGTGTCATTTACTGGTGATAGACTTTGCCCTTAGGATTCACTCTGAGCTTCCAGGAGTTATAATTCATGCAGTGAATTATTTTTTGTTGAAACTCCCAGACAAGCCATGTGAAGACTGTTCCTCCTGGGACTGGAGTGGCTGGGGAAGGGGAGGAGAAGAAAAGAATGGCTTCATTTGCAGCTAACATTGTAGTGCCATAAAGGGCCCTGAGAATATCACACTGGAATAGATTTTCAGGGAATTTGCAATGAGATATAGTGCAGCAAAGAGAAGGCACAATACAAGCAGAATGGAGTACTTCATCTTTTAGAGCATAAGATATTCTCAGCACTTGTAGTGGATGCTTGCTGCAGGGCAGGTGATTCTAGGCAGAGAATAAAACCTGAAGGGTGCTCCAGTCAAACCATGACCTGGCCATTAAATGGTGGAATGGTTTATGGTGGAGTGCCAGAAAGTTATTCTCCCACATTCTGTATTCCCATGTCCTGCAGCAGGTCCTGTCATATTTTCTAAAAAATCCTCTTTGCCCAGGATTTTGTCCTGGGAAAGCTGAGGGAGCCTCATCTTCTGCCTGTTTTGCTGCTCTGGAATGTGGTTTGGAGGCTGTTTATCCAAACATGTGAATTGTTTTAACTAAATGACCAATCACAGTCCAGCTGTGTCAAGGCTCTGAGGAGTTTTTATTGTTAATTCTTGTTAAGCCTTCTGCCTGTATCCTCCTCTTTCTTTAGTAGGATAGGATAGAATAGGATAGGATAGAATAGGATAGAATAGGATAGAATAGAATAGAATAGAATAGAATAGAATAGAATAGAATAGAATAGAATAGAATAGAATAGAATAGAATAGAATAGTCAGCCTTCTGAGAACATGGAGTCAGATTCTCATCTCTCCACCTCATCCTGGACCCTCACAAACTCAACAGGTCCTTTCTGGGGAAGGCTGACTGGATGTTGAAATTATTTTGAATTTCTAAATTTTTTTTCCTGTCAGTATCTCTTCTTTTTCACCAAGACACTGGAAAAAGAAAGGTTTAACAGCTGCCTCTTGGAGCTCTGAGTTAACTGGGATATAGAAGCTGTCCTGAATAGGAAAGGTGATCTTAGTTACATCCACAGGGTTGTTCTCTGCTGTTTTCACCTGGAGGACAGGTGGCATTTTAGAAGCCCAGAGAGTGATTGCTTTCTCATTTGGCAGAAGTGACACAGGGAATTAGATCTCCAGTAGCCTATTTTGTAACCCAGTGTTACCTGTAAGTACACAGGACAGCTGAGCATTAATTTCAATACTTGTGTTTGTGGCAAGATGAAGGGGAGAGCTGTCTCACCCCTGTGTCAGCCAGAACAGAGGTGGGGGCAGGACAAAACCATCAGAGCACAGCTCCTGCTCAGGAACTGCTTTCTGATGGGGATTGTTAGCATCACAAGGACTGGGCAGCTGGCTATTTTTAGGTGCCTGTACCTTTTAGAGGCAATTTGAAGCAGTGGATATCAGCTAGGGCATGTTTTTTGTGCTGTCAGAACAGCACCTTGAGATAAGCAGGATTTCTCTCAGTTTGGAATCCTTAATTTCCTTCAGGACAGGAACTGCATAAATTCAGACTTGCATGTTATGACCTCCCTGTCAAACAGCTTGTGAGCTGCTCTCTGACAGGGAGAGCCAGCTGGGCACTTGGTGGAGGGGTAAGAAGGGAGGAATTGGCATCAGGGGTAGCAGCAGCAAGAAGGTATTTTCACAGGTGCTCACTGGCTTTCTGTCTCCTGCAGGGCTGGCATGAACAGAAATAAAGGTTGTGATGTGGTTTAAAGTGGGCTGGGGAATGGAATCTGAAAAAAAAAGGAAACCCCATGGGTTGAGATAGGAACAGGTAATTATAAAATAAAGTATAATAATAGTAATAGTAGTAATAATAATAATAATTATAATATGAAAAGGGAGATAACAAAAAGAGAGAAAGGAATAAAACCTGAGTAAGGGAAATGATGAATTTTCCACCTGCTGGACAATGCCCAGCCTGTCCCCAGGCAGGGACCAGTGTCTCCTGGCCAGCTCTTCCCAGTTTGTGTACTGGGAATGTGGGATGGAATCTCCCTTTGGCCAGCTCAGGTGTCCTGGTCGTGCTCCCTCCCTCCCTCCCTCTGCACTTTTTCCCTGGCAGATCATGGAAAACGGAGAAATCCTTGACTCAGGGTAAGCTCAGCTTAGCAACAACCAAAACCATCAGTGTCCTATCAACATTATTGTCATAATAAATCCAAAACACAGCGTGGTGCCCACTACTAGGAAGAAAATGAACTCTCATCCCAGCCAGAACCAGGATGGGCTGGAGCCAAGGGAGGAACACACATTTTTGGTTAAAGCAAAGATGCAGGGTGTCTAAGGAAATACTTTAAATTTAAATTGAACATGGAGGGGGGATCAAGTTAACTGATTAAGTCTGATTGCTGATGCCACTCTGATCTCCTAAGGTGACAGTGAAACAGCAAGTTATTGTATTTGCAGGGAAGTGTCCTGAGAGGGCAGGAATGGTGAATCTGACTCCATGTTCTCAGAAGGCTCATTTATTACTTTATGATATATATTATGTTAAAGAATACTATACTGTACTAAAGAATACAGCAAGGATACTTACAGAATGCTCAAAAGATAATAATGAAAACTCCTGACTCTCTCCAGAGCCCTGACACAGCTTGGCCCTGGTTGGCCAAAGAGTGAAAACAACTCCCAGCAGAATGCAATGGAACAATCACCTGTGGGTGAACAATCTCCAAACACATTCCACATGAGCACAGCACAGGAGAAGCAAATGAGATAGGAATTGTTTTCCTTTTCTCTGAGGCTTCTCAGCTTCCCAGGAGAAAACCCTGGGTGAAGGGATTATTCCAGAGAACGTGACAGTGACATTACCTCTAAAGAAAACAAGGTTAAGTTGAGAAATGCTCCTTTTATTTTGGCCACACCTGCTTTATTTTGGACTACTTTTAAGTTCTAAAGCAGCACAAAGACGTGGAATTGTGCCAGAAGAACTTTGGTTGTGGTACAGACTGGTCTCCTTGCTGTCCCAGCCCACAGATTGCTCTGGCTTTGATCCTGACATGACTTGGTCAGAATTGTTTATCCAGGCATCAAAACAAACCTGGCCTGACTTTCAGATGTTAAGTGGAGCCTTATTTTTATAAAGCATGGCTTTTGAGTTGTGAGATGAGGAAATGTGAGCTGAAGCTGCAGAGACAGGCTGGCCAGGAAAGCACCAGAGCTCTGACTGCACTCTGCTGCACCTCACATGAGATCATTTCAACCAGAAACACATTGCTTTCTTTTCCTCCAGTGAGTAGCCTGAAATGGAATTGGAAAACTTGTCCTGCAGGAGTTTTAGCAGCCTGGAGAGGTGAATCCAGGTCCTGCAAGCTTTGGTGTAGTGTCCAACCAACAGAATGTGCTCTTCCAGAGTCATGAGTAAGGCTTTGCCTGATTTGATGTGGGAGCAGCACACAGCCACAGATCAGAGAATTTTAAAATGTTTAAATGGCAAAAAATTCACCCTTTTGATGATGAAAAATCACCATCATGTTGCATGGAGTTTCTTTGAGAGTAATAGATTATTAGATTTGGTTTTCTAACATTTTATATTGCGATTCTTCAAGTCCTGTGGGGTGGTTTTTTTAAGTTGGTTTTTTTTTAATGTTGGGGTTCTTTTGTGCATTTTTTTGTTTTGTTTTTTTCTGGGAGGGGGGGTGGGGGTTATTTGGGCAAGGCTGTGTGTTCTATCCCTTTTGAAAACAAACAAATAAACCAAAAACCACACAAAAGCCCACAACAACAGGAAGCCCCTAAATTGGAAATACTGGAAAGTAATTCAGGAGTTACAGGGTTTGTCTTCTGAAGATGAGTTCCTTTATATTATCCCCAACAGAACTTTCAAGTTAAATACACTTGAACAGCACTTGGCTCTTGTTGTTCTGCTAATGCCAATTGATTCTCAAGCACACAAATCCATACCAAGGTGCAAGCTCTGCAGCATCCCAAAATGTCCCCCTTGAATTGCAGTCCCTGGAGCACTGCAGGTTTTTAATCAAAATGTAATTATTTTGTTGTCCATAAATCAGCATCTGTGAAGATAACACCACCTTGTCTGAGAAGCAGCTGTGCAGCCATTCATCTTTTTGAAGAGGCTGAGTCTTCCCAAGGGTTGGTTTCTCCTTGGGCCACCAGTTTTGTGCAGAGCAGTGGTGGGTTTTACTGTGCTGCAAGAACAGCCCCAAAGCCTCACAGACCTCCCAAGTGTCCAACAGCTGATTGATCAGGAACTTCATCTTGTGCAGCTGTAACTTCTTGGGTTTCTGTGCTGGAATGGCTCCCAAGGTACCAGAAAGTCTCTTTCTCCCAGCCCTGCAACTGAAGAAGTCAGGATTCCTCAGCTCTGGTTCTCAAGGTTGTTTATTTTCTCTTATCTATCACATTCTCTCTCTGCCCTGCTGAAATCTGTCCAGCAGGTCAGGTTGTGGCACACTGACCCCCCTTGGGGTGGTGTTGGCTTTTTATACTAAGAACTACATGTACTTTATTTACAATAATTTCCCAATCCCTATCACCTATGTTAGACAGTCTGTCTCTGCTCTAAACCAATCCAGAAGTGTCACCATCCCAGCAGAAGATGGAGGACAAGAAGAAGGAGAAGAAGGACAGGACATGCCCAGATTGCTCCATTTTGCCTCTTGAACCCCCATTCTAAATCCCCAAAATTCTACTTTTCCACCCTGTGACAAATTCACTATCACTCTACTCAAACTCTTGTGGTTTGTAACTCCTCACACAAAGTTGGGAATTGTTTCCATAGGTTAAAATCCAAGGCACAGGTGGTTTTGACTCCTTGCCAAGGTCTCTGAGCCCCCTGCCAGGGTCTGGAGCCCTCCAGGACAGCCACAGGAATGTCCTGGGTTCCAACAGCAACTCTCTTTCCCTGGAACACGTGGGAAGCTGTTCCCTGTTTCTGCTGTGAGACTGTTCCTGTGAAATGCCCAGACACACACACAGGCAGCCTGAGAAACAGATAAAATTAAAATAAAGGGGTTTTTATTGCCCCCCTCAGCCTGCTCCATGTGGTGGGGGCTGAGCTCTGACTGTGAATGCTTTTCTCAGCTGCAGCAGGGATGCACAAACCTTAATCCTGTCCTGCACCAGGAATATTCAATACCTGCTTTGCTTTTTTAAAGGTAACAAACCTTTAAAGCACACCCCAGGATGGCTGTTCTCAAGCTTCATGCTCTGAAATGTGTTCTGTGTCATAATTAGCTTTGTGCATGCCCATGGAGCATATGCTTCTAATTAGTGAACTCCATATGGATTTTAATGTATAGCACAAGACACATGGGTTGAGGAGGGAGAATTTTTGGGCTTTGGATGCAGGAGAGGCTAAGCCTCAAAGGTACAACAAATCAAGGCTTGTTTACCATCATCTCCATGTGACCTGGCCTTAGCCCACTGTTCTGGTTTTGAGCAAACATGAAATGCAGGTTTTGGGCCTGAGTGGAAACCAGGAACAGCAACAAGAGAATTCCTGGACTGTGAGGTAACTGGGAGTGTCTCTGCTGCTCCACTCCTATGTGTCTGCTTCTTTCCTAAGATTATCAGAAATTAAAAGAAACCAAAAACATGCCTGCATACCCTCAGCATTTTGAGCCTGGACGTCAACAGCAGCTCCTGGCCAGTGCTCTGCCATGAACCCAGTGTTAGGAGCACAAAAATCTTCTCAAAATGCACTTAGTGCAGGACAGCACGAGCAGATCAGGTTGCCTCTGAGTGTGCTCGTGGACTGAAAACCAATTCTCTGTGGAAATGTCTTTCATCAGGCTTGAGCTTCCACTTGGCATCTGTGGTTCTGTGTTGTGGGTTCCAGGATGAGGTGAGAGATGAGAATCTGACTCCAAGTTCTCAGAAGGCTGATTATAATATAATACAATATAATATAATATTTATATTATATCATAATATAATATTATAATATTATATTATATTATTATTGTTGTTATTGTATTTTATATTATATAATAGGGTACAATATAATAATTATATTATAGTATAATATTATATTACTATAAATATTATATTATGATATATTATTATATTATTTTATATATATTATATTATAATTTATATTATATTATAATTACTATACTAAACTATAGAGAAAAGAATTCATCTGAAGGGAAAGGAGTGAATAATAAAAACCCATGACTGACACAGCTGGACTGGGATTGGTCATTAAGTAAAAAACAATTCACATAGAACCAATCAAAGATGCTGCCTCATTGTAAAGCAGCAAAACTCAGGGAGAAACGATCAGATAATATTGTTTATGTTTCTTTCCTGAGGTTTCTCAGCTTCTCAGGAGAAAAAATCCTGGCGAAGGGATTTTCCAGAAAATATCATGGTGACAGTTCTGCTCTGCATTCAGCAGGGAGAGCTCCAGTGAAACACTGCTGCTGCCATGGGACCCCAAATCCATGGCCCCAGTCTTGTGTGCCTCCCCAGTTTGTCATCCCTGCCCTTCTGCTGGCTCCAAAGGAAATCCTGAGCCCAGAGCAGGGGTCCCTGGAGGCTGCACTTGCAGGAGCTGAAGTGTGCTTCCTGCCTCACCTGGTTGCCTCTCCTGCCTATAAATGCTGCCCCTATCCAGAGGATGGCCTGTCTTCCTTCATTTAAGCCTCTCTGTGGGATGGCTCCTGCTCTGCTTTATGTAGTGCATGGCATCCAGCCCTTGTTCTGATTAGAGAAGTATTGATTTCCTCACGGGCTCTCCTGTGGTACTCATCATTTTGGGAGGAGTGTTTCAGGAATGCTAATTGCTCCTCAGCATGGCCACGAGGTGACAGCATGGTGGGCATGCTCCCTCTCCAGATCAAGAGCTGGGACTCAGATTGAGTCAAAAAAACCCCAAAAAAGGCAGCTCATTTCTGCTTGCCTAATTTGATGGGACACTGCCCTGGCTTGTGGTGGCAGCTCTGATGCTGCAGTGCAGTGACCCAGCTCCAGCTGGGGCTCTCAGAATGCCCAGGGATGAGCAAGGTGATCAGTGGGAAATCTGGGGAACACTCTGCCCTTGGTCTGGAGCAACTCAGAGTAGCAATTATAATCTGTGTGTGAATTATAATCTGTGTGTATTAGTATAATCTCTGTGTGTATAGTATAATATGTGTGTATATTATAATCTGTGTGTATTATATTCTGTGTGTACTATAATCTGTGTGCATGTTATAACCTGTATATTATAATCTATGTGTGTATTATAATCTGTGTGTAAATTATAAATTGTTTGTATAATAGAATCTGTGTTTTGTAATCTGTATATATTATAATCTGTGTATTATAAACTGTATATATTGTAATCTGTGTATTATAATCTCTGTGTACACTATAATCTGTTTGTATATTATAATCTGTGTATTATAATCTGTGTGTGTATTATAATCTCTCTATATATTATGATCTGTGTGTATAATATAATTTCTGTGTATTATAATCTGTATATATTATAATCTGTGTATTATAATCTCTGTGTGCATTATAATCTGTTTGTATATTATAATCTGTGTATTATAATCTGTGTGTGTATTATAATCTCTCTGTATATTATGATCTGTGTGTATAATTTCTGTGTATTATAATCTGTATATATTATAATCTGTGTATTATAATCTCTGTGTGCATTATAATCTGTTTGTATATTATAATCTGTGTATTATAATCTATGTGTGTATTATAATCTCTCTGTATATTATGATCTGTGTGTATAATATAATTTCTGTGTATTATAATCTGTATATATTATAATCTGTGTATTATAATCTCTGTGTGCATTATAATCTGTTTGTATATTATAATCTGTGTATTATAATCTGTGTGTGTATTATAATCTGTTTGTATATTATAATCTGTATTGTTTTATAATCTGTGTATATATTGTAATCTGTGTGTACTATCTGTGTATATTATTATCTGGTTATATGTTATAATCTATGTGTTTATTATAATCTGTTTGTATATTATAATCTTGTGTATATTATAATTTGTGTGCATATTATAATCTATTTGTGTGTATATTATAATCTGTTTGTATATTGTAATATGTGTACTATAATCTGTGTGTGTATTATAATCTGTTTGTATATTATAATCTGTGTGTATTATAATCTCTGTGTATATTATAATCTGTGTGTTTATTACAATCTGTATATTATAATTTGTGTGTGTGTTATAATCTATTTGTGTGTACATTATACTCTCTGTGTATATTATAATCTGTGTGTTTATTACAATCTGTTTGTATATTATAATTTGTGTGTGTGTTATAATCTATTTGTGTGTACATTATAATCTTGTGTACATTATAATCTGTGTGTGTATTATATTCTGTGTGTATATTCCAATCTGTGTGTGTTTTATAATCTGTGTGCTCTGGCACAAGAGGGGCTGCCTAAACCATGAGAAAATCCTTTCTCTCATTCCCCCCAACCCTTGCAAACTTCAGTTAATCCCTTATGACCCAGCCAAATCTCCTGGTCCAGAGATCCTAAATTTTCTTCTCCCTCTGGTGGCAACCATGTTTCTTTCCCAAATTTCCCAATTAACTTGAACTCAGAGCAATTTTCAATATCTCATCAGAACTTGTTGCCAGTTTCTACAAGGCCATGCTCTCTCTCTGTACCTTTAGAGGCCGTGGTTTAAAGCCTGAAATGTAAAGCCCTGTCCTGGCCCTTGGGTGGGGATGGGAATATTAATCTTGTTTTCTGAGGGTTGTCTACCTTGTGTGTGTCCTTGCTGTGACCCAGAATTACTGCAATGCAAAACTAATCCAGCATCAGCTACTGCTGAAATATGCTGCAAATCCATACAAAATACCTAATTTCTGGAACAGACAGTTGTTATTATCAATGTGGCTTTTTTGGGGGTTTTTTTGTTTTTTTGTTTTTTTTTTTTTGGTGAACTGGCTTTGCACAGCCTTTTTAGTATTATGTTCATACTTTAAAAAGGAAATAAAAATGAAGCTATAAACGAGGTGCTCCCTCTAAGAAAGAAGCCAGTGCAGCCCTTAGACACAACCACTGTTCAGAACAGCTGTTTTTGCAGGGGTTCACTCCAAGCAGTGTTTTAGGGGTGCTGGTGAGCAGCACAGAAAGGTGCTGGTGTCACTGCTGAAAGGTGTTGTCCCCCCAAGTATTCGGGGCAATTTGGGGGTGATTTGGGCAAAGGAGCAGATTTGCTGGTCCCATCCCCACAAGCCATTTGTGCTCCTGTGGGGCTGCTGTGCCCATGGATGGGAGGCTCTGGGGGACAGCTGAGCTGTGGGGAACTATCAGTTTCTCTGGCTCTGGATTGAAGGCACTCCAGACAGTGGGTTCATGTTGGGACTCAGGTGTTTATTATTTCTTATCAGTAAAACAGTCTCACTGCTGGGAGTGCAGCACCTTTTCATCAGAAGGCACAAAATGCCCAACAAGCTCTTGGCACAAGGGCTTTTAAGACTGAACTATCCCATGAAGAGCTGACACCTGGATTATTTTCGCTTTTACCCCAATAACTGATCCCTGGAAGCCTGCAGTGTGGACTTTTCTGTCCAATTACAAATCACCCAAACCCATGGAGAAGAAGGAAGAAGAAGGTAAAGAAGAACAACCTATCTCCACCCTAAAACCTCCATCTTGCTTCATATTTATTACCATATTCTAAGACCCCAAACTCTAATTTTTCCATTTTTCTGATATCACATACTTCCATTCAAACTCCACACCCACAATCCCAGTTCTGACATCCCATTCTGGAAGCCTTCTCCACATCCTGAGCTCAAATGCAGTGTTCTCCTGGGGGTCTGTGCCTTTCAGCACAGAAAGTGTAAAATTCTCAGCACCCAGGGCTCCAGCAGGGCACAGCTGAGCTGTGGGGCTGCCAGGCTGTGGGGACAGCAGCAGCAGTGGCTGCAGAGCAGGACTGGGGCCATGGAGGGCAGTCAGAAGAGCCTCTTGCTGCTTCTAAGGCCACAGGGAAACAAAACACTTGGTTTACACTAAAGGCTGTTTGTTGCTGTGCTTCTTGAGCATTTACTTCAAGATGACTTGAGATGCATCATCTGAGGCTGAGGCTTCTTCTGGCTGTTCAGATGAGAACAAAACTTTTTATGGCTTTTTCGGGTTTCTCTCTTTTCCCTCCTAACTAGCAGACCCTAGGTCAGCATCTTTTGGTATGAAGAAAGGATAAATCTTTAGCAACTGCAGTTTGCAGAACTTCTGACACTAAGAATGGCTAGCTGTTACCAGTGGAGGCTGCCTTCTTGCTTTCCAAAAAAGCCTGACCATGCTTTGGATGTGCATCCCAGGAAGAAAGCTACTGGCAGCATTTAATTGTTGCAAACATACCATAGTGCCCCTCTTTCCCCTCTTTTCTCAGCTGTGCAGCAGTTGTGCTTAAAAATGTTGATAGTAAAGAGGAAAATAAATGAGAGAGCCTCTGTGCAGCCTGGTACTTCCCTGATATTTTGGGAAAAGGCTATCTGTTCTTTACTTGGGAGAACCACAAATTGCCCATCTGCTGGAGGGGCAGGGGCCTCAGTTGCTCACTTGTATTTATGGGAACAGAAATCTGTTCTTTCTGGGCAGCTGTGACCTGCAGCAGGGGCTGAGGAGCCCCTGGGGAGCCCTGGACAGCTTTGGGCTCCTCCTGGGGAGGAGGTGATGGGTGCAGTGCTGCCAGGCTCCTCCCTGGGCTGGAGCTGTGCCACTCCTGGCATCACCCTGCCTGGGGGAGATGCAGATCTGGCTTTTCTCCAGAGTCCAGAAGAAACACCATCATCTCCAGACCAGTTTATGAGTTCTTTGCACCTTTATGGAGCACTGGTCAATGCTGTCCCTGTCACTCTGATTCTGGGAGATGTGTAGCATTTTTCCAAACACATGGGGCCTATCAAATTCCTTGGCATTGTTTTGAAGGATCCCAATGCTTTCCCACAGCATCTTGCTCTGGTTTGTGTTCAGTTTTCCCATGGTGCTGTCTGCCTTTCCATGTAAATACAAAAAGAAAGGGGGTGGGAAAAGATTGGGGTTTTCCAGATGGGTTATTAGAGGAGAGCTGTAGGAAGTGCAGTTCTCTGGAAACCCCAAGGGAAGGTTCAGCAAGAGGTCAGTGTGCAGCTCTGGGTGACACCAGGCTGTGTGTCCTGGCTGTGGATGAGCATTGCTGCTGCTCCAGGATGTCACTGAGCAGCTCTGGGTGACACCAGGCTGTGTGTCCTGGCTGTGGATGAGCATTGCTGCTGCTCCAGGATGTCACTGAGCAGCTCTTGGGGACACCAGGCTGTGTGTCCTGGCTGTGGGTGAGCATTGCTGCTGCTCCAGGATGTCACTGAGCAGCTCTGGGTGACACCAGGCTGTGTGTCCTGGCTGTGGGTGAGCATTGCTGCTGCTCCAGGATGTCACTGTGCAGCTCTGGGTGACACCAAGCCCTGTGTCCTGGCTGTGAGTGAGCTTTCCTGCTGCTCCAGGATGTCACTGAGCAGCTCTGGGTGACACCAGGCTGTGTGTCCTGGCTGTGGGTGAGCATTGCTGCTGCTCTAGGAGGTCACTGTGCAGCTCTGGGTGACACCAAGCCCTGTGTCCTGGCTGTGAGTGAGCTTTCCTGCTGCTCCAGGATGTCACTGAGCAGCTCTGGGTGACACCAGGCTGTGTGTCCTGGCTGTGGGGGAGCCTTGCTGCTGCTCCAGGGCTGCCAGGAGGTCACTGAGCAGCTCTGGGTGACACCAAGCCCTGTGTCCTGGCTTTGATTGAGCTTTCCTGCTGCTCCAGAATGTCACTGAGCAGCTCTGGGTGACACCAGGCTGTGAGAGCTGGCTGTGGGTGAGCTTTTCTGCTGCTCCAGGATGTCACTGAGCACCTCTGGGTGACACCAAGCCCTGTGACCTGGCTGTGAGTGAGCCCTGCTGCTGCTCCAGGATGTCACTGAGCAGCTCTGGGTGACACCAGGCTGTGTGTCCTGGCTGTGGGTGAGCATTGCTGCTGCTCCAGGATGTCACTGAGCAGCTCTTGGGGACACCAGGCTGTGTGTCCTGGCTGTGGGTGAGCATTGCTGCTGCTCCAGGATGTCACTGTGCAGCTCTGGGTGACACCAAGCCCTGTGTCCTGGCTGTGATTGAGCTTTCCTGCTGCTCCAGGATGTCATTGTGCAGCTCTGGGTGACACTAGGCTGTGAGAGCTGGCTGTGGGGGAGCTTTGCTGCTCCAGGATGTCACTGTGCAGCTCTGGGTGACACCAAGCCCTGTGTCCTGGCTGTGATTGAGCTTTTCTGCTGCTCCAGAAGGTCACTGAGCACCTCTGGGTGACACCAAGCCCTGTGTCCTGGCTGTGATTGAGCTTTTCTGCTGCTCCAGGATGTCACTGAGCAGCTCTGGGTGACACCAAGCCCTGTGTCCTGGCTGTGGGTGAGCTTTCCTGCTGCTCCAGGAGGTCACTGAGCAGCTCTGGGTGACACCAAGCCCTGTGACCTGGCTGTGAGTGAGCCCTGCTGCTGCTCCAGGGCTCCCAGGACAGGGGTTCTCTCCCCAGTCTGGCTTTGGGGGAGCCTCTCTCAAGCAAGACACCTGGCTGGGTCCCCCTCATAGTCCATATATTGACACACTGACCTTTATTTGGTGCAGTGTTTTCAGGTTTCATCAGATGAACTTCAGCATTAGAGCATGTGGGGCTCTGGGATTGCTCTCTTTTCTCTGGAGAACACTTGGTTTGAGAATCTTTGGACGTTGCTGCACAGACACAGCCTACTGGAATTGGATGAGGAGCTTTTGCTCACTTTCCAGGCTCTTTGTAGCCTTTTTTCTCCATATAATTCAGCCCCAGGCACAGCATGAGAGCAGTTTTCACCTGTAGGCTTGCTGGCTTTGCTTCCCCAGCTTTCAATCCTTGCTTTTCCTGTGACCTGCTGCTCTGTTTGGCAGCTCTGGGTCAGCAGTCCAAGGGCAGCACAAAGGTCTGTGAATGCCTCTTTGATGCTGCTCCCAGCCCAAACCCCCCAGCTCTGAAATGCAGGTTGTGCCCCAGCTTTGGATGGCAGGAAGAGCAAAATGTTTTTTTTTTTTTCCACAGCATTGAAAATCATGGATTTAATTCTGATAGCTCCTCTTTTTCAAAAAAAAAAAAAAAAAAAAAAAAGAAAGAGAGAAATAAAAGCAGATGTATTTAAGGGCTTACAGGGTTTATTTCAATTTTTGGCCTGCTATAAGGATGAAGGAGAACGTGGAAGGAATGTCAAGAGAAAAGAGGGAGAGCAAAGCTTTCAGAAGACTTTTCCTACTGTCTTTATATTTCCAATACATCCAATAAGCTGCTTTTTTTGCAAGTCATTTTTTCTGAAGCCTAGGAAGAAGCACATCCCCCTTCCTTTCCCCTGAGATGATCTCCCAGTGGAGCTCTGCCTGAAAGCACTCCCATTAACAGCCAGCAGAAATGCAGAACACAGCTGTAGGAAAACTCAGTTCCCTTTGCTTTTTTTATTGCAGGAGGTAATACTGGCAGTGGCAGGGAGGCTTCTGCCATATTGTGTTCTCTTCATTTTGCCCCCCAGGGTAGGAAGGATTTACCCTGGGTAGGATTTACCCTGGGTAACTTCAACAATCTCAATTTAGGATTTCACCTTTGATTTCCAGTGAGAGAAGGGATGTCACCGACATATTTTATGAAAATCCTTTCCTTGGGATTTTGTCCTCCTGAGAAGCTGAGAGGCCTCAGGAACAAAGTGTGAACAATGATTATCTGCTGCTGTGGAATGCACCAGGTGGATCTGGGATTGGTCTCATCTGATTGCTTCTAATTAATGGCCAATCCCAGCCCAGCTGTCCAGACTGTCTCAGTCACAGACAAACCTTTGTTGTTCATTCCTTTTCCATTCTTAGCCAGCCTTCTGCTGAAATCCTTTCTTCTGTTCTTTAAGTATATTTTTAAATATATTATATATAATAAAATAATAAATCAACCTTCTGAAACATGGAGTCAACTTTCTCATCTCTTCCCTCATCCTGAGACCCCTGTGAACATTGTCACAAAGGGACACCTTCAAAATCTGATTTGTCCTCTCCTAAAAGAGACAAACAGATGTCTGGGTGAGCTAAAATCACCCTTATAACCAAACTTGTCTTTCCCCCCTGACCATAGAGGAAGCAGTAGAAGGAAGAGCTCTGGCTGTCTTCCAGGAATTTCCATCCTCTCTAATTTCAGACTCTTGTCTCACGTCTAATAACTCTTCCAGGTTGTTGCCAATGCATCAGACAGCACAGGTGATATTAATTTGTACCTCTGGTGACAGGATGGGAGCAGGAAGAAATGCCTTTTCCTGATCTTTGGGTGAGGTTTCTCCCTGGCTTTGTACTGTAGTAAATGCTCTGCTGCTTCCATCGTGTTTCTCCTCCACCCAAACCTCAACACATGAATTTTTGAGTTAACAGATCTTTCTCAACTTCAGTTTTAGATAAATAAGAAGGAAACAGAATTTCAAAACACAAACCAAAGGATTCAGACAGGAGTTTTTTCTCCCTGTACTCCTACATACATTGCAAAACTTCTCCAGCTTTGGAAAAGTCAGGGACAAAAGAGAAATGAAATTCTGCCTTCTGCCACTACCTCATTGAAGCTGGCAAAGCTTTCAAAATGGAAAAGCTGAGACAGAAGGAGGAGAATGGGAAGAAAACAGAGTTCCTGCAGAATTTTTATTGCACTAAGACAAAGAAGGAGGAAAAATGTCAAAACTCCAATTCTTGCTTTTTTAAAAGCAAGTGAGAGTGTCTTTTACTTTTCTTTTTCTGAAGCGAGTGCTTTTGCAAAAAAGGTTTGTATTAGGGGAAAGGAAAATCAATAAAATAATTTTCTCTCTTTTTGCCTAGTTGTGACTGCTGTCACATTAACAGCCCACCATGGCAGTAGTTATATTTGTATGCTGCTACAGAAATGTCTGTGTTTTTAATGATTTTGGCCCCTTCCCCTACTGCATCTCAAGTCCTGTTACTGAGTATGTTATGTTTAGAATGCTGTGACTTAGCAAAACAAAGAAAAAATCCATCATTTCATAGGGCCTGGTGAGGAATGCTGCCATGCTCAGTACTAATCTTGTTTTTTGGTGAATTTTTCTGTGTGTTGAATGCCTTGACAGACACCATCCTAGTCTGGAGTGAAGTGACAGCATCAACACTTGGACAAAAGGAATATTTTCCTCCCGTTTTTAGGGTAACAGGGTTGGACTTTTGCTTTTGTTAACACAGATTTGGAATTTGTGTCTTGCAGAGCCTGGAGGATCACATCCCTTACCACCACCTCCTCCTGCTCTGTCTGTGCCCTCTGCTCCACTGCCTTCAGGAGAGGAAAAAATGCTTTCTGTACAAGGAGACCTTTCAAAAGTCACACCCTTAATTTGCCTTTTATTACAGGATCTCTAAAATTAAGTATCAGGCTGATGTTTTTCAGGATAACGAGTCTCTAACTCAACATGCTAATTTTAATGAGCTACCCTGCAAAAGCTGAAGTCATTACATATAGTAATGACTATGTACTATGACTATAAATGTATCTAGGGATATATATATATGCTAAAATTCAGGCTTTTTAACACAAACTTGAGTGAATTTTTGAAGAAGTCTGGCCAATGAGAACAAGGTCCAGTTCTAATAAAAGAAGACTCCAAGTTATGTGTGTGGTGCATCCACTGTGTGAATCACCCTGGCAAACAGTGCAATTTCTAATCAATTTCATTACTGTCACCTTTGTATCCTATCAATCTCTCATTATTTCTCCATGGTCAGAATAAAAGTGTATTCATTTAACAAGCCCAGAGCCTAATTGGCATGTTCCTTGAGAATAGCAGGTGAAGTGCACTAGTCTGTAGTGGATTGAGGAGTTCTGTTAAATTAAAAAACACAAAAATACTGTTTTTCTCTTAGAGAGGACCAGCATATCAGCAATGACAATTTAAAATCTCTTTGGGTGAGTTCAGTTTAGAAAGTGATTCCTCATTGAAACAGAAGGAGCCTCCTCAGTTCAGAGTCCATAAACAGTGTCACAGGGGATACAGCACTGGAAAGGTTTGAAATGCTGAAAATTCTTCCAGAAGGAGTCGGTGGTTTTGCTTTCTGGAGGCAGGCAAGAGCAGTGTGAGCTTTGTATCTGAGAAGCTCTCTCTTCTGAGGTGGCATTCACATTCTCTCAACACAGAGAGACATAATTCTCTCTCCCAGGATTTTTCCTTGGGAAGGCAGTGAGAAGCTCAGAGGAGAAGAAGAGAAAACAATTCTCATCTCTACTTGCTGCTCCTGTTGTTTGGCACATGTGGAATGTGTTATGGAGATTGTTTGCCCAAAGTGAGTTGTTAATTGGACTCTGGTGATGGTTGTTTGGATTGATTGGCCAGTTGGGGAAAAAGCTGGGTCCAGACTCTCCCAGACAGTCACAGGTTTTTCTTTAGTATCTCTTTAGTATAGTTTTAATATAGTATTAGTGTAATATAATATAGTTAATAAAGCATTTGTTCAGCCCTCTGAAATCATGGAGTCAGAGCACATTATTCCCTGGCTGGGGGCCACCCTGATTCAATATTCTGATGGTTAGATTGTGACAAAACAGAAACTCTACTATGGGAAATGATTGTGTCTCCAGACCAGGTGCTCTTATGCCTTTACCACTGCTTGCAACTATGCCTCAAGCATTTGCACAAAATGAAGCCTGAAACCTTTACCCAGTGTGGTGAGAATAAGCACACTCAGATGAATTTCTATTTTCTTTGAACAGTACAACCAGCTACTCTGATTCTCTTTGACATCTACTTGTGCTCATATTGATTTGATTTTATAAACCTTCTCTGTCATTCTTCCTGTGTGTAGAGCAAGTAATTGTATGCACATTTTAATCCTTCAGTTGGTGCTTTGTGTGCCTGGAAAAAATCTTGGAAGATTTTCTGGAGTGTGTACCTAAGGCATTAGAGAAGTGTCCTTTCCACACTAGAGTGGAAAGGCCTGGAGAGCTTAGAATTATTTTTTTCACTTCATTTTATCGAGTGAGGTTCTGCCTTTCAGGACTATAATCATGTTTCTAGTAGACAGATAATTGTAGGGGTTGTTTGTGTCAGATTGTACTCAGTGGTCAGCTCCCAGGAGGTTATTTTGGAGCAATGTTATCCCTCACACAAAACCCACAGCTGTTGCCTGATTTTAGCTTGTTTTCAGGATTAAAGGGGCTGCTCTTGTTAGGGGCTGGTGTGAGAGAGAACTGATATTGTTTGCCATCGTGCTTCGTGGCAGTTTGTATAAATATCAGGCAAGAAAATCATAACATTTATGCTTCTGTCTCCAGCAGGAGGGATTAATTTAGTGGGAAAACCCCTCTGTACGCTCAAACTCAACCCTAAAACAATGATCCTATTTTATGAGCAAATATAAGCTTTTGTACAGTGAGGTAGATTATTTGTCAAAGCTAGTGAGTGGCACCACAGAGATCTCACTTATTTCTCTGCTAAACTGCAAGTTTTTAAAATGATATTGAGGGAGACTGCTTATATTTCCACTCATAAAACGGGGGCAGAATTTGGTTTTTTGTCCCTGCCCACAAGTTCCAAGGCAAGGTTTCCAAGCCATGATTTGTTCTTGTACCTACTACCATGTCAGTGACAAGTTTCTCTTTAATATGTTAAAGAGCAGATTGGTCAATGCAAAATGCTGTGGAAAAGAAATTACAAAATATTACAGTAAGGAGAGAAACTCCCGTACTTGCAAAGATTTAAAGTTTAAAAAAACGGGTCCCTGTTTTGGGATATGTGCTGAAAAGGCTGTTTTGTAATATCACAGCAATAAACCCACAGTTTGCAGTAATAGAACTTGTAAAGAAGCATCTTCCTCCATGGGCACATTTTGTAAATCTCAATAATGGTTTCCTCTGAAGGATTGCTGAGGATACTTATGTGAGAAATGGGTTGTTGCTTACAGCTTTCCTTGGGCATCAGAAATGGGTGCTGTCATGTCCAGATATATTTAAATTATTTCCAGACAATCTTGGGCATCTTGAAGAGAGCATAAAAATAATGATCATCTGCATTTGAATTTCTCTTCTTTCTTGCATTCAGCTTTTTATAAATGAGTTATGTGCTTAGGCAAATCCCTTTTTCTCTTCTTGTAGGGCCCTGGATCTTTTTCCCCTGGTGGTTCCTGGCTCAGGTATTGAGCTGGCAGCCTGGCCATGGCACTGAGAGCCAGCAGGCTGGTGTTGCAGAGGAACTGTTCAGGTGATCAGTGATGAAATAAAAAGTATTGCCAGGCTTGCTGGAATTGCAGATGCTCCAGGAAAAAGGGGAATGGTGATTCCTGTCCCTTTTCTTCCCCTTTCCTGCTTCCCACTCCCCCACTGACACCCTCACAATCAAGTTGTGCAGCAACCTAATTTTACATATCAGGTCTTGCATTTTGCTCCTTGCCATTATTTAGGATCTAGCTGCAGCTGCATTGTGTATGCCTAACAAATAAAAGCTTTCAGAGAACATCATTCAATTCCCACCTCCTGCTAAGGGTTTTGGAAGTGTAATACATCACAGAATCAAAATGACTTTCACTAAAAGTTCATGCTGTTTAAATCACACCAAATGTTATATTGAGCTGTAGCATACATAATTCATGTATCATTAACAGCTTCTACAAGTTTTTGGCTGCATGGCATACCAATGAATCAGAACGTGTGGGTATTTTTTGATACCTGCCTTCCCTTAAGTTTTATTTAGAAGCAACAGCATGTAATTATACTAACTTGAAAAATCAAACAGGCATGTAATAACTCATGTTTTGTGATTGACATGGTAAAGTAAGTCTCCTTCCTCTCCTGATGCTGAGTAAAACAAGCTATTTTAAAGTGGAAAGACTGAATAGATTTTTGTGCTTCTGTTACTGTTATTATACATAAACCCCATTTTCATTGTTTAGCATGTGAGAATTCTCACACAGTCTCTGGGTTCACTCCATGGCTGATGGGTCAGCAGTGTCCTTTAGCAAGAGGAGTCTGCTTGGCCAGTCTGAACGTTGTCACCACGATATTTCCTGAAAAATCCCTTGGCCAGGATGTTTCTCCTGAGAAGCTGAGAAGCCTCAGAAAAGAAATGTAAACAGTAATTATCTGATTGCTTGGAATGTGGGCTGGAGGTTGCTTACCAACAGGTGAATATTTGATTGATTCCATGTGAATTTGGTTTTAATTAATGACCAATCCCAGTCCAGCTGTGTTGGACGCTCTAAGTCTGTCACAGGTTTTTGTTATTTGTTCCTTTCTAGCTTTCTGATGTCTCCTTTCTTTTTCTTTAGTATAGTTTAGTATATCATAATAGAATAGAATAATATAAATATAATATAATATGATGTAATGTAATATAATATAATATGATGTAATGTAATGTAATATAATATATATTGGCCTTCTGAGAATTTGGAGCCTGTTCTCACCTCTCACCTCGTCCTGGGGACCCTCACCCCACCACAACAGCACGAGTCTCACAGGCTGCTAGCTCTGATGGGGACCATGGGAGATGGGCTGTCATCCCTGCTGTGATGGCCTGGTACCCACGTGTGTCCCCAAGGGTGGAACACTCACACTCCGTGGCTGTAGGGACCAGTCAGTCCCTCTGTCCCCCTCCTCTGTCACACAGGTGTCACTCAGCTTTGATGCAGGGCATCTTTTGGTGGCAGTGCAAGCCCTCTGAAGGGCAAAATCCCCGTGGCAGACTTAGGAGTGAGCTGCAGCACCTGACTGAACCAAGCCCTTGCACAGAAATTCTGTGTTTTCTTGCTGGGAACCCTGAGCTGTTAAAAGAGAGAGATGCTGACCAGGGGTTTGCTCTGCAGGATTAGCTGTGAGAATATTTTTGTGTGCTGAGGTGGCTGCTGCCCTGAAGACCAACAGCTCATAAGAATGGGGGAGGTGGGGAGAGGAGAAGCATTCATGTGTCTTTACCTGTGTGTAAAGATTGTAATTCTGTTTCAGCACCAGAAGGCAGTGAAATACCCTGGATCATTCAATTTGGGAAGATGTTAGATTGATCCCTTTTCTGGCCCAGAGATGGGGCAACTGAGAGGTGTTTTAAAAACTTTTATTCCGTTTTCAGCCTCATGAGAAGGGTGAGACAATACAGATGTTATAATTCATGACATCACAATCAGAAGCCAATTATTTCCTAATTACAATACACTACAAGTGTTTCTTGGCCTGTCAGCTTTTTGTCACACCATGCTGCAGATGCCTTAAAACCAATTATCTAAAATTACCCTTGGTGGGTCCCACTACAATGCATCTTCACCAGTTCTATTTCTCCAAAGCATCAAGTCTTATTTGCAAGGCCATCCTTTGAAATGTGTTTCTAGTTCCATTTCTCTCTCACCAATGTCTGTCCCATTCCAGGGCATTTCTAAGTCATCATTTATTATCTCAAGGTTTGCATACAGATGCACACTGTGTGAGCCTTCTGTCAGGCTCTGACAATTCCCTACAAATCCATTTCCCAAAGGAAGAAATAAATCAGATGGCATTTATGGTGCTGGAGAGCCCATGAACAGGAGAGCTGCCTTGTGGTCTGTGATTGCCAGCAAAAAGAAACTTTCTGTCAAAATTGTGAAAGGCTCTACCTGGCAATCAGTGATCTCATGCTGGGTATGAGGGCTGGATGGTTGGGAAGTGGAGGTGGCCAGGGCCTTGCAAAACATAAAATTCTCCTGAAGCAGAATCACAAATGTTGTTTAAAGCTCCTGTCTAGCTGACAAGTAGGTTAGAGGTTTCCTACAAGAAGTTTTCTATTCAGAAATCTGACTACTCTAATAAGTGTATTCGGCCCATGGCCACTGATAAACTAATTTATCTAAGCAAAACTTTGATTTAAATATGTATTTGAAGTAGATTTGGGTCCCAGTGCCTGTCTGCATACTGTATTTAGCAATCTTTAATAACTAAGTACAAATTAGAAAACTTTTTAGGTGGTTGCCAAGAGGTGATTTTTTCCCCACATTTATTTTTATCAGTCCTCAGTTTCCATGGGGAGCAGCCCCAACTGGATGAGTTCTCAAAAGAGTGATCTGCACTTTGCAATGACAACTTTAACTTATCCCATACTTGATATAAATATAGTAGGAAATTGTAGTAAGTTTTTCTTTCATTGTGATTGTTGCCCAAAGTTGAAGCAAGGTGTTGGCTTTCTAAAAATGGCATGTCACCTGTCTACTCTTGCTGACCTTTTTATTTCCTTTTTAAGTCCTAAGAGAAGGGCCTGATCAGTAAAAGTTCCTCAAAAAGTTGCACTTTATAACATCTAAGTAAATGATTTATTTTTGTGAAAGGGCCACTCAGGAAATGACCACACCTAGGAAAACAGAAGCTGGTAAAAATGTTGGTGCTTCCTCACTCAGCAGATACTTCTGCCAGTTTATTTGCCCCTAAAGCAAATAAACAATGCACTTTAATAAATTATACACTTTACAGAGTAACAAAATGAGCATCCTTCCAAGGGTGGGCAGAACAGAGCAGCTGCACTCTGTCCTTTCTCTGCAGGGTCTTTGCTGCTTCCTTCTGCTGAACTGTGGTTAAATGAGCTGGAGCAAATTATAATCACTCCTGCAAGGAATCTGGGGGGAAAAATTACCTTATTAAAACTTGTTTTAATTAAACACCAGTGCCTACCAAATATTTTTACCAGGTACGTGTGACATAACAAGAATAAATGGAGAATGTTCTCATGAAAAATAGCACAGTTTTAATATCATTAACAATTAATGGCACAGACCTGTTAGGATGTGATTTAACTTTTAAAAAGAAATTTGAGACTTAATTTTTCTTTTCAATGCTGATTCACCACTCTTTATAACCAGGAAAAATTAAGCATTAAAGTAAGGGGTAGTGAGGCTGGGAAGAATTATAAATCATGCCCAAACCCAGTGTGTGCAGAGTTGTTAGCATTTTAGCAGGACTCCACAAATAAGGAACTGTGGATTTTGCAGGGCTCCCAGGACAAGGGGAAGAGATGAGTCTGACTCCATGTTCTCAGAAGGTCATTTATTAATTTATGGTATTACATTATATTAAAGAATGCTATTCTAAACTACACTAAAGACTAGAGAAAGGATACAGACAGAAGGCTTAACAAGACACTAATGAAAAACCCATGACTCTCCCCAGAGTCCTGACACAGCCTGACCATGATTGGTCATCAAGTCAAAACAATTCACATGCAATAAAACAATGACCAGTTGGTAAACAATCTCCAAACCACATTCCAAAGCAGCAAACACAGCAGGAGAAGCAAATGAGATAATTATTTTAATTTTATTTTAATTTTTCTCTGAGGCTTCTCAGCTTCCCAGGAGAAGAAATCCTGGCAAAGGGATTTTTCAGAAAATATGGCAGTGACAAGGAACCCTCTTGGGCACTGAACCATTCAAGCCCTGAGGTCTGAATCAAGTCCCCAGGCAGGAATCAACACTGTGCATCTCTGGTGTAAACCAGCTCCAGCATTTAGAACAAATAAAACTCACCAATAATCACTACTGGATTCTCTATAGCTTCTGCATAGGAATTCTGTGGTTTTTGCTGGGAACCCTGAGTTGTAAAAATAATGAGATGCTGACTGTTGGCTCTGCAGGATTAGCTGTGAGAATATTTTAGTGTGCTGAGGTGGCTGCTGCCCTGAAGACCTACAGCTCAAATCTGAGTGAGATGGGGAGAGGAGAAGCATTTATGTTCCTTGCATAGTTTGTGACTTCATCAGCTTTGGACTGGGTTGCATAAATGAGAGTAGAAATAGGATTTTGTGTTTTGGAAAGGTCAGCCTTCTTCTTCCAACCCTGATATTTGGGCAGCCTGAATTTGCATACTTGATTACAGATTTGTTTTCACCTGGGCTTCTCTTTTCTGTTGCAATTTGAATTAACTTGCTTCAGCTGTAAAATCCCACAATGGGGAGAAAAAAGGAAACATTTTCACCTAGCTAGCAGGGCCTCTCTGGTTTTTCCTAGGTGATTCTGCTTCTGGGTGCACATATTGTGTGTTTGGTGGTGGGAGTGTGTCAGGAATTCACAAGTTTGCCAGGAAATAATGCAGATTTCTGGGAAGGGAGTGCAAGTGTCCTGGTGGCAGACTTGCCTTTCCTCCCCCAGCTCTTGCAGTACTTTGGGGTTTTAGAGCAGAGTTCCAACAGACAGCATAGGAATGGCTTTGGAAGCAAAACTCTGCCCCAAAATGTGAAGTACAGGCACGGCTGTGATCTGAGAAATTCATGAATGTCACCAACACAGCCTGCTGAAGTGATAGCTATAAAATGAGAGATTTAAAGGAGGCAATCATAATGGTTAACAGCAGTATGAAAAAGCTTAAACATGTTCATAAATTTCAATAACTGCTGAGCAATATACTGGATTCATCTAGGGGAGATTTAATGTGAAAAATGTTAAATAGGCTATACAAAGCTTGGAAACAGACATTTCTCCTGAAGATGGAGTCTCTGGGTGAGAAATTTACTTTATACTTCAGCTGAAGTGATGCTAAATGCAAGTACAATCTGGTAGAAAAGAAATGAGAAAATAAATTATAGAAAGAGTTTTTAAATTTTCACATTAAGAGAAAAGGCTTTATTTTGTGTTCTCACTTCAGATGGTATTTGTACAGAACTATAAATGCCTGTGCATGCTGAACGAAATGAGATAAAAAAATGTTGGTGTCAATTACATAGATATTTAATAGAAAATAAAAATGACTGAAATCTTATCACAGGGAAGTACAAGCATATATATTTGTGTGCAAGTACCAAGAATATATACATCATTTAAACAGATCAGCTTTGCTTAGAGTACATCACTTTAGATGAATTTTAAATTTTCTGTGCTTAAAATTAATAGAATTTTGAGGCAGAGCCTTTCATTGCAGATAGTTTTAGTAAGATGCATCAGTGCACTAAGATTTTTGAAATGCTGAATACCTTCTTTGTGTTGCTAATTCCATCTGTGCAGCCTGAAAATGAAGGATACCCACCATCCTATTTCCAAGCTCAGTCATTTTCTTCCTGTTGATAAACAGCCCTTATCTTATTCCCACAGACCAGCTAGATTTTACATTATTTTATAAATGACAATTTTCCATTGTGCTGCAGCATATTGTCAGCAAGCTTGAGCATTATTAAAAGAGAAATGGAAATACAGAATTTTGAACATTTTTCCTTGTTCAAGGGCCTTACTTTTAGATGCACTAGTGCTGCTTGCAGTGATTAAATTATTGAATGATAACAATTAATAATAATTAAGGAAAGGCACCTTTCATCAGGGTAAGATGGTGAAAGCTGATGAGCTTGACCCAGATGCTGCCTGTGAGAGGACAAAGCTGTGTTCTGCTGTAGGTGTCCAACCCTGCCAAGGAGCAGCCCAGCCCTGCAGATCAGTGTGGGGCTCATGGAAATGCTACTCCAGAAGTGTTCCAGGAGGTGAACCCTTCTTCTGAGCTCATATGGGAATGGACTGAGAAAGATTTTGGGAAAAATCTGAGTAGGCATCTCTGTGACAACTTTTAGGTTTGTTTTCATCTCATGTCTCTGTCTGGGGCCTAAAGGCACACAGTAATTTTGTGAGTTTGGCCACATTTCACTGCCCATCTTTGCTGATTCCATGTATCACCCTGATCCTAATGCAGTATTTAACAAAAACACTAATTTTTTAGCAGAAAGTGGAAGGCAGAATGGAAATAACCAGGCAGGCACTTCTGTATGAGCACAGGGAGAGTGAAAGAAAGGGAATTTCCCTTTCTGGGGTCACTACAAGTTACTTGGGAGTACTGGAAGTCATGAGTTTCCTTCTGAAACATTGAAACAAATTGAGTTCTCCATGTTTGACTATTGAAGGAAGGTGTAGCTGTGTTAACAGGGTTTGGAAAGATGAAATACCACTACTGGCAGAAGAGTGATTAACCTGGCAAGGAGCTCAATACCAATGTTTAATTCTCAAGATACACTGCATTTTTGCTGTGACACTTTATATTCTGAGTGGCTTCACTGGGGCAGTTCCATTTGCTTCACAAGCCACTCAAAACACAGGCAGATTTCCAGAGAGTGAGAATAATGATTTCCAATAACAGAATGGAATATCCTAGCTGACAAGCTCAGTGGCATGGCTCTGAGAACCCCCCTACACCCCCTGCCAAACACCACATCAATTTCATTTGACTTCATGCAAATGGGATGCAGAGGAGGGGCTCCATCTCCCTGTGCACCTACACACACCCTGTAGATGTGAATAAATGCCCCCAAACACGTTTGTGCTGGTGTCTCAGCACTGCATGTGGAATTTCACATTGATTTCTGCACTCTATAAACACTGATGGAGCTGCTGCCTCAGCTTTCAGTCAATTGGGGAAGACTCAGTGGTGGGAAACTGCAGAAAATTCTCCTTTTGCTGCTCCCAGCAGTGCCTTCCTGGTAACCTCAGCTGCTCTGCTTCCCACTGTCCTCAGATTCATTTCTCTCCTTTGGGAAGCCACAAAAACTCATTCATGAAGCAGCTTAGGAATGAGTCCTCCCTCCCTACATCTGGTACCCTTCATTTCTAGCACAGCTCTCAACGAGGGACAACCAGGCTCACAATTCCACCTCTGATGTGGGCACCTGCAGTGCTGTAAAATGCTCCCTCAGGGAGAGATGGGGAACATTGTTTGTCACTGTAGGATATGAAATAACACAACATGGACATGCAGCTCTTCCAAGGCAAAAAGAGAATTTTTAAATTTCTGACTCCAACATTTACAGTTTTCCCAAAGTGACCCTGGACTGGAGGGTGACAGTGCCACCTCTCCAATGGCACTGGGCAAACCAGCAGTCCATCAAATTTTTCTCCTCCATAAAAGAATGCAAAACAATGAGTTATTTACAGAAAGTGTGTGAGAAAGTTCGTTACAAGAATGTAAACATCAGAAGGCTTAGAAAAACTTAAAATATCAGGGTGACAATTGTTCTTCTCTCCCTTTTTGCTGTGAAATGAATTGTGCTGTTTTGGACAGCAGATTTTCTATATCTGATCTCAGCTGAAACTGACTCTGCATTACATAAGATTTATATGTACCTTACACTGCTGTTTAGGGCAACTTGGTATTCAAGCTCTGTTATATTATAAGGTCATCTGCTTCTAAAGAGCTTCTCATTGCCATGTAGTCTTTACTGCTTATTGCAATATATCATTATTCCAGTCAGTGCTGGAGCAGTTGTTTTTATTTGGTAAAATGATGATGTTTCACAGCACAGTTACCCAATTGTCACAGGGTAAATTGAAACAAGTTGGAACCTGGCTGGAATGTATTTAGTGACCAGAATTAGTGACCTTGACCTCATTTGTGAGAAGCCATGGCATCTCTAATGGCAAATTGCAGCTTCCTCAGTACCAAATCACTGTGTAAAAAATCCATACCCTACACATGCAGCCACGTGATTCCCTCACATGCTGCACCAAAGGTATTTGTGCCATAATGAACTCAGGATATCTGCTGCTAATTGAAAAATCCTCTGCTCCTCTAAATGCTCCAAAGGCTCGTTCTCTCTGCAAAGCTGGAGGAGGCAGCAAGATGTTTTGGGTTTAGGTTTCTTTGAGGAGCTGAGAACAGAAAGCAAACTGAAGCTGGGCAGCCCTGAAGGTGGAGCAGAGTGGGGCTGCCCTTCCTGAGCTCTGGGCACGTGGTGCTGGTGATGCCTTGGGATTTTAGCTTTTATATTTTCCATGTATTTGCAATCCTGCAGTTCTTTAGTGCATAACTCTAAACTCCACACTCAGTGTGAGCTGCTGCTTTCCCATTTTGGGCAGACACAACAATTCCTCTCCAGGCCTGGCAATCAAGGACACCTCACTGCCTCAGGCCCCAGAGATGGAAACAAAAGTGAGCTGGGGGGGCAAACTGGGGGTACATGGCTTCATTACCTGAAGCTGTAATTAGCAGATGAACCCCCAATGTGCAAATGGCCCAAACTTATAAAAGTGTGAAAACCCATCATCCATTTTTGGGTGTAGCCCCTGGGGGGCTTCATCTGCCCAAAATGCACCTGAAGGCTCTTCAATAGATAGAACTGCTTTTTATTCTCTTGATTCTGTCTGGCCTCTGTTTTTAGGTAGCTCCAAAAAGGCATCACTGATTCTGGGTGAGTCAGGGCTCTGCACAGCAGCTCTCTGCACTCAGGAGTGTCACCCTGCTCTCCCAAGTTCTTCTGAGCCTTCTGATGTTTACATTTTTGTAATGGAGTTTCTCAGGCACAATTTCAGGTAAATCATGATTGTTTTGCATTCTTTTCTGGAGGAGGAGAAAACTGATGGACTGCTGGTTTGACCAGTGTCATTGGAGAGGTGGCACTGTCACCCTCCCATCCAGGGTCACTTTTTGAATTCTATGTACCTTGAGAATGAACTTCCCTTCATTTTTACCCTGGAGGTTCCAGCGTGTGTGTCATTTTGCTTCGTGTCCTGTTGTGACACAGAAGTTTGACCTGATGCTGTGAGCAGAGCCCATGGACAATGATATCAACCCCTGCACCCAGCCTGACTCCTTCCCAAGGGACCTTAATGCCAAAGGTGCACTGGAGTTGTGCTTCCTAAAGCCAGAGCCAGGCTTTGGGCACTGCTTCAGCAGCTGCTGGTAGGAATGTTTCCTGGTGGGTTTAAGTGAAGGATCCATGTGTGTCACTGTCCCATTTTCTGAAAAATCCTCTTTGCCCAGGATTTTTCTCCTGGAAAGCTGAGAAGCCTCAGCTTCTCCCTGTTTTGCTGCTCTGGAATGTGGTCTGGAGATTGTTAATCCAACATGTGAGCTGTTTTTATTTAATGGCCAATCACAGCCAGCTGTGTCTGAGGCTCTGGGGAGTCACGAGTTTTTTATTATACTTTTTTTTTAAACCTTCTGTCTGTATCCTTTCTGAATTCTTTAGTATGGTTTTAGTATAGCATTCTAGAATAAATTAATAATATATAATATAATATAATATAATATAATATAATATAATATAATATAATATAATATAATATAATATAATATAATATTAATATAACATAATATAATATAATATAACATAATATAATATAATATAATATAATATAATATAATATAATATAATATAATATAATATAATGTTAATATAACATAACATAACATAACATAATATAATATAATATAATAATATAATAATATAATATAATATAATATAATATAATATAATATAATATAATATAATATAATATTAATATAATATAATATAATATAATATAATATAATATAATATAATATAATATAATATAATGTTAATATAATATAATATAATATAATATAATGTTAATATAATATAATATAATATAATATAATATAATATAATGTTAATATAATATAATATAATGTTAATATAATATAATATAATATAATATAATATAATATAATATAATATAATATAATATAATATAATATAATGTTAATATAAAATAATAATGAATTAAGCTTCTAAGAACACAGAGTCAGATCCATCCATTCATCCTGGGGACCTCCCCAACAGCCCACATGTGCAGCACACTGTTAAAATAAAGAGGTGAAATCCAGGCTGCTCTGATGTGTCCAGACAGCTCTGAGTTGGGCTATCCCCTTGCTGTCCCTGCCCTGTGAGCTGTGGAGAGGCAGGGGGTGCACAGGGATGGAAGGGGCTCTCAGGTCTGACTGCTCCCCATCAGCTCTTCTCTTCCTCTGAGCACTGCTGCTCATTTTGATAATTTGTTTTCCCCTGGACACAGTCCCCTGAGGGAACCTTTATCAGCTGAGTGAATTGCTGCACACATTTCATTAGTGCATAAATGAGCAGGCTGAGAGCAGCTCATTGATCAGCTTATGCCTTGTTATCTGTGCTAGCCTGGCTGGGGTGCTGTGGGGAACAGGGGGACTTTGGGTATCCACACTATTGTTTCACTTTCCTTCTTTTCTTATTGTAGGAGTACAAATAATTAAATAAATGAGTCGTTATAGTTTAGTGTTTTCTTACTCCAATCTCTCCTCTTCCTTTTTCCCAGTAAAATTTTATCTTTTATATTTATATTTAATATAAATTTAGATTATATTTATAAAATATCTATTCAATATATATATTTATATACCACATACATTTAAAAGTAATAATATATATTTATAAATAATATATATTTATAAATAAGACTATATATGTATAAATAAGAATATATAATATACACTATATTAAATTTCTATTAAATACAAATAGATATTTTACAAATATATATTATATATAAACATATAAAATCTATATTTCTATTTAATAGAAATTTAATATTTTATATACTATATGATATGTATTGCACTAACTATATATGTAATAATATATATTATATATTTTTAACATATATTTATATTTTATATTCTCAATCTCACCTTCTAGGCCATGTGAAGGCTTTTTGATTTTGTTCTCTGCTCTCACTCTTTGCCCAAGCAAGGCTGGCCATAGTAAAAGTGGGATTTATGCAGTCAACATTGATCATGGCACTGGTTTTATTTGCTGAGGGTTTAGAAGCACAGTGCAGTGTGTAGCCAGGTTCACTGCTTCCAGGTAGAGAAGAATTTTGGAAATAACATTTAAAAACACCTATCTCTTTTGCCAGCCCCTTGTATTCATTGAAAAACCCAATTACTTGCTGGGAAAGAAATATCAAGCCTGAAACTCCATTTATCATTGTCACTGGGGAAGAATTCCCTTTTCAAAGTGAGAGCCAGACCTGTAAGAGCACCAGTTCTGCTGAAGTCATTGCTTGGTGTGGTCTTCCTGACCTTTTCCCAAAGCTACAGTGGCTTTGGATGTTCTTGAAAATTCTCCTCTAACATCCTGAATCTTCACTTGTAAGGCTCCAGGCAGTAGGAGCCTCCATCCTCATCTGCCATTCTCTCTTTTCCTGACACACTCATCTTACTGATGCCTGGGTGGGTTCAGCCAGCTGGGATTTCTGAAACTGAAAACACTTACTTGAAT
Organism: Haemorhous mexicanus; assembly: GCF_027477595.1. Lineage (NCBI taxonomy): Eukaryota > Metazoa > Chordata > Aves > Passeriformes > Fringillidae > Haemorhous > Haemorhous mexicanus. The sequence continues at coordinate 4,204,418 of NC_082350.1, read as the reverse complement.
TACACTTCCCTGGAGGCACATCTTGATGTGAAACAACTGACCCAGTTCTTACCACTCATGTCTTTGGAGAGGGAAATCCCCACATTGCTGTAGCTGGAGTGGGACAGTGCAGCACTGTTTGCTCCCTGACAGCACTGTAAAAATCACACAAATTGAATTAGGTTCATGTTTCCATCTTTTTGGGGTTTGCAAGAGCAAGGGGATGTAATGTTACAAATTCCAGGGTGTGGCTGCAGTGGCTGATTCTCTCAGCTGGGTGGTCAAGGGCTGCCTCAGCCCCAGCTGAGGTGTTTACAGATGTACCCAAGGCCTTGACATCTGAGTTTTAATTAAACTGACTTAAAACCCTGCTTTATATCACAGGTAACAATGGCAGCAATGACCTGGAGAATTCATTCCCTTCAGTTCCTTTTAGCAACTTTCCAGCAAAGTGCTAAATTTAATATGTAAGAAAACAATTTGCAATACAAACGGAGAAAGCTCAGACCCAGTCATCTACCTAGCTTCCCAAAATTAAACTCAAACCCTCCAGCTCCAGAATACTGCACTAAGAAAACGAGCTTCCTTTCCAAATCACTGCTTTGCATGGATTTTGGAGCAGTCCATTAATGGGAAGCTGGCACTGGTTCCATGAATTTATTGCCAAGCATGTGATACCCTTCACCCCCAGTGTGTGCTTTTGCCTTCACACTCTGGTTTGCAGTCCAGAATATTATAAATAAGAAATTCCAACATGTTGGGTGTACAACACAAATGGGATTTCTCTTTTCTTTGTTCTCTTTTCAGCATCCATTCTTCTCTGACTGCAGAAGAGCCAAGGGACATCCCACAGTGCCAGCTAGGTGGGGTCTACTGCTACAGGTCTTGATGTCTTTTGGGGCTACCTAAAAACAGAAGCCAGACAAAATCAAGGGAATAAAAAGTAGTTCTATTTATTGAAGGGCCTTCAGGTACATTTAGGGCAGACAAAGCAGTTCAGGACATCCTTGTTCAGTCTCCTGCCATCAGCTCTCTAGGGGCTGTCCAAAAAACTTTCCAAGTGCAGTAACTGTATACCTTGCACAAGTATAGATTATTTTTTTTCTTACTTTAAGGTCACTGAGAGGTGATTTCTCACTGGGCCTGCTAACCAGCAGCCCTCTCAGCTTGGGTCATTCATCAATTTACCCTCACTAAAATATGTCTGTCTTTGACTGGGTTGTGCAAAGAGTAAGTTGAAAGTTTACCTTGTGAATGGGAACTGAAGTGAAAGTACACAAATTTACACATGAAATGCTGTGCTTGGAGGTTAAAGCAAGGTATAAAGTGAAAGGTCAGTACAGTATGTTCATAAGTTGTGTTTAAAGAGCAGGTTTTGTACCTGAGGCTGGAATCAGGGAGGATTAAATCTTTCAGAACAGTCCTTTCCTCAAAAGCCTCCAGCCTCCATGGACAAGGCAAGTGAGAGGAATGAGGGGGAGCAGAGCTCTAAAGAGCTTTCCTCAGGCTGCTGATGGCAGTCAGAGTGGGGCCAGGGCTCTGTCCTTGGGCTCTGTGTGAGCAGAACTCCAGCAGGCAGAGTCAGGAGAGGATAAAAACCCTGTAACACCCTGGGGAGCAGATTATCCCTGTGGGGCCCAAAGTCTTGGATGCTGTGCAGAAAAAGACTTCTAATAGCTGATGGCCAATACTGTGGCTCTCATGCTTGGTTTGGTGGGTTATCCTGTAAATCTTTGCTGCAAATCCACTGGGTCAGGTTAATTCCTTTTATTTGTTCCTGCATGCTCAGCAGGATGTGTGTGTGAAACTTCAGTAGCTGCACATTAAGGAGCCTTTTGTAAGGGACACAAACCAAATTTAAAAGTGGAAATTAAACCCAGACAGATGCCTAGTCTAGAGCTTTACCAATCAGACTACTATCACAAAAAATATTTTCCAATTAATGGGGTAATCTGCTGTATCTTTTATTTTAAGTTTTCATTTCCTGGGGAGTTGTGTTTGCACCAAAGTTGCCCTGGACACTTGTGCAGTGGATTTCCAGTGGCTGCAGCTGAGTGATTTCAGTGATGGTGATGAACAGTGAGGTTTTGCAGCTGTTTTCTTGTCTGATCTTGGGTTTTTGTTTTAAAACTTCTATCTTGCTCTGTATATCTAACTATATTTTAAAACTTTAAGTTTCCCACCCTGTGATATTACACACTTCTAATCAAACTGTACACACCCACAATCCCAGTGCTATCAATCACTTTTGGAAGCTTTTTCCAAGGTCTCAGGTACAAATGCAGAGCTCTCCTGGGGGTCAGGGTCTGGCAGCACAGCCAGTCTGGAATTCTCAGCATGCAGAACTCTGGGTTGCTGCAGAGAGCCTGGGGGTGTCTTCAGTCCCCTCACCAGCTGCAGGCTGTACCTGGAGATCTTTCCCTGTGCTGTGTGCACAGTGTAACTCGAGTTGAAGAGCTTAGGGAAGGCTGAGAGCTGGTGCTTTAGGGTGCTTGACAAAGCAGCAGGGCACTGATTGAAGTGATGCAGTGCAGCACAGCACAGGACAGCTCCCCAGAGTGAACAGCTCACCAGGCTGATGGTGAGTGCTCACCCAGCACAGCCACCACACCCCAAACTTCTGGGCACTAAAATAAATGCTCATTTAGCAGCAGGTGCTGGGCTGCTGATAGGAAAACTTGTGATTTTACCCTTGAAGCCTTTCTCCTGAGACACTCCAAGCCTGCATCATTCCTGTGCTTTTCTCTTTAGTGCAGCCACGTGCATTTAATGCTTTTTATGCAGCTTTGTGCCTCTGGACAAAGCAGGAGTGCTGCTGCCCTGGGAATCTGGATCTGGAGCCTCCCTGCCTCAGCTCCTCAGAGAGCTCCTGACAGGCACAGCCAGTGATGAGTGGGAGCCTTACAGGATGTGGTGCTTTTTATGCTAAAGAAGAGCCTGAGATACAGCTACAGCCCTCTGACAGACTGATGGAGGGCTTTGGGGAGTATTCCTAAATTCTCAGCCTTCTGCAGATAAATAATGGTGTCATCAATATTGAAAGATACTGCAGCATTTAATAGAGTCACATTTAACTGATTTTTGGAGCCTATGTCAGGTTTTTTATAATGTTTGGGAATTTGAATCTTCTTCCTAAATCTCTAATTAACCAAGGATTTCAGTGCTAAGTAAAATAGTGCAGTTAGTGTAGGGCTGTGGTCCTGTATGTTATAAAGATAAAATATGCCTGTTTTAAAGGGGTAACTTCAGTCAAACCTGGTGCAAATGAGCTTTGCAGTAGCTCTTGGATGCTGGACATGAACTCCTGAAATTGCTGGGACTGGGTGGGCTCTGTGTGACAGGGACAGTGACACTCCATGCTCTTCTGTAGTCTATAACTCTACACTCCATATTCACTGTGAGCTGCTGCTTTCCCATTTTGGGCAGACACAGCAATTCCTCTCCAGGCCTGGCAATCAAGGACACCTCACTGCCTCAGATGGAAACAAAAGTGAGTTGGGGGGAGCAAACTGGGGGTACATGGCTTCATTACCTGAAGCTGGAATTGTCAGATGAACCCCCAATGTGCAAATGGCCCAAACTTATAAAAGTGTGAAAACCTGTGACCCATCATCCATTTTTGGGTGTAGCCCCTTTGTCTGCCCTAAATGTACCTGAAGGCCTTTCAATAAATAGAACTGATTTTTACTCTCTTGATTTTTTCTGGCCTCTGTTTTTAGGTAGCCCCAAAAGACATCAAGACCTGCAGCAGCAGACCCCTAGCTGGCCCAGCAGTAGACCCCTAGCCATCTAGCTGGCTTTTTTTGTGGAGGCTGAGAAGCTGAAGAGGGGGCTCTCTCTCCTGGCTCCCAACGTAGCAGCATCTTCACAGAATTCACAAGGTCACTGGGTTGGGAGAGACCTTCAAGATCATGGAGTCCAACCCAGCCCCAACAGCTCAGCTAAACCCTGGCACCCAGTGCCACATCCAGGCTGTGTTAAACACACCCAGGGATGGGGACTCCACCACCTCCCTGGGCAGCCATTCCACAACTTTATCACTCTTTCTGTACAAAACTTGTTCCTGATATCCAACCCAAATTTCCCTTAGCCCAGCTCCAGGCTGTGAGCTCTGGTTCTGTCAGTGCTGCCTGCAGACAGAGCCCAGCCCCAGCTGAGCACAGGCACCTTTCAGGAGCTGTGAGAGTGATGGGGGCACCCCTGAGTCTCCTTTTCTCCAGGCTGAGCACCCCCAGCTCCCTCAGGGGTTCCCCACGTGGAGCACTTTTCTGGAGAAAAGGTGAAGTAGAAGCTCCATCCTCTCCACCTGCACCCTTGACTGATGTCTCAGGCAGCTGGACTGACTGACACTGCACCTGGCAGGGCAGGCTAGTGCCCATCAGGAAGCTGAGACTGACTTTTGGGATGTGTTACATTAGCTGTACCCCCTAATTCTTTGTTTTTCTCTGCTGGAGCAATTTCAGGATGTGGAAGTTGTTTTTAGAGGAAAAAAACTGCTCCTTTCATGTAGTGTGTTAATTTAGTCAAAACCAGTTTGAGAGGAAAATGTACAGGCTTACCTCCTCTCCAAAAGCATGCTGCAGTTGTGTGTAACCCACACTTGCTCTCCAAAATCCTGTGGTTCACACAATTATAAGATCTTTTGTATAACCCCTGTCTTCACTCATTGATTTTCCTCTTCCATGGAGTGGAACATCAGAAGAAGTTTTTTATATTACATTTTCTAGTCATGATGACACTGGATAATCTGTCTCTGCCCAGGTTCCAGACTCCTGCTGAGAAGACATGAATCAAGCAATGGTTTCCAGATTTTTTGTTCTTTTTTACTTCTTTTTTGACTAGTTAATTACCCTCACTGTTGAAGCAGTTTGCATTTGTCAGGCGTGACCTCCTCCTAGAGTTTCTTGTTATGCCACCTTTGAAAAAATTAGAGATCTCTTCAGTAACAGATCTTTTTCTCCCCTAAGTTGATCTATCTCATATCTTTTTAAAATCACTTTCCTCTGCAAAGACTTTAACCCAGCCTTTGAATGCAGCTTTCTTCTCAGAAATCTTTTCACAAATTTAAAATATTTCTTTTGAAAATGTGGGCACGTGGGGCGGCCACAATATTTTGATAGTTGTTCCTCTGGACAAAGGAACAGCTACTGCTGTAAAGCAGCTCAAAACCACCTGTCAGATCCTGTCTGCTGTGACCTTACTGGTCCTCCAGCAGCACTTAGGGGCAATGCTTTCAACTGCTGCTCACTCTTAGGGAAGGCACTGCTCTTAAAATGAACTCACTGCTCTCAGTGCGTGGATTTCCTTCTATGTCCTCTGTTGTTAAATATGAAGAAGGGCTAAAAGACATTTTAGGATAAAAGATTTTGGTTTTCTAATTAATCTCTTTAATTGGACCTATCATACTAGCATCAAAGAACTTTGAAAAATTACCCATAATTTTATTCACATCTTTTCATTCATCTTTCACCTACTGATCTTTTAAGATGGATTAAAATACATTGATTAGCATCAGTTTGTCATTACAGCTCTTCCATTCCAGCAGGATTTCTCACTGAAAATTAATTCTTTAATTCTTTTCATTACCTGGAATCCCTTCAGCATTGGTATGGTGTGGGGTAAGAGCAGTCAGACTGTTCAGTGACTTTCAAGTACATTACCAAAGCCTGAGATTACAGGTTTTTACCATTTTCAGCTAAGTTGGAAGGAGCACATGGTGTTACTTCTTGGAGTATGAATGAAATAGTCATTAAATATTTCATCCTGACCATGTAATTAAATGGAAATTATTAAACTGCAAGTAACAATCTGATGTTTCTACGAGAACTTATTTTGTTTCTGATTTCTTTGACAGGAACAAGTACAAGTGAATCTCATCAAAATTCTTGCAAAACTTCACTACATTTATTTCCTTTGCTTTAAAGTTCCACAGGACTTACATTAATCAACAAATTTTTCTGTCCTCAGCAGATAAGATCTCTAAGGTTGTTCTTCTGAGGAGTAGTTGAGATAATTAGTTTCAATATACTTTCCTGTGTGAAATAATAATAATAATAATAATAATAATAATGTAATAATAGTAATAATGGTAATAATAATAATAATATCTGCAGTCTGAGCATTGAGTCCTTGCAGGGAGCACATCCTGCAGGCTTTGTGCCTCATCAAGTGTCCATCATTTAGATGTAGAGTGTCTTTTGAGCTCTGTACCTTAAGCAGCTGTTCTGTGCCAGCTTTGAAACAAAAATGGAATGATCAAAGAGAGTCAAATGGGAATGCATTATTCACTGTATCTGTTTAACCACAGTGGATAGATAATATGGCATTCAGACATCCAATAGCATGTTCAAAATTAAAACTGCATCTATGAGAAGTGCAATCAATATGGAAATCAGTCATCTAATTGTAACTGGGGGCTGTTGAATCCTCTCACACAGATTATGACATTTGGAAAGCCTGCAGATTGCAAACAGAAAGAGTTAAATTTGCAACCCTTGATTTCCTGTAGAGCTTTTACCACAAGAACAGGTTTTTGTCCTGCTCTCTTGTCATTGTCATGAGAACAAGACAACATCATTTATATCCTCAGGGTAGTCAGTAGCAAACCCACAAACTTTTAAGGCACTTTAACCTTTTTACTATTCAGTGTTTTCATTGGTTAGCCTTTCACCTTTCCTTGGTGGGTTATTGAGACAATAAACAAGGGACTGGCTGAATAATTGGTGACTTAAACTTCAGAGCACTGCAAATGTCACTGACATACATTTTACAGGGCTTTTTTTGTGTTTATATGGCACATGGAAATGCCAGTACAATGGACTCAGCTCAGTACTGTATTCTTTAATAGAATATAGATCATAATTTATTATTTTATGATGTATATTCTATTAAAGAATACTGTACCAAAGAATAGAGAAAGGATCCAGAGAGAAGGCTAGAGGATACTAATGAAAAACTCGTGACACTCTCCAGAGCCCCCACACTGGCCAATAAATGAAAACAATTCCCATGAAACCAATGGAACAATCACCTGTGGGTAAACAATCTCCAAACCACATTCCAAAGCAGCAAAGCACAGGAGAAGCAAATCAGATAATTATTGTTTTCATTTTTCTCTGAGGCTTCTCAGCTTCCCAGGAGAAGAAATCCTGGCGGAGGGATTTTTCAGAAAATATCACATTGACAAACACCTGCAATTGGAGACAAACCAAAAGTCCCAAAGTGGTTTGGACCCGTGCCTAGGAAGGTGTTGGTGTTGGATGAGCTCAGAAGCACAGCTGGAGGGAGAGGGCAGCTTGAGAGACACCTCAGCCTGTGAACTGGTCTCCATCCCTCCCATGGGGCGGGATGAGACAGCACAAATCAGCTTTCTCCTCTCCCTAGAGAACCATCTGCAGCAGAGTGTTTATTGTGGGGCTACCACACCATGGGATAGAGATTCCTTCATGGGAGCTGTTGTTAAACATTGGAACTGCCCAGGGAGCTGGTGGAGCCACCAGCCCTGCAGGTGTTCAGGAAATGGCTGGAAATGGCACTCCGTGGGGCTGGCAGAGTGGTGGAGGGACAGAGGGGGACAGGGTGGCACAGAGGGGCACATGGTGGCACAGAGGGGCACACGGAGGGACAAAGGGGGATGTGGTGGCACAGAGGGGCACATGGAGGGACAAAGAGGCACATGGTGGCACAGAGGAGGACATGGAGGGACAAAGGGGGATGTGGTGGCACAGAGGGGCACATGGAGGGACAAAGGGGGACATGGTGGCACAGAGGGGCACATGGAGGGACAAAGAGGCACATGGTGGCACAGAGGAGGACATGGAGGGACAAAGGGGGACGTGGTGGCACAGAGGGGCACATGGAGGGACAAAGAGGCACATGGTGGCACACAGGGGCACATGGAGGGACAAAGGGGGATGTGGTGGCACAGAGGAGGACATGGAGGGACAAAGGGGCACATGGTGGCACAGAGGAGGACATGGTGGCCCAGAGAGGCACATGGTGGCACAGAGGGGCACACGAAGGGACAAAGAGGCACTTGGTGGCACAGAGGGGCACATGGAGGGACAAAGGGGGACATGGTGGCACACAGGGGCACATGGAGGGACAAAGGGGGACATGGTGGCACAGAGGAGGACATGGTGGCACAGAGGGGCACATGGTGGCACAGAGGAGGACATGGTGGCACAGAGGGGCACATGGTGGCACAGAGGGGCACATGGAGGGACAAAGGAGGATGTGGTGGCACAGAGGGGCACATGGAGGGACAAAGGAGGATGTGATGGCACAGAGGGGCACGTGGAGGGACAAAGGAGGACATGGTGGCACAGAGGGGCACATGGAGGGACAAAGGAGGACATGGTGGCACAGAGGGGCACATGGAGGGACAAAGGAGGACATGGTGGCACAGAGGGGCACATGGAGGGACAAAGAGGCACATGGTGGCACAGAGGAGGACATGGTGGCACAGAGAGGCACATGGCAGTCCAAAGGGGCACTTGGTGGCACAGAGGGGCACATGGAGGGACAAACAGGCACAAGGTGGCACAGATGGGCACATGGAGGGACAAAGAGGCACATGGTGGCACAGAGGAGGACATGGAGGGACAAAGGGGGATGTGGTGGCACAGAGGGGCACATGGAGGGACAAAGGGGGACATGGTGGCACAGAGGGGCACATGGAGGGACAAAGGGGGACATGGTGGCACAGAGGGGCACATGGAGGGACAAAGGGGGATGTGGTGGCACAGAGGAGGACATGGAGGGACAAAGGGGCACATGGTGGCACAGAGGAGGACATGGTGGCCCAGAGAGGCACATGGTGGCACAGAGGGGCACACGAAGGGACAAAGAGGCACTTGGTGGCACACAGGGGCACATGGAGGGACAAATGGGGACATGGTGGCACACAGGGGCACATGGAGGGACAAAGGGGGACATGGTGGCACAGAGGAGGACATGGTGGCACAGAGGGGCACATGGTGGCACAGAGGAGGACATGGTGGCACAGAGGGGCACATGGTGGCACAGAGGGGCACACGAAGGGACAAAGGAGGACATGGTGGCACAGAGGGGCACATGGAGGGACAAAGGAGGATGTGGTGGCACAGAGGGGCACATGGAGGGACAAAGGAGGACATGGTGGCACAGAGGGGCACATGGAGGGACAAAGGAGGACATGGTGGCACAGAGGGGCACATGGAAGGACAAAGGAGGACATGGTGGCACAGAGGGGCACATGGAGGGACAAAGGAGGACATGGTGGCACACAGGGGCACATGGAGGGACAAAGAGGCACATGGTGGCACAGAGGAGGACATGGTGGCACAGAGAGGCACATGGCAGTCCAAAGGGGCACTTGGTGGCACAGAGGGGCACATGGAGGGACAAAGGGGGAGATGGTGGCACACAGGGGCACATGGAGGCACAAAGCAGCTGTCCCAGACTGCCCTTGTGGGCAGGAGGTGTCCCTTGGCAGAGCCCTGCAGAGAGGAGCCTGCCAGAAGCTGCCAGAGCCCTGAGCACTGTGTGATCACCCCATGGGAGAACATTTAGAAAGCATGTTGTGACATGGAAATGTGGGAGAGGTCACGTAGTGAGAACTGCCATGGAAGGAAACCCTGTGCCTTGAGGAGTGTGTAAAACCAGCTCATTTCTCTGAATAAACCACTCAGATTCCCTGGGCCTGTGCCTCAGCCCTTACAGTTAACCTCATCCTTCCCAAGCTCATGTCAGGTGCAGTGGTGGGACAGAACCTCTGCTGGTTTAGGTGTGTGAAGTGAGCTGGGTTTGGGTGGCAAAGATCAACAGGCTAGGCTATACTGACTGCAAAGTGTGAAATTCCATGGTACATGGATTTTTTTCTGGCTGAAAATCCAGCTATTGAAGCAAAAAGAATCTTCTGCCTTGGGCTTGAAGACAATATAAACTGAGACCTCTAGAATTTGTCAGCTGATAGTAGACTTGGTGAGTTTAGTTCACTAAGCTTAGAACAAGCTATAAATGGCAGGATTTTTTTTTTTTTAATATTTTAATGGGGACAGCTGCAAGAAGCCAGGTTGAAGCCCACAGCTGCAGTAACCAGGACAACACAAAGGTCTTAACAAAACTGCTCATTGATAAGGAAGGCAAAAACCTGCCCTGCTTCGTTATCTTCAAATTTTAACAGCTTAGGGACTGGCAGAAGGTGTCTTTATAGATTTTTTTTTTATTTGCATGGAACACTTGACCTTTTCTGATGAGCTACCAAATATCAGAAGGGGCTTTGTTTTTTCTTTTTGTTAAAAGCATTTGATCCACATCATTGATTCTTAAATTTTTTTTAGAAGCATGATAGCATGGAATTGCTCCTTTAAAATCAGGAATTTCACAGCCCAAATAGATCCAAAAAAAGAGCTCATGATTTTGTGACTTGCATATTCTGACTGTTCAGGTGCCCTTCAGCATCATGAGCAGCAAATTGCTCTTAAAGATGTTTACATTTGTTTTTGCATTTACAGTGTAGTTTCTGATTGTATTTGAATGTTTCTTTGTGTTTACATGGGAGCTGCTGCTGCACTGAATGCCACCAGCTAAATGAAAATATTGTGTATGAAATCTTACAGCTCGTGTATTCCGAGGGAAATGGGAAGTCTGTAACATTATTTATGCATGCTGCCGATGCTGAGACTGTTGGTGAACAGTGGGCAGAAAAGAAGATATAAGAAACAAACAACTGTGTCACAAGGGCTTGGAATGAGTTCTGTGTTGACAGCAGACAAACCAACAAAGCACAGAAAGCCTTAAAGCCAAACAATCCCTGATCTCCTAAATGATCCCATTCCCAGGGACTATTGCCTGCAGCAAGGTACAGGTTCTTCTTCTGGCAAAGGGTATTTAACTTTCCTTCTCATTGGGTGTTAGTCTCATTGAAGGAAAGGTGGAAGTTAAGTTTTTTCTGAGCTTTCTCCTCACATTTACCTTCTTTTCTGTTTTCTTATCTCTCCAGACTCTCAAGTCTGAAATATGGAATAATAAACTGCAAACCAAAGCCCTTGTTTCTTTCAGCACTCAAAGATTAAAATTACCACTGCATTAAAATCCCTGCAATGCTGTTTTCTCTAGGTATGCTTCTCATGGAACAACAGGATTCCTACATAAATGGTTGGGGAGTTGCCTCTCAGCAGAGGAAGCCTGCTTGTGAGCTGAGCTCTCCAGGTGAGCTGGCTCACTGACCCACCTGCTGGGGCTAATGAAATATTGTCTGGAGCAAGAGAGTGCTTCAGAGAACCCACAATGGATGAAGCAGATTCCATTCTTTTCCTGAGCTTTGGAGAGTCATATGTATGTGTATATATTCCAATATAGAATATCTATTATTATCATTATTATATTAAATTATAAAATTAATACCATAAATATGTTATATTATTATCATATATTATTATAATTATATTTCATTTGTGTATATATGTATGTAAATATATAATATGTATTATATATATAATATATATAAAATATAAACTATATAATATATAATGTTTTATATATAATATATAATGTATTATATATAATATATAATATATTCCTTTCAAAGAGAATGTTTATATGATCAGTAGGATAAGTCCAGAGTGTTTTCAGATAGCTGGATATGCTAAGCATCTCCTTTTCAAGCAGATTGGTTCTTTCTTGTTTGTGTTAGGTACAAATGGCAGCATACTAAAAATGTGCACAGATAATCAAAGAACAATGAATTGATGATGTCTCCATCAGTCAGTTCAACTGCTCCAAGCCTCAGTCCATTCTTTAGCTCTGCAAACTGCAGGTTGCTCAAGTGAGAAAATCACATTGTCCAGCAAGGGTGAAGAATCAGGTGTACATTTTGTGCAGAGAATCTCTATTTTACTCCAGGCACAGTTGTCCTCAATTCACAGTCTGGCTCTTTGGAAGCATAGAAGTGTCTGTGACTGCTCTAACCCATATTTTATAAATTAGTTTTGAGACACCTTTATTTATTTTTGCTCGTTTTTCACTAAAGTCAAAAGATTTGTATGTGGCAACATTTATGCCAAATCTGATGATCTAATTTGTGTTAGAAATTCACTGGGTCTATAAAAACCTGCATGGAGATACATCTGGCCTGTGGGATCTGATCAGATCTGAATGATTCTAAAAAGATACAGGAGTAGAACTTGACATTTGGAGTACAAAGTATTTTACCAGTAGACTTTTCCTGGGCTTTACATGCGATTTTGGGAATTGTAGATGGAGCACAGAAGTCTCTGCCTCAGGGTCCTTTTGGATACTCAGGTTCTGAAATCTGGGCTGATGGGATTTGCTGTCATCTGCCCTGTGCCAAAGTCAGTCAGTGGCACAGACAAGCCACACCTGATTTGAAAGATGAGAAAGCCCTTAAGATGGAATCTCCATGGTCCTCATTTGACTTGGGCCCAGTTTGGACCCAGATTTTCCCTCTAGACTGTCCTCATTTGTCACTACTGAGAACTTCACTGTACCTTCAGTTAGCTCCAATGCCCCACCAAAGGCTGAATGAGAATGCAAAGAGGTGTGTGGGCTGGAGAGGTGAGCAAACTTGTTGCAAACCTTACATCTCTAATGTGCAGTTTGCAGGGATGTCAAATATTGCATAGCCTGTCCAATGTGGAATCTTTTCTTCATAAAATTCCACTTAATATTTGGTATATCTAATTAAATATAGAATTACAATTAACCCTAAAATAATATGGGTCTTAAGCCATGTTACCCCAGATATCATCCCAAATATGGGTCTGTGCTGCTGTCGTGTTCAGAGAGCATAAATCTCTTGGTAACACAGCTGCATGCAGGGAAAATTCCTGGAGGACCAGTATAAAAGAGCACCCAGTGCACTGGGTAATCCTCTGTTTAGTGCAGAGTTGGTGATTTCACAGGCTGGGAAAGAGTGTCTGCAATGGGAATGACTCTGCTCCATTCTGTCCTTACACTGTCATTTGCTTTCCTCAGTGGGGATATGTTCATTGTCAGGCTTGCCATACAGTCTGGAGAAGAGAGCAGGCTGATGATTTCATTTAATGGCAATTAGTGAGATCCAGCTGAAGTCCCTGACTGTATTACAGACAGGGGTATCTCATTAATCTGACAAGGCTTGCTGCTGTGATAGATCGTTGCAATTTTCCCTCTTAGAGGATTTTTTTAAAAAAAAAAAACCTTGGAGAATTATCTTAGAGGATTTTGTGTAGAAAGGGTAATACTTATTAAACTCCTGAAGTTAGGAAATTGAAGGAGTGGTCTCCCCAGTGGAATATTGAATGGCTCTGGACTAGCCTGAAGATCAGAATCAGGTGGGCCTGACATAATTTCTGTTTTCTTTCAACATTTGCACTGAGGGATTGGGTGACCTTGACAAGTGCCATTACCTCCTTGCTTGCCCATTGTCTCACCTTTCCAGCTTGAAAAATTCCCAAAGCTTGGCTTTGTTTGTGCTTGAAAGGTGCCGAGCACAGAATGCATTCCAGTGTGGGAATTGCAGAACAGGCTTTAAGGGATTTTGCCTAAAGGACAGGGATATGGAATCCACTTAGGATATCAATCTTACCAAATCTTTCCAAAAATATGTAATCCTCCTGGGCACAGCAAAATGGGGGGATGTGCTCTAAGTGCAGGTGTGATGGGAGCTTTAGGCTGCAGGCTTTCCTAGCTCTGCTTGGGCTGTCCCATGACCAGAGGAACAGCACTGCATGGTTAAAAAGGCCTCCCAAATTCACAGAATCACCAGGCTGGAAGAGACTAACTTAAAGATCATGGAGTCCAACCCATTCCCAACAGCTCAACTAAACCCTGGCACCCAGTGCCACATCCAGGCTGTGTTAAACACACCCAGGGATGGGGACTCCACCACCTCCCTGGGCAGAACATTCCAGAACTTTACCACCCTTTCTGTGAAAAACTTTGTCCCAATATCCAACCTGTATTTCCCTTGACACAGCTTGCCCCAAGGGAAAAGAGAATTTTAATCCATCTGGCTCCAGCTGAGGAGCTGCTGTGGTCACCCTATATCAAAGCAACCTGCTAAACTGAGGGCCCTCCCAGAGCTTCAATCACCTGAGCCACCAGCAGCATGAGACCTGGATCTCACTGAAACCAGCAGCAGAAGTGTCAGCTGATTTATCAGCAATGCACTGCAGGACTGCCAGGCACTGCTGCTCAGGCTGTCAGTGCAGACCCCTGGAATCTGAGCTGATTTCTGGCCTGTCACACCTTTACACAATCCATGCCAGCTAAGAGGATAAGCAGAAGTGACACATAATCCAAAAAAGCTGCCAACTTTCAGTATTCTGGGTTATCTCATTAAGGTTTTACAGGGTTTGCTGTCTAAGGTTTGCATCTCGTGCCCAATAAATGCATCAGGGCAAGATCCAGCAGAGAAAACCAGAACAAAATATGTCTGAAGTGCACATTTGTAAAGGACTGTGTGGCAGTTCACAGAATATTTCAAAGTGGTCCCTGCAGGAAAGAGGGGGAGTGGTTGGGCAGGGTGGGACTGTCTCATTTGGAATTTGTGCTTTGCATGTTTTACAGGCAATATCAAACTTGGTGGGGAGGAGATAAAATAGGGATTTAGGCAGTACACTTCCTGGGGGAGCAGGTATGAGTGACACAGGATTTCAGCTTGTGGGAAGCCAGCCAACTGGTAGCTGCCATAATTTACAGCTAGGAAGGGAAATTACAACATGGGACTCCACTTCTTGGCCATTTGATGTTTTTAATAATGTTAATAATACACTTTATATTAAACAGTCAGCAAAGACAAGGTGAGTGGCTAGACATTAAATTAGTGGGCTCTTTTTTCTGCCCATAAAACCTGTTTAATACTAAGCAGCAAGCCCAAAAGATGTTAAAGAACTGCAGCTCCTTCGTTCTGCACAATATCACTTTAAAATAAAGTTAATCTAATTCATGATGTGCATCTATAGGTTTTACAGGAACCTATAAATTTCAGGAAATTAACTTCCTCATCATCACATGTTTAAGCTGGTCTTTTTAAACAGGCATTTTATTCTAGGTTAATCACTGCTGCTATTTTTTTTTTTCTGAAATCTGTTCCTGTTCAGTCTCTTGAAAGGGAAAAGAAAGTTGCTTTTATTTTATTAATCAAACTGGGATTTCTTTCAGTCACTTGAATCAGGAAATGTTTGCTGCTAATGGACATATAGGCATACATCACTGGAGATCTGCTTTCATGTTAATTATTCAGTTATTATGCAGATTGGTGAATTTATCGTGGTTTATTTTGCAAATCAGGGACAAATTTTGAGGTAAGGTGAACCAAACTTAATAACATTGATTTCATCAGTGATGGGCAGCTTTCAGCTGAAGGTGTGGCTTAAAAATCATAATGCAGTTATATGAGGTCATCCTGCAGGTACTTTTAGAATATCTCAGTTTATTGTCTTTATTCTTACTTCCCTTCCATGTGCTGCCTGAAGTTCCTGAGCTGACTTCTGAAAGCTGAAACAAATATAAAGTTCATTTCAAGGCAGTGCTCTTGTGAAGTTGTCTCTGACACTTTTATAAACAGGCACAATTCTAATTTTCAGTAAACATCAGGTTTGTCTCCTCAACTGTTATCTACATCTGAAATCAAGAGCACTCCAACAGCAGTTGCTGTCTGCTGATTAATATTTACCTGCCTGGTCTTGTCAGCCAGCACTAGAAACCAGAAGGCACCACAGCAGAGCTCAGTTCCTGTAATCACTGACAGAAATGCACCTTCTGAAGATACTGCAGCAGCTTTACAGAGCAGGATTAACACAATTTGCATCACCCCAGCAGTGACCTGATACCTCTCTGAGGGTTTTCACAGACTGTAAGAACATTTCAAAAATCCCCACTTTGGCTCAGAGGCTCAGCTCAGTGGTTTGAGACAAACACCTTTCCAACTTTCTGAGAATGGAAAAAAACCAATTTTTAAGCACAGAACTGAAATGCAGCAGGATTCAGCAGGAAACACGGACACTGGGATTGGCTTACCCAAGCCTGAGCTTCTCTTTTAGCAAACACCACTTGTATTGTGTAGGCAGCAAAGCCAGTTCTCCTTTTTACATCCACAAGGAGTGCATTTGCTGAATGACTCGACAGATGAAATGTTCTTCACTCACTGCCAAACATAAATGAAAGCAGAGGTTTTGTAGCCTCACTGGTGGGGCCCCTTACCTTCTTTCACCTTTTCCTCCTGTGGTTCAGTGAACTGAGGTATCTGCTGTCTGCTTTCTGTGTGAATCTGGGCCTTTTTGTGCCAGGTCCTCTCTCTGCAAAATGAGTTTTATCTCTAGCATTTCATAAGGTCTGGTTTAGGTGGCGTTTCCCTCCATCTCACTACTAAATGAGCTATTTTTCTTTTGGTGGAAACAGGGGTTTATGACCCCTTTAACCAAAAGCTGGATAAAACAAAGCTGGGATATTTTAGAGACAAGCTGTGCTGCTGTGTCACTGCTACTTTGGCACTACAAGGTGACATACCCAATGTGAGAAACTCCTAACCAATTGAAATTATTCTCCTGGGTGTACAGAAAGCATAAACTGAAGAGAATTGGCTGGGGAAAGGCAGCATTCATTGATAGTTCATCTCTTTTTTTTTGTGTCACTAAGCTCATAAGGAGAATAGCTCAGACCCACAGCCTGCTTCCTTTCCTATTGTCCCCCAGAGTGTAGCTCGTGGGACTAGAAGAGTGAAAATTAAATTACCTTCTCATGCTTCAGATGAGCTGGGATACCAAGGGACACTTGAATAAAGTTCTAATCAACAGCCAGTTTTCTGTGTGTAGCCAGAGAGGAGAAAAAAACCCATGAATGCAGGATAATTATGGAGTCAGTCTGGCACAGCAGCTGCTGTAAAAGGGGAGCCAAAGAAGAACCAGCTCCTCTGAGGCATTAAAAGCTGGTGGTGTCAAGGTGTGCTGCCTCCTGACCCTGTTTCCTCTGTGTGCTGTCAGGAGCAGGGAATATGGATTTTGTGTGTCCCCTCAGCCCCAGAAATCTGGGAGCTTTTTGTCACCCTTTATTTCACAGCAGACACTCAACCTGCCCTGCCACCTCTTTTCAAAATCTCTTTGTTCTTATTGACCTTACTTTATCCTTGTCTAAATACATACCTGGCAAGTGGAAGACCTCATACATGTGATTTTAATTGTGTGGTAAAGTTTTGCATGAATGAAACTGGAGTAGCCAGAGGGAGACTGAGACATGGCCATCTGCTCACATCCTTGCAAATTCCCTGGAATCTGACTTTAGGTGTCTGAGTTCTTTGCTTCTAAGTGCCACTGAGTCTGTGCTGTCTCTAAATGACCAACTGTTTCTTAAAACCTTAGTTGAAAAAAAATGTATACCTCAGAGTGAGCTGACAATTGGCCCCTGGGTATGTTTGGTCTTAGTGTTCCTAATTCTTGGCTCGAGCCATGAGGAGGGATTGTTTAACGTGGTGGAACATGAAATAAGGTGTTGTTAAAAATTGGTGGTTTATTTTGAGCAGCTCAGATTGCAGCCTTTGGAGAGGTGTTATGCATGGAGGTGGGAGAACCCTTCAGAGAGACTTGAGTGAGGCAGAGGGAGCTCTCCAACACTCACACGAGGTGACCTCTGCACATCCTGTGCCTTGGTTAACCTTGGCTGGCCTTGGCTGTCCCCCAGAAGGTTTTTCAGACTTTTAACAGGAGCTCCCCAGCAATCCCACAGTGCACAAGCCTTTAAACTGCTCTCCATGCAACCACTTCTGAATATAAGCAATTAAAAGTACAAAAGGCCCTTAATTATCCAAAGCATGTTGCTTCTGGCTTTCATTCATTGATATTTCTGTTTGCTGCTTCTACAAATGTGAGCTTTTCAGGTCAGTTGCTTTGGTGTTTTCCTGAAAATTAGTGCATTGGCATTAGGCAAAGTGCAAGGAAGGCTGTGCTCTAAAGGTGATAAATACATGGAAATAAAAACCAGAAGCACAAAGGCAGCAGGGAAAAAAAAAAGGCAAAAATCAAGTTGTCCAAGTCAGTGAGTAGAAATTAGTAAGATTCTGTTGTACTGGGCAGCAGTAACAGTAGCAGCAACACAGCAGCACAGCTTGTCTCTAAAACACCCCAGCTTTTCTTTATTTACACATTTATTTCTATTTTTCATATGTTTAATGTCCATCACAAAGGAACCCAGTAGAAATCCTCACCTGACAGGCAGGCACAGACTGAGTCATGTTTAACTGAGTCATGTTAAACATCCCAGCTTTTCTTTATTTATACATTTATTTCTATTTTTCATATGTTTAATGTCCATCACAAAGAAACCCAATAGAAATCCTCACCTGACAGGCAAGCACAGACTGAGTCATGTTAAACATCCCAGCTTTTCTTTATTTATGCATTTATTTCTCTTTTTCATATGTTTAATGTCCATCACAAAGGAACCCAGTAGAAATCCTCACCTGACAGGCAAGCACAGACTGAGTCATGTTTAACTGGGTGAGGATGAAGGGCTGTGTTGGAATGGTTTGGAAAATGTTGTGAGAAATCAGCAGAATGGATGGTTTGGACAGTCCAAATACCTGTGAGGGAGGATTTCTGGCCTCAGAAGCAGTGGGACCTTTGCAAGCAGGTCAGCAGAGTCCATCCAACAGGTAAGCAAGCTGGTGACATCTCAGTGCAGCTTCTCTCTTATGATATTTCTGGAAAATCCAAGCAAAAATTCCCTGTCAGAACCAGGTTTGTGGTCACCACAGGAGGATCCTCTCTATTTCCTGTGCCAGTCCTTGGCAGATCCTTAGAAGAAAGGGAGAGAAAAACAAACAATAGGTGCAAAGACATCAATCTTTGCTTTATAAAAAGCAGCATAACATGACTGATGGGCTGGTGCACGTTAGGAGAAGGGTTGCAGTGTTAATAGTTTTGAAGCTGACCCACACTAGGACACCAATCAAAGTTAATGAGCTGAGTGTAGATTAAAAGGACAATATAGAACACATCTGCTCTAATGGCATCTCCTCTCTGCTTCTGACTGCACCTTCAGGAAGCCTGGGAATGATGAATGAGGCACTTGGATTAAAAACCTTCTGCATTGTCATTAACTGCATTCAAATCAGGAAGGCTGGTGTTGCTTATCACAGAGATAACTTGGGGCAGATATGACAGCCCTCACCCAAACATTTCAATTCACCAGCTGAAGGCTTTTTAAATAAGTGTTTATTTATTTGTATCTTTCCTTCTCTGGCTGCCAATCTGGAAGACACTCATCAGTGCATCTTTCTTTCGTACCCTTGGTGGCTGAGTTTCAACTTTTTGAAAAGAAAGTAAGAAATAACAGAACCTACTTGTTGACATGGATGCAGAAGAAAACTGTGGTTTTTTCCAAAATTGAGAATGTCAAGATAAGGTGCCATTTTTGGGCTTCTTTCCATGAATCCAAGCTGAAGACTGCCATTGTTCAGTGAGTTCCACCCCAGGCTGGTGACTGCCAGTGGGATGGAGCAATGCTGAGAGCTGCACAGATGTGTGGTAAGGAGAGGGATGTACCTTTGAGAATCTGCAGTCTAAATGAATGCAACAGGCAAATTATTGGAGAGGCTGCTTAAGTCTTGTTAGTCCTTTAATGTTTTTTGTAAGCTCCTGTTTGTTTCTGCTGCTCTTTCCAAAGTCAGTCAAGTTTTAAACAAATCACTGCATTTCTGTCTTCTTTTAATTCTTTTTTCCCCCTTTTTAATATTTTAATAATTTTTTATTTTTTCTTTCTTAAGTAACTGTTCAAAGATCTCTGAGTTCTGAATGCCTCAGGCACTCTGTAAAGCACCCCCACAAGCAGTTAGCCCCAGTGTCTCTCAATTTAGAGTTTATTTCCCTAGGATTTGTTCCTGTGCTTTTCAAGGCAGGAAGAACTCTATGCATAGAATTCTGCCTGTGAACACCATATAAATTATGTAGCACAGACTGAGAGCCTTTATGAAACTTGTGCTGGAGGTCTCAAATGGGGAATGAATGGTTTTGCAGGGTTTGGATCATTGTGTGCTTCTCCCCAAGGGCAAACATCAGCTGGGCAAATTCATCGTGGGTCTGCTCCTGCCTTTGGCAGTGTAAGCACAGCCTGTTCTGTGGGGAGATGCCTTGAAACAGGAGTGGAACTGCAAGAATCCCTGCCTGGGAGAGGGAACTGAATATCTGAGGGCCACTGGGGTGCTTCCAAAGAGACAGGTATTTTAAAACCAGCAGAAAATTCTGCAAACAAAGAGCTGTACCTTGTATTTACTGGTTCTGGAGGAATGGCTGAGGTGCCACTTAGCTGGACAGGACTTCAAGGCATGCAGGGGCTGTTCAACATTTGGTCTGGGGCTGAGCTGGATGGTGAAATTTCAGACACAGCAATATAATTCTTGATTAAATTTTACCCTGCAGTTACTGATAGTATATACAGTTAAAAGCAAATGAGAACATATGTTCTTCTAAGTAAAACTTTCATTTATAGCCAGGGTTTTCTAAAGCACTGAAAGTATCTGCATTTTTAAAGGCTCTAAAGAAAATGAAAGGGAAAAAAAAAAAAAGAAACAGTAGTGCATTCTGCTGCAGAGTTTTGTGTGGCTGAGTAAAAAAAAGGTTTGAGCTGCAGAAACCTGCTTAATCCCTGCCTGAAATCTGAGCAGACTGGGGCCTTGCACTGCAGCTCCTCAGAGTGATGAGAGGTTACCCTGGTGCCCTGATGCTGCTTCTTCTCCAGCTGGAAAGCTGTGGTGGTAGAAAGGCTTCCCAGGAAAATTTGGGGACCATACTCCAACTGCTTCAATGGTTCAGCCATGAGAGGGTCAGTATCAGTTTAAAAAAAAAATATCTGCATAGCATTTGATTGAGCTAACTTTGGTGACTTTGACATACATGAGGAAACTTTGTCACATGACAGACTTTTTTTTCCTGAATGATTTCTAGGAAATGGGAGCTCAAGGGACAGCAAATTGCCATAAAACCTAAATCAGAGGGTTTTGTTCTACATTGTGAAGTCCATCTGTAATATGCAGAGTACAGTCAGATGTGTGTCTTGATCAGTTTTTAATGGGATAAAAGATCTGGGGGAATTGCTGTTGGCTTTCTGGCATTATAAAGAAAGTACAGGAAGGATAATGTTATTTACACATGGCTCTATGTAGGCATAGAACCCTTCAGTGCCCACCATTAACTGGGGATTAAATGAGAAGTAAAACTCTGGCAGCACTGAGAGATTTCACAGAAACCTTGTGGTTTCCCTGTTCATCTTCTCCACAAAAATAACCAAGATTTCCTAGGGCTCACTGGTGCTATCTGTTACCATGGAGACTGGGGTTCAGGTTGGTTTTGAGGCACAGAAAACTGGTGGCTGTGGACCCATATCAAAGCTCTCTCCTTTAAAGTAAATATTATGTACAGGCACAGTGAAAGACTCATTTGCAGAAGTGCCCAAGCTGGAAGAAGCAGGAATGTTAAGGATCAGACCAAAGGTCACTGGGAGCTCAGTTCTTCCACTGCTGGGGAAGCTGAGCAATAAAATGTCACTCTTGATGAAGTGCTTTCAAAGGTTGTTATTACTGAATGTCTGAGGAAAAGCAGTGCTGGACAAAAGCAAAACTCAAAAGAACTATTGCTCTGCAGATGATATTGAATAACACACATAATGGCCTGATAGCAACAGGGAGGCAGAATCATGTCTTGGTGTGACCCATAGAATTCTTGGGCCAGATTTGGGGCACTTCATAAAAGAAATCTCCTTGGATTTTTTCATCAGCTGGATTTTCATCCACCCTCCTCTTCAGCTGGAGAATTCCTGCTTGGAGGAGAATTCCTGCTGGGTGCCATTTGTACATTGATGCCACTTCTGCTGCCAGAAACCAGAACTGGAGCCCTTCCTCCCTCTCCTGTGGCAATAGGAACTTTTCCTCCTGACTTCTCCCATCTCACTGAAGAGATGAATAACGTGGATCTTGTGCCACTTTCAGCTCTGTGCTTTTAAAGCTGACCTGTTAAATTATCAGTTTTCTGTCCAGTTTGTCCAGGGCTTTTAGGTCCTACCAGATGTTTTTCTGCCCTAGCACAGGATGTGGTTTTAGGCTGGTTGGGAGAAATGTGCATGCAGTATGATAAAATTTATGATTTATTAGTTTTAAACCTCTTCATCAAAGGTGCTGATAAAATGTAGCTCTGTATTCTAATTAAACTGTTGTGGGAAGAGTTTCTGAGGCCAATATCCAGTTGATTTGCAGTTAGCCATCATGAGTAGAATTTTTAGAAATCCATGCAGGGAATGATCAAGAAGAACATCTGGTTTTGAAAATGGCAGTTTAAATTTCAAAGGAACTGTTTACATTTTAATAGCCCTATTCTCTGAGAGTTCCAGGGGTCTGATACTTCTGATTAGAAAAATGATCTCTGGCCCCACATTTTGTATTTGGTATTCAGTGTGGTGACAGACCTAATGAAATTATCTTGTATCTATGTGGATGCATGTAATGTGCAATTATGGAGGGATTCCACTGTCTCTTAGCAAGGAATTATCATGGTATCCCTTTAAAGTCTGGGATTTCAGTAAAAGGCAGGGAGAATGGCATCTAAAGTAACTCTCAAGGATAAAACTGAAAAGGATTCCAGTTATTTGTTTTAATGAGGAGAAGTTTTTTGTTTTCAGTGTCACTTGCTAAATGACTGACTGATGTAGGAGTGGCTTTTCAAGCAGCCTGATTCAATCTAAAATTTAGGCTCCTCAGTGACCTGAATATTTTAAAACACTCCCTCATTGGTGTCTATTAATCATAGGCACACTATTAATAAGTACCTTCAACATCCAAAGAGCTTATTGTTGATTTTTTTGGGGGGCTTAGAGTTGCTGTAACTTACATGTGTGTGTCTGTATGTGAAATGCATCCTGGAGCATGAGGGTGGGGCTTACCCCAGGACAGTTGACAAAATTGTCCAGTTTCTTGTGATTTCAGTGTCAAAATAATTTTCTCATCTAGATGTGCAAACTGACTGCAACCTCAACTTGTACTCTGCACAGATATTTTCAATTATAATTGAAAATTGTACTTTTGTACAAAGTTCAATTGTACCATTGAAAATATGGCACAATTGAAAAAAAATTGTACAATTGAAATATTGGCCTGATGGTGCCAGGCACTTCCTGGGAAAAGGTCTCACTGCCCGTGGTCTGTAACTTTGCACATCAAGAGACTGAAATTTTCAGTGTGAAGAATTTCTTAAAGAGTAATGGTATGATTGTTTATGGGGTTGGGTGTTTGGTTTGGGGTTTTTCTAGGGTGGAAAAGGGGCTGAAATCTGCAGCACAGAGCCAGAAAAGCTTCACCATTGTCAAGAATGAAGCTGGGACAGAAGACATTCCATTCTGCTAAAATTCTCCTTTGAAGAAGCCTCATGCCCTGACTCTCCAAGGCAGGAAATTGAAATCTGCTAGGGATTAACCACTGAGCCAGGGATTCCTTTTGATTTCCTCCTGAAATTGAAATGCAGCCTGTCTATTTGGGGATTTTTGCTCATTGTGGCCCGATGTGCCAGCTGGGTGATGGCTTTTTTGTTAGCCTCTGTCTGTCCTTCCACCCAAAATCTCTCCCCAAACAGGGAGCTGCAAGGAGCATGAGCATCTCTGTCTTCTGATCTTTCCTGCACACTAAATTTGTGTGATTCCCATGAAGCACTCCCTGTGCTACCTTGCAGAGATAATCCTAGCCTCTCTCTTCCAAGCTGGTACTCCTTCTCCTTCTCACCTAATTCATTTCCTTGGCATTTTCGTGCATTTGACATTTGGCACCCTTTACTTCAGAAACTTTTAAACAGCTCTCATCAAGAGCTTTATATTTTGTGACAAGTTTATAACTTTAACCAGAAGTTTTCAAACCTGCTGCAGGAGTGCAGGGGCTCGTGTCTTCAGTGACAAACCTTCAGGAGGTTTCCAAAATGTCAGGTGTAGGAATGTGCCCCCCTGTTGGTGGAGAGACAAAACTATCCTTTGTCTCCTTAAAAAGGAAATAAGCCCAGAAGTTTCTCTCCTCAATTGGGTGAAAAGACACCTCATAGGATCTGGGGGACTTCACCTCAAAATTAAGGATAGCCAATTGGACAGAAGCCAATAAGTCCCACCCAAGCACTTCACTAGAAAAAGAAGAGAGGAACTGATTGATTTTGTGAGGTGTTTTACCAGGAGCAAGAACCTCTTGCCCCTGGCTCGGGTTTTCTCTGAAAAGAGCTTTGCTATTTTGCCTTTTATTAAAACTTTTCTGTTTCCAACACTGCCACAGGAGCCATCCTGCTGACTTTGTGCCATGTGAGGTGGCTGAGCCATCTCAAATGTGATTTAAATCCAAGAGCTTATGAGCCCTGGCTGGAGGAGACCCTTATATCAGTCAGGGGGGTTCTTAGGAAACACCAGCACGTGAAAACAAGTGACATGCCTAAGCAAACTCCAGGACAGAGGTCTGGGAACATCTTGAGAAAGTTCAGTGGCACTGTTTCTATGTGGTTATGGGATTGCCAGCTTGGCACTTAGGCCGTGGAGGGCAGTTGTTTACCACAACATCCCCTCGGGGTTTGTAGACAGATCATCACAGTCGCTGCTTTCTATTGAAGAAACTCGTGCCTGGAGCATCTGATGTGAAGTGTATTGGAAGAGATCTGTGCAGCTCATCTCTCTCTGCTGAGACAGTCACTGGCCCATGCTGTCAGTCTGATCACTTTCAAAAGCCCTAAAAAAAAACCCAACAGCATAGCCTGAGAAATGTTGATGTTTATGAGATGCTCACATACTTCATTTATAAGAGTCAAATGCCTAAGCAATGAGCCAAATATAGCTACCCTTTTATAAAGGCAGGGAATCAGAAAAAAAGTACAACAGATGTGTAATTTTTTTGTAGATGTATCTATTTATTCAATACTACAGGGCCTGAAAAACCTAAATATAATATAATATAATATAATATAATATAATATAATATAATATAATATAATATAATGTAATGTAATGTAATATAATATAATAATATCGTATATTATAATATCATATCATCATATCATATCATATAGTAAATTATAATATAGTATAATATAGTATAGTATAATATAATATATAATAAATATATATTTTCTTTTATAGAATACCTATTTTAACACAAATATTAAAAATATTACAATGCCTGAAACACTTAAATTTTTTTTTCTTTGTTATGCAGACATAGGCACATTCCCACCTTATGGGGAAAGAACAGGAGCCAAAATGTCCCTTATAAATCCTATTTCAGACTAATAGAGGAACTCCTAACTTCAGTGGCCTTCGAATCCCACCCTGGGAGATTTTATGGGTTGCCCAAATCCGAAGTTCTGGAAGCAGGCAGAAGGAAATCCAGTTCCTAGCATAGCTCAGCTCCATGACTGCCACTTCCTCCACCACCTGTAAAATTGTGCTGACCTAAACGTGGTGGGAAAGATGCAAGCTGAGAGCAGAGAGCTTCCACTGCTGGGGCTGAAGGCAGTCTGGCTGACAGGGCAGTGTGTGCAAACCCAGGGCACCACTGGGAATATTCCTCTGTCT
Organism: Haemorhous mexicanus; assembly: GCF_027477595.1. Taxonomy (NCBI): domain Eukaryota; kingdom Metazoa; phylum Chordata; class Aves; order Passeriformes; family Fringillidae; genus Haemorhous; species Haemorhous mexicanus. The sequence continues at coordinate 4,178,882 of NC_082350.1, read as the reverse complement.
GCTCTGGGGTGCCCTGACCCCCAGGGCAGCTCTGACTCTGACCCTCATCCATGGAGAAAGTTCCCCAGACTCCAAGATAGACTGGAACCCCCAAAAGTGTGCAATAGATTATAGAGAGCAGTATGGGTGTGTCACTGGGTGAGAAATTGAGGGTGTGGGATTTTTAGGATGTTGTGGATGGAAGCAAGATGGAGGCACAGGGTGCTGTCCTGGGTTTCTTCTTCATGCTGCTTCTTCCTCCTTCTCCATGGGTTTGGGTGGCATTTTGTAATTGGGCAGAGAAGTCTGCACTGGGGGCTCTGTGGGATCAGTTATTGGGGTAAAAGGGAAAATAATCCAGGTGTCAGCTCTTCATGGGATAGTTTAGTCTTAAAAGCCCTTGTGCCAAGAGATTGTTGGGCATTTTGTGCCTTCTAATGAAAAGGTGCTGCACTCCCAGCAGTGAGACTGTTTTACTGATAGGAAATAATAAACACCTGAGTCCCAACATGAACCCACTGTCTGGAGTGCCTTCAATCCAGAGCCAGAGAAAGCACAACTGGGACCCCTGTAGCAGTGTCACAGGGGACCCTTTCCTGGTGGGACAGGTGCCCCAGCTGCCCTGGGAGATACAGGACAGGGTGAAACCAGTCCAAATGTGTTTTAAACTGGTAAAACCAGTGTGTAATGCACCTTCCTGTTAAGGATGGGGAACGTTGTGTGGCAGCTGCACGTGGAGGCAGAGAAAGCTCATCCAGTGTTGTAGTTGAGATGGTCTTGGTTGAGACAGAGACAATGCAAAGCAACACACTCCATTTTCAGAAGGCTTCAAACTGGTTTTATTCCAGCATGCATGCTTTTTATCCATTCTTACAGAGCTCATCAGTTCACACTTCACTCATTGGGCAGGAGAGACAAACCAAGTGCTCACTGGAACAGGCAGCTGCAGCTTTCTCTTGTTTATCCTTCTTTCTTTCTTGGTTTCTATGTCAACGACCTTGGTAGGAAATTCTTTCAGGGTAAACATGGATCCTCTTCTCAAACTTCTCTCTGGCTCACAGAAATCACTGTAAAACCTCTTCCACACCCCAGGACATTGCAAATGCTGCTCCTCACAAGCTGTGCCTGACCCTGGCTTCACTGCTGCTGCTTTAATGGAATTCCTGTTCTCATAACCCACAGAAATTATGTGGGCTTAGGGTCCAGGGCACGTGGCAAACACACACAATGAGCATTACTCATATCTGTACCCAGCTTCTGTAATTGTGAACCAAGAAGCAATTTTTGTCCCTAGGTGCTGGTAAGGAGCTGAGGCTGCCTCGATAGTGCAGTGAATAGCACCATCTAGGGACCAGGATGCTTTTAGGGCCTTCAAATTGTGCAGGATGGCCTGAATGTCAGCTGGACACGTGCCCTTCATCCAGCCATACTTTTTAATGTTTATACTATTGCAGGCACAGTTATCATATTTCCCCCAGTTTCTATCTATCTATCTATATAGATGCATAATAATTCACATACATTATATTTCTCTCAGTTTCTATCTATATATATGCATAAAAATTCACATGCATTATATTTCTCTCAGTTTCTGTCTATCTATATATGCATAATAATTCACATACATGATATTTCTATCCATTTCTATCTATATATATGCATAATAATTCACACACATTATATTTCTATCAATTTCTATCTATATATATATGCATAATAATTCAGATACATTATATTTCTCTCAGTGTGTCATATATATATGTGTGTGTATTGTGAGTGTGCTCCTAGCAGTGCAAAGCTGAAATGGAGACTAAATCCATATTTGCAAACAGAAATATGCTCCACATTCTCAGAATTCTTTGGGGCTGCTGTTATCAGCTGGTGTTGATGCAGCAGCTGGTCTCTCCTGTGCTGTAACAGGCTTTTCCAAATATTTGTGCCAGAAATGTAGCAGTTGATCCTGTGTGCACTGCAGAGAAAATGGGAATTGCTGCCTATTCTGCTTTAAAGTCTCTCCCTATGCAAAATGGGGAAGATAAAGATAATAGTAGTGGGAGACTTCAGGAGGGGTCAGAGCTGCTGTTTTAAGGAAAATGTTTTTACACAATAAAGCCATTTCTGTCCTGTAATTTAATCAGAGTGTCCTGGCCAGAGCTGGGATTATAATCTCCTTGATGAAAACACTTTAGGATTCCTTGATTCAGACTAATATCCTGAAAGCTGTTTATTGCTCAATAAATCAGTAAATCAATAAATTTAGAGAAAAAATCAACTAAAAGAGACTAGACTCAGAAACTGATGTAACCATAATAACAAACCTGGATGTTATAAAGTGATCTTTTAAAAACATAATCTTACTGTGCCCTACTCAGTTAGCCTGGTCACCATTAATTTAAATGTTTCTCTTTTTTATGCTATCAAGAGTACTTGGCCTCCAGGTGGGTTTTGTTCATTCTTGTTATGTTAAACAAGTTCTGTTTGAGAAGAACTTGTAAACTCCAAACACTCTTTTAAGGAAATAGCTGTTTTGCAGAGGCACCTGATTTTTGCTGAGCTATTTGCCCTGGTAAATATTAACATTTAGCTGTATTTGTAAAATGATATTCATTAATGCAAATTTCATGCAGTCTGCAGTATGCTTGTGCAGACAGTGTTCATATACCATGTCATTATTGTGGATGCATCTCAAACTTAAGCCAGCTGATGTTGCTGTCTGTCTGAGTGGTTGTTGGTGGGGAGGAATGATGTCTCTTGCACTTGGGTATGACCCATTGGTTCCTTCCTTTGAAGGTCCTGCTCCTGGAGAGATAATTCTGAGTCAGTTTTCCATAAAATGATAGCTAGCCACGACAGCCTTCTGTTTAAATCAGTGCTGCAACCCAAGCTAAGGCGCCAAGTGCAATTTTTCTTTTTGTTCTTTTTCTGCAGTGAATTGCGATGTAAAAAATTCTGCCATTAAATCTGAACAATCATTTTATGGTTTTACATTACTATTGAGTCACTGCTTTACCACTTCAGTACTACTGTACTATGTACTTCATTTTCCATGTCTTTATTTTTGCTTAACCCACAGGAATCACTGATGCAGTAAAAATTCTGGCTTTTCAGTCACTCTGCAAATAACAAGAGTTTTGCTTGCAGTCTGGACTAGATTGAATATTGTTGGTTCCTAATTTTTTTACACCTGCAATGTGTCAGACAGTACTCAAGAAGTATGTTCCTGTCACCATCATACTTTCTGAAAAATCCCTTCACCAGGATTTCTTCTCCTGGGAAGCTGAGAAGCCTCAGGGGAAAAATGAAAACAATAATTATCTGATTTGCTTCTCCTGTGTTTTGCTGCTTTGGAATGTGGTTTGGAGATTGTTTATCCAACAGGTGATTGTTTGATTGGTTTCATGTGAATCGTTTTGACTTAATGACCAATCATGGTCAGGCTGTGCCAGGACTCTGGAGAGTCACGAGTTTTTCATTAGTGTCTTGTTAAGCCTTCTGTAAGTATCCTTTCTCTAGTCTTTAGTGTAGCTTTAGTATAGCATTCCAATAATATAATATAATATAATATAATATAATATAATATAATATAATATAATATAATATAATATAATATAATATAATATAATATAATATAATATAATATAATATAATATAATATAATATAATATAATATAATATAATATAATATAATATAATATAATATAATATAATAATAGCCTTCTAAGAACATGGAGTCAGATTCATCCCTGCCATGGGGGATCCCAGGAAATACCACATGTTCTAACCCAAGCAATGCTCTTTAAGTGCAGTCCCACATTCAGGCACACAGTGAGCTCCCTCCTCACTGAAGCTGCCTAGGATTTCCATCTGCAGAGTCGTGGAGCTGGAATATTTTCCATTCTCCTGTCAGATGTCCATGTGTGGCTAAGCTCTGCCTGACAGTGGGAGGTCAGGGACAGAGGTGCTGAGCTGATGGCTTGAGTGAGGGACTCCACTTCTAAACTGCTCTTACAAACCTGCCTTGCTGGAAACTTACAGCCCTCTCAAGAAGTCTGTTGAAGAAACCACAGGTTCATTTTGGAACAGCTGCTATGACTCATGCCAAACTTAGAAGGAAAGTTTAAAAAAACTTCCCTAAAATCTCTCTAAAAAACCACATTTCTTCCTTTTCCTAGGTAATTCCCAGAAGCTGGCCCTGGTTCCACAGTGAGTTCCCTGTGACAGATAGATAGGTTTCCAAGGACACAATTATTGTTTTAAGAGGAAGTGATCCTACTTCATATCAGTGGGCATCAACAGCTCAACCCTTCCACTGCCTCTCACCTGAGCAGGGACCCGTGCCTTCAGGTGAGCTGATCTTCTGCAGTTTGCTAAATTGAGCTGATCCAATCTTGTCTTGGATGTTTTATAGTTGTACAGACCCCGAGTTGCTGATGATAGGCTGTGGAATTGAAGTCCAGCTCCTCTAAAATCACATCATTCTCTCACGAGGTGGCACAGCCATCCTGGGACATTTTCTTTTCTCTCTTTTTTTTCTTTTGTTTTCTTTTCTTTTTTTCCCAAATGTGTGTCAGTGCTGGTCAGTCTGAGGCTGGGCTCTCTCCTCTCAGCTGTCAGGAGTGGTTTGATAGTGGATCAGAGAAGTTGAGGTGTTGGTTTGAACCCAAGAGCTGCAATTCTTGGCCTCTCCTACAGTGTGAGCATTCCAAGTTTGGGTGCAGTGGAGTCAGCTCAGAGTAGGGCATCAGAGATGAGGGATGTGGTTTGTTTTGGGAGAGGCTGTAAATAGACAGAGACAGCTGAAGGAGTGAGAGGATGAGGCCAAGACAAGCATCTCCATTGTCACAAGGGCTGTGGGGAGGGGCCATGGGGAAATGACACAGCTTCTTACCTTTCAGAAGTCAGAAAGTGCCTCTGATGCAAGGACATGAACAGGTTTGAAAGAAGCTAGGAGGAGGTGTTTTGTCATACATTGTGCTGTAATAGCTCTGGAATGTTGCCAGAGGCTGTAGAGGAGACTGGAAGTGGATTTAGGAAAATAACTGACAGGTTCAGGGATGAGAGCTCCCATCAGTGACAAGAAGCCTGAGGGTCTGGATACAGCTCCTGGAAATCTCTCAGCTGCTGATTCCTGGAGTGTGCAGCAGGGAAATAAACATTCTGTAAGGAGTTTTTCTTAAGGAAGGAGAGGTAAAAAATTTGCTTTTAGCCACTGAAGAGTAAAGTTTGCAGGCAGATAAATCCACAGTCAGACCCTGAGTGTCTGTTCCTGTGTTTGAGGCATTCTTTGTGTTTCTGCAGCAGGCTGGTAGCAGGACAAAGCTTAACTGGCTACATTTATTGTTATTATTGTTATTATTGTTATTGTTATTATTGTTGTTATTATTATCTGGCTACGTGTCGCCCTGATATTTTAAGTTTTTCTAAGCCTTCTGATGTTTACATTCTTGTAACAAACTTTCTCACACACTTTCTGTAAATAACTTATTGTTTTGCATTCTTTTACGGAGGAGGAGAAATTTGATGGACTGTTGGTTTGTCCAGTGTCATTGGAGAGGTGGCACTGTCACCCTCCAATCCACTGTCACTTTGGGAAATCTGTAAATGTTGGAGTCAGAAAATAAACTGCCCTTTTTTCACCTTGAGAGCAGCAGTGTGTGCCCTCGTGTTGTTTCGTGTCCTCTAGTGACAGCTCCACCTCTAACAGATGGCACACTGACTGCCCCAGAGGTGGTGTTAGCCTTTTATTTAAATATGGAGTACATTAAAAACAGTTCTGGGTTGCATTTCTGAAGTTTTTGTTACTTCTGGTAATAAATCTCATTTTCCCTGTGGTTACTGTAGCATCCACACACAACAAATGAGCACGGATTGTTCAGAGAGGTTTGCCAACCCAGAATTGCTCTTAATAATTTTATTATTTTACCATCATGCATTTAAGCATGTACTCCCAGATTAGACAGTCAGGACTAGAATGCAGCCTATTTTGTGAAGAAAATCATCTTAAATACAAGTGCTGCTTGTGGATCAATTGTTACCACTCACAACCAGATTTAGAAGCAGATTGTCTGGACTTCTGACAATATCCATATTTAAATGCTATTGATAGGAAATAAATGTTTACACACAGTAACTCTTTTCCCTAAATTCCCTTTCACACAGTTTGCCTGAATAAGTAAAAATGCATTCTCCTCCAACCTCCAAATGCAGCACACAATTCTGTATCAGATTTTCCCCTCTGGTCAGAGTGGGAGAAAGTCATGTCCTTTTCCAGGAGAGCTTTTGGGTGGGGATAACTAATGAGTACCTGTGTTCAGTGCTGTCAGTCTGTCACAAATAGTGTGTCCTTGTCTTCTGGGAGGTCTCCAAAGTGCATCAGATTGGATAACTTATATTATATATATATATATATATATATATATATATATATATATATATATATATATATATGTAAATAAAATAAAATATATTATATTATATATTATATATATATATATATATATATATGTATGTTCTGAGGACAAACACTTAGATTCTGCTCTTCTTGTGACTGAAACCCAGTGATACAGATACCTAAATAAAGATGGTTTTCTTTGTACCTGTCTCTGTCTCCCCTGCTCAAGACTGATTAGTGTCCTCTGTGGTTAGTCTGCATTTTTTGTCAGTTTTGTTTTAAATTATGAACTTGTCTGAAATACATGGCTATAAATACATCTTTTCTCTGGGTTTTTGACGGAAGATGTCACAGAAATATCAATCCTTGATCCTAAATTTAGCAGCAGTGGCTTGTTACTAATTTCAGAGGTTGGCAGGGGAGTCTGCAGGGGACTCTTGTGCAAACATCCTGCAAAATCAGTTTGTTTCCATGATTCTAAAATCAGTACAGAAATGTGCCAAAGCCAAAAAAACAGAAGTGCAGCTTGTGCCTTTGTTATGGCCGCATTGGTATTTGTTTGCTTGTTTTAGCTTTTTGAACATTTATATCACAACTATGCATAGACAGTAATGGATGTTAATCATCTGTATCACAGATTAAAGCTTTTCACCAGTGCTAGACACTTTGCAGCTGCAGTTTGGGGCTGGAGCTGGTGGGAGAATTTGGGTTGTACCCACCACTGAAACCTGCCCACCCCTTTGGGTCTGAGTGCTTTGTGTTTGAGCACTCCCTGAACCATATTGCAGGAAACACTGGAATTACTCATTAGTGAGCACACTGAAGCACAGTTCATTGTTATTTGTTATTTGCATTGTTACTTGACTCTCCATGATAATCACAGAGTGTTTCGAGGTGCCATTTAAAGTCCTTTTGCCATCACCAGATGGAGAAAAGCTTTTTTGGCCTGGACTGCTGTCACCAACATGTTCTATGAAAAATTCTTTCCTTAGGATTTTTCCTCCTGAGAAGCTGAGAGGCCTCAGGAACAAACTGTAAACAATGATTCTCTGCTGCTGTGGAATGCACCAGGTGGATCTGGGATTGGTCTCATCTGGTTGTTTCTAATTAATGGCCAATCCCAGCCCAGCTGTCTGGACTGTCTCAGTCAGAGACAAACCTTTGTTATTCATTCCTTTTCTATTCTTAGACAGCCTTCTGCTGAAATCCTTTCTTCTATTCTTTTAGTATAGTTTTAATATAATATATATCATAAAATAATAAATCAGCCTTCTGAAACATGGAGTCAACTTTCTCATCTCTTCCCTCATCCTGGGACCCCTGTGTACACTGTCACAGACTGTCACTTACCTGTTTCATGGCTGTCCTAGGAGGGGGTTCTTGTGGCAAGGGGGACACCCTGCAGTGTTGGATTGCACAAGTTATTTAGTTGTTTGCACTGGGTGTTTGGTAATTTGCACTGTTCCCATGATTCTTGCACTGCAGCAGGTGCCATGCCATTTGAAATATCCTTTTCCTCAGTTTTAAGTTGTTGTCTGGCTGCCACCCCATGGTACATTTTGCCTCCCCACCTTCTGGCTCAGGAAAATGCCAAATGTTCCTGTGGTTTCCTGCAAAGCTTCTGCTTCCTGCCTTTAACTGGGAGCAAATTCCAGAACTTTCTGGCAGGACACCTGGAGAAAAGAGGCTAAAACAGTGCCACTGTGAAGGACAGAGAGAAGGCTACAGCAGAGTGCAAATTTCACTCTTTGCTTTCTCCTGGCTGTAGTGAGCTGAGGAGGGGATCAGCTCAAGCAGATTTTGTTCATACATCCTTGGCACTCCTATCCAATGGAGCAGCATGGACATGCTGAAACCCATTTCAGAGAGAAAAGCCTGTAGCCTCACCCTTTTTGTGAATTATTGGAAATGTGACTATTTGTGAATTATTGGAAATAGAAATATATTGGAAATATATAGGAAATGTGTCTATTCTCAAGATAGCCTCTTGAGAAACATCATTTTTGTGAGAGACTCAGGAAAGACACAGGCAGATAATCCCATCCACCATATTTCAGGCAACACAAACAATCCATTACAAGACACCACAGCAGGATTCATATTACATCAGTTATTCATTAGCTGGGATTCAGAAATGATGAGGAGCTGTGTTCTGGATTGTGGCAGTACCAGCTGTGGTTTCTCTGGCTCTGGATTGAAGGCACTTGAGACGTTGGGACTCAGGTGTTCATTATTTCTTACCAGTAAAACAGTCTCACTGCTGGAGGTTCTGCAGCTTTTCATTAGAAGGCACAAAATGCCCAACAATCTCTTGGCACAAGGGCTTTTAAGACTGAACTATCCAATGAAGAGCTGACACCTGGATTATTTTCCCTTTTACCCCAATAACTGATCCCACAGAGCCCCCAGTGCAGACTTCTCTGCCCAATTCCAAAATGCCACCCAAACCCATGGAGAAGGAGGAAGAAGCAGCATGAAGAAGAAACCCAGGACAGCACCCTGTGCCTCCATCTTGCTTCCATCCACAACATCCTAAAAATCCCACACCCTCAATTTCTCACCCAGTGACACACCCACACTGCTCTCTATAATCTATTGCACACTTCTGTGGGTTCCAGTCCATCTTGAAGTCTGGGGAACTTTCTCCATGGATGAGGGTCAGAGTCAGAGCTGCCCTGGGGGTCAGGGCACCCCAGAGCAGACAGAGGAATATTCCCTGTGGTGCCCTGGGTTTGCACACTGGATCCAGTCCATTTGAGCCACACATTCTTGTGTCAGTCAGGACAGGACTGCCATGATTTGGATGCACTGATTTCCACCTGGAGGTGCAGTATCCCACCCCTGCAGGCCTCCTTGGACAGGACTGGTGGGCTGCCCCTGCCTGGATGCCAGGTGCCCACCTGAGCTGCTCTCTTGTCCCCCTCCTCAACTGGGCAGAGGCCAGAAAATACAACCAAAGGCTCCTGGGCTGAGAAAAGCAGCTCAGGCAGAGATCACAGAGAGAACTTTCATGGGCAAAACTTTTAATTAATTAAATTTAATTAATTTTAATCTCAAGCTGCACCAAGGGAAATACAGGTTGGATATTGGGAAAAAGTTTTCCACAGAAAGAGTGATAAAGTTCTGGAATGGCTGCCCAGGGAGGTGGTGGAGTCCCCATCCCTGGGTGTGTTTAACAAAGCCTGGATGTGGCACTGGGTGCCAGGGGTGTGTTGAGCTGTTTGGGCAGGGTTGGACTCTCTGATCTTGAAGATCTCTTCAGCCTGGTCATTCTGTGATTCTGTGAATTTATTGCCAATTAAATCAGAGAAAGGTAATGAGAAATAAAACTAAGAAACCTCTAAAGCAACAGGAAATGATATTCTGACATCCTCTTCTAGACACCTCATCCCTCCTAGACACCTCTATATAAAACTATTAAATGCTGAAATGTTCCTTGAAACACGGAAAAGAAAAAAAGCGTTTGTAATTCATGGGAAATTTGGATTTTTTCCCACGTCAAGGATAAAGAATCTCCTTTTAGTTCTGAAGGTATTGACCCACAAGGGTATCAAAGTCTCCTTCAAGAGTATCAGGATTTCATTAAAGAAATAATTTCTCCATCAATTGACAACAGGCCCTGAAATTAAGAATAAATTACTCTCAAACATAACAGAACTCAGATGTGTCATCATTCTCCCACTTAAATCTTACTGAAATCTAGGCACGTTAAAAATTGGGACAGTTTACTGCTATTTTCCCCCAATTATTTAAAAGTGGGGAGAAAATCTCAGCTGTGAGAGGTCCCTTCCATGTGTCTGTGGAACTCCTCAGTGACGAGATGTGGTGATGGAAAACCCTGTGCGTCACACTGGGGCAGCAGGGGGGGGTCAGCTTGCTCAGCTGTCACGTTTTCAGTAGTTAATTGTTTCTGGAAGCAGCAGGAGGGAAAAGGAAAGCCCACTGAAAAAGGAGGAAAGGAGTCTTTCTTTCCATTCCTTCCCTGTGGCACTGTGTGTTTTTAGAATCGGTTATTCCTTTTGTAACTCAATAATGGTTCGGTCCGCGGTTCCCCCCATGTACTTCCCTCACAATGGTTTCTCCCCATTGGAGCTGCCCCCCCCCCGCCTGTCATGGTGACCACCCCCCTTACCTCGAGCATTCTCTGTGTCAGTCATTCCTTAATTTGATGTATGATTTGCCCCTGGGATTTTTCCCCTCCCCTGTGTGATCCTCAGTGGCTTAGCTGTAACCCTGGGTCCTTGCTATTACCTTATTTACCTTGCTAAAGCCTGGGTAAGCTTTGTGTCTCCTCCTATCACACCCACTCCCTTCATCAGCGCCCCCTCTCTGGACCCCCTCGGTCGCCTGTCCCTGACCCCACCGGGGGAGAGCATTAAAAGATCCTTGGTACTTATACAGGCGTCCCTCCTCCTTCCTTTGCTTCGGTCCCTCGTAGCCGAGATCCGCCCGCGCCACCCACGCCGCAGACGGTGACCACTGCCAGGGCTCCGGAGGGGATCCGGGAGTGGCGCTCGGTGTGGCCATCTTGGGCCGGGCCGGGGGCGCCCAGCCGGGCACCCGCACAGCCCCGGGCCGCGGGAGAGAGGCTGCGCTTCCCTAGTCTAGGAGAACGAGCTCTTTGTACTGCAAGGTTTGTTCCAGTGGCCACTCTCAGGAGGGGCTGAATGTTTTCATGAGAAACCCCTAGAGGTTTCTGCCAGGACAGAGGGTCCGCTGCTGGCAGATGCCAGGAGATCCCAGCTGGTCAGCATGTCCCCCTGCGCATGGCCTTTGTAACTGGAATGGACACTCTTTGGTCTGTTGTGGATATTCTCAGTGCAGCTGAAGAAAGAACAGAGACAATTTTTCCCAGGCTGAGCCTGGGAATCTTAGACAAAAGAATTCAAACAATTATTATCTCTCTCTCTGTAACCGTTTCTTATTGGTGACTATTCATAGTCACCAACAATGTGAGATGTTTCTACTTTGAGACAATCAGGTCCTGCTTAGTGAGTGAGACTACAAAGCTCACAACTTCTTGCTAATAAAGATTATTCTTGAGCCTTCTGATCCACCTGAAGACTGGAGTCTTTCTTTCTGTCCCCGACTCAACAGTGTCAGTCTTTGGCAGAACTTTGGGTCACTCACAGCTCTGACTATTGCACTTTAAAAATTGATACCCTAGATATTGCAGATACCCTTAAAAAGAGTCAAACCGAGATGTTCTGTGACGATGAAGAGATGAAGGAACTCCTTTCCAAGAAAAGCTGCTGAGCAAATACCCCAGAGGGATTATTGAGTGGGACACTGTTGATGAGTTGTTTTAGGGTTTATTCCTTTCTTCCCTTCCCTTCCCTTCCCTTCCCTTCCCTTCCCTTCCCTTCCCTTCCCTTCCCTTCCCTTCCCTTCCCTTCCCTTCCCTTCCCTTCCCTTCCCTTCCCTTCCCTTCCCTTCCCTTCCCTTCCCTTCCCTTCCCTTCCCTTCCCTTCCCTTCCCTTCCCTTCCCTTCCCTTCCCTTCCCTTCCCTTCCCTTCCCTTCCCTTCCCTTCCCTTCCCTTCCCTTCCCTTCCCTTCCCTTCCCTTCCCTTCCCTTCCCTTCCCTTCCCTTTTTCCCTTCCCTTCCCTTCCCTTTTTCCCTTCCCTTCCCTTCCCTTCTTCCCTTCCCTTCCCTTCCCTTCTTCCCTTCCCTTCCCTTCCCTTCTTCCCTTCCCTTCCCTTCCCCCCTCAATCACCTTTTCATAGATTAAATTCCTCTAATTGTCTCTTCCCCCCACTCCCCCAGCTGACTAACTTTGGATTTGTGTTCTGCCCTGTGCTGATCCTATTCCCAAGTTTTGACTGTTGCATTTATTTGTTTGTAGTTTTATGGAATTATTCTATTTATCATTGTCCTCTGGCTATGGATTTGTCTATTAAATCCCACCAGCACTATTTTTATACAACCCCCTTCTGACAGAACAACCCTTTGCAGGTGGGAACATGCTTTAAACTCCATTTTTTCCCCTTTTTTGGTGTTTTTTTTTTTTTTTTTTTCTGGTGTGGGCTTTTTTTATTATTATTTGGTTTATTGGGGGATTTTTCTGTGTGGATTTTTGGGTGTTTGAATCCCTCTCACACAGGGTACAGCCCCTGTCATCCTCCTCCACCTGTGGCACTTTGCTCAGAAGAGGCCTCTGGGCACCTTCAGCAGTGTTTTTTTCTGTGCTTTTAATTCACACATGTATTTCAAAGTGTTTAGGCAGCTGGGCTGATTTTCAGGGGATACTTCAGGAGAGAAAATAATGCAAAAGAATAGAGCTCAATTGTTCCCTGCTGTCCCCTCTTTTATTCCTCATTTCCTCGTTGAACTGTAAAGAGTTCCCTTCTTCCTGGGGAGAATTTGCCAGTTTGGGGAGATCAGGAACATTTTATTGGAATGCATCCCTGAAGACAGTAGCAACCTAATAAGCTTCAAACTGAAATACTGGGAAAGTGTTGTGCTCCTGCTTGCAGTGGAGACAGTTTCACTGCCTGTCATATTTTCCTAAAATTAGTCTTTTTCAGCCAGATTAAAAAAAGAGAAAAGTTTATTCCAAAGTACACATGGATTTGGGGCATGGGTGGAAATTCACAAGTGGGAAATTCACTGTGGGATCATGTTAGGAAATTTGTATTCCCTGTTGCAGTCTGAGGGAGGGGGAGGCTGAAATGACATTCCCATTGCATTGTCTTTTCTAAGATAATTATTCAACATGCTTTCCCAGGAGAACATCCAGCCCATTAGCAGCTGGGCACTGAGAAGCTGTGACAATAATATGTGTACTTCCAGGAACTGATCCCAGAGCAGCCCCAATCCTGCTCAGGAAATGTACTTCCAATAAAACAGGTCTATTAGGTCTGTTTCCAAAAATCAATCCTGCTCCTCAGGGGGATTACAACCCATGAATAACACACCAGAAGGGAAACCCTGCTTTGATATTGTAGGTGGCATTACAACTTACTACCTTGGGTAGGTCCTAATTTTGGACCTCATCTGGTTACTCTTGCTCTGATGCCCATTGGAGGTGGTTTTGGTTGGGTCTTGGGTTTGATTTTTTCATTTTGCTCTGTTTTGTTTTGGGGGTAGTGTACCTAAAGGGGGCTCAGAGTTACTCCCTCTGCTCAAAGAAGAGATTTGTCCATGTCAGTGGGTGAAATTTGGCCAGCACACTTCTCAGCTGAGGAAGGAAGCTGAGAGAGGGGCAGAGCACACCCCAGAGTGCTCAGTCCCAGGGAGAACCTGTAGGAAGGGGAGACTTTGTGCATGGCACTTCTTCCTCTTTCTGAGCCCTGCTTTGTTTATCCAATTTCCTGTGATTCCTTTCTCTCATGTGATTTCCTTTGCTACTTTGGGCACCTGTGTTTAAAACCATCAGGCAATGGTTGAAGGTACTGAATGTACTCTGGATGCACTTTGCAAAGTCCCATCTTTCCAAAGGACCAGCCCCAATTAATCACTGCCAAAGACCATTCATATAGATTACATGCTAACACTAATGAGTTCTGATGTTGGCATTTGTCACAGAATGCCTGCCAAGGCCCTAAAATTGCCAATTTTTCTGCTTTCATCAATTAGAGCAGATGACTGTTTCCAGCATTAAAAGCAGTGTAGGAATAAGCAGTTACTTTTTCTGTTGGAACCCTGGTTACTGAGAGTTTTGGGCTTTCTGTGCTGCCAGGCACTGACCCCCAGGAGAACACTGCATTTGACCTGAGACCATGGAGAAGGCTTCCAAAATTTAATGACAGAACTGGGATTGTGGATGTGGAGTTTGAATAGAAGTGTGTGATACCACAGGGTGGGAAACTTAGATTTAAAGTTTTAGAATGTAGTAATATATATAAAAAGATGGAGGTTTTAGGATTGAGGCTGGTCCTTCTTCACCTTCTTCTCCATGGGCTTGGGTGGTTTTTGTAATTGGATAAAAAAGTCCACATTGCAGGGCATGGGTGATTGGTTATTGGGTTAAAAGTAAAAATAACTTAGGTGTCATTTCTTAATTGAATAGTTTTTCCTTAAAAGACCTTGTAGAGAGAGATATGAGGCCATTTTGTAGCTTGCTAGTGAAAAACTGCAGAAGTCATGGCTTGTAAGACTGATATAGATAGGAAATATATAGATATAGATAGGAAATAGGAATATAGATATGATATAGGTATAGATAGGAAATAATAAACATCTGAGTCTGAACATGAAATATCATCTCAAGCTCTTTCAATCCTGACCTTGACAGAGGCAGAAAAGAAATTGAAGAATTTTTCCATCTAGAAAAGCAAACTGATTTCAAATTTCCCTCTGCTTACACTGATGGCATGGGGAGGATTCAGTGCAGTTTCTTTTGTCCCTGTAATCTGCCAGGCTGCATCCTCAGGACACTGGTAATTAACTGTCCAGAGAGTTATGGGTGAGATTATGTGAGAGACTTCTAAAGGCCACACGTGGATCCTGCAGCCAGCAGGAATGAGGAAAATGGAATGATACAAAACTGATGTCCCAATGTGAGATTTTTCCAGTGCCTTTAGACCACCCTGGGGATCTGCTCTTTCATGGCTGCCTGGCACAGCCCCTGGGAATTCTCACACCTGAGTATAACCCTGACACATTCATGGCATGGAGTCTGCAAACAGCCTCAGGTCTGTCTTCCCCCAGGGTCATGCCACGGGTACAGCAATTTCCTAAAGCAGCTGGGCTGGACACAGGCATTGCACATAAAATACTGAAGAGAACTTGGAAAGCTTTGGCTTGTAAAAGTGCTGGCTGTTTCAGAGATTGGAAAATGAGGAGATGGATGCCTGTATTATGATATGAGAATTTTCTTCTTAAATCTTTGCTTGTTTGGACTACTGCTGCAGGAGTTTTATTTTCTGTGGAAACTATACAGTTCCCTGCTCAGGAGGCTTTAGGAGCTGTACACTCATTTATTCTAGACCTTGGATTCTTAGCTAATTTTGGCATGGTGCATTTCCCTGACTGCTCTGTATGTGTAGCTTCAGATGTCAGAGTGACCTTTCTGAAGTGCAAAACTCGCTCCACATTCCCTGGATTCACTGGCAGTCCTTGCTGGACATTAATGTTGTATATAGGTTGTCTGAAATAGCTAACTGAATGTAATTTATTTTTAAAATAAACAAATGAACTTATCATGTTTAAAGACTAAGGGGTAGCCTGACAGAAACTCGAATGAGATTGTTTAAAGAACAAAAAAAAAATTGCTTGCAGTTCATTGGATATCGGATGAAGTTAAAGGCATTGAAAGGTAAAGACTTGTCCATGGCTCAGCAGTGATTCACCATGAGGGCTCAGAATCAGAGGTGCTCCTGAGGACAGGTCAGCTGGGCTGTTTAGGGCTGGTGGGACGTGGCTGAACTCCTCCTGCAGAACAAAAATCAGCACATGGCCCTTGCTCAGCTGAATTTCCTCTTGTTTCCTGATTGCTTGGCTTTCAATTTGAAAGTCATCAATAGCTTTAATATTCTGGCATGCAAACGGAGAGGAAAATGTATGGAAGATGTAGGATATTTCCTCTGAAGAGGTGGAGAATTTCTAGAGCCACAAATATTTAAGGAAAGCAGTTAGGAGAAGCCGGGGAAAAATATAACTGAAGGAGTTTTTCCACTCTAGGAAGCTGGGACAAAACCACTTCCTCCAAGATAAACTTCAGTGAACTGGAAATTCTGATGCACTCTACTTTTTATTTATTCTACTCTTCCTTCAAATTATTTTATTTAAACACCTCTAAACATGTTGGAAATTGCTGCCTGTGTGTAACCTATTCCAGTCACTCATTAAAGACTGTTGGGTTGCCTGAATGCTCATTTTAATCTAGAAGTAGGGAAGCTTAGTATTTTAGCAATTTAAGTAGTAGCAGTATTTAGTAATACAAACAAATAAACAAACAAAAACCTGTAGCTTTGCAGTGAGGAAGCTGACATTTAAATATTAGACCTCTTTCCCTTCCCCTTGTGTGTACACACATTCATTCTTTCCTCCATATGCTCTGCAAAGGACTCATTCCTTTTTACCCCTGGAGTTTGCTGCAGCAATATTTCTTTCTTTTCTGCTCCTTGAAGGGTGTGTGCATGGAAGGAAGCAAGTTAATAGCCAGAAACCATAAAATTCACACCTGAATGGCTATCCAATTGCACTGTTAGGAAGTCTTTGGGGAAGAAAAATTGTTCCTGCTGACTCTGATTCAGTTCTTGTCAGTAATTCTGAAACCTCAGTTTTTATCTCTTGATACTGCCTGAATGAACATTATACTTTATTTTCCTCCAAACTCTGCAAATGATGAACTGCAATACAATAAACTTTGGCTGTGCCAAAAGAAAAATTAGCACTCTTTATTTTGGTTTTTTTTTTTTGTACATAGTCTAATGATATCAGTTACTAAGCTGAACAGCTGTCAAATACACCCTAAGTCTTTTAAACTACAAAAATCCTTAATGTTCTGTGAAATTTTAAAGAAAAAAGGCTTTTAAAGAAAAAGGGCTCTTAGATTTTTAAGCTTTAACATCTAGGAAACATGGGCTGAAAACAGATTTCCAGTTTTTTTCTGAGATTTTTCTGACAGAGTTATTTTTCTGGACACCTTTTACTTCAGCACTTGGCCAGGCAGAGGGGAGACACTGCTTAGTCCTCCTGTGCCAGCACTTGGGCCATAAAAGAATCTACAAAAAGGTTCTCCAGCCTCCAACCTTTAGCTGGACTGAAATTTGCTTTGGAATAAGGAAATAGTGCATATATTCCAACTGTAGATTAAAGGGGTTTTATTGTTGGGAAACTTCTGCTCCATCCCTGTTGCCCACCTGTTCCTTTTTAATGGGAGCTCATCTGATGGCATGGATTGGAGCTGGTAAGATGGAGATAAGTGTGCAAGGGTTGTTTCTCTATGGGTGTTCAGTTCTGAGTTGCTTCTGAAAACTTCTTGGATGTATTTCATAAGGCTGTATAATAAATCTTATTTTAACTGTGCCATTATTTTTGTCATTTCAATATGTAACTGGTTTCTTGGAGAATAAAGAGGTAATAAAATGTAAGTGAGCATTTTGAACAGTTTTCATAGTTTAGCAAATTACCAACTATTTGTAAAGTGCAAATGCAGCCAAAATTATCTTATCCTCTGATTATGTGACTTTTAATTAATTTAATCATTGAAATTCATATCCCAAACACTTGATCTTGGGAAGAAAGACAATTAAATGAATGCTGGAGTAACCTGAGACTGTTTTTCATGTAGAGAATCTCTTCTAATTTCTGTCTGAGAGGTCTGGATCTACCAGAGATCTTTCCCTGTGGATCTGCCAGGGCTCCCACAAAGGCAGGATCCACTTCCCAAGATTATTGTATTTGCAGGGGATGCCCCAACAAAGGCAAGAATGATGAATCTCCATGTTCTCAGAAAGGCTCATTTATTATTTTATGAGACTATATTATATTAAAGAATGCTATACTATACTAAAGAATTCAGCAAGGATACTTACAGGGTCCTAAAAAGATAATAAGGAAAACTCCTGACTCTCTCCAGAGCCCTGACACAGCTTGGCCCTGGTTGGCCAAAGAGTGAAAACAACTCCCAGCAGAATGCAATGGAACAATCACCTGTGGGTGAACAATCTCCAAACACATTCCACATGAGCACAGCACAGGAGAAGCAAATGAGATAAGAATTGTTTTCCTTTTCTCTGAGGCTCCTCAGCTTCCCAGGAGAACAATCCTGGGTGAAGGGATTTTATCAGAGAATGTGAATGTCACACCAGGATGGGGCTCCCCTTGGGACCCCTCACCCTTCTTACAGCAATTAAGTGGTCCTTAACAGGAGTTAAGTACCAGTTTAGGAAAAAAATTGCCTCTGCTTTTTGATATTCTGGCTTTAAAAGAGCTGCTTTTCTGAGTGGAGGGGTCTTTGGCTTGAGCACCCTGTACCAGCCCTCGCTGCTGGCTTGGGCAGTCTCTCACCTGGTTATGAATTTTTCATTTCTTTCTGATTTTTGCTGTCTTCTATCTCTGGGTCTTTCCAAATTGTGTTACACTCTAACCTACTTCTATTGTTTTATTTTATGAATACAAATACAACTGAACTCAGACGAGCTACCAAGAAGCACCAGGTAGGAAAGTCTGAAGGATTGCAAGTTTTCATTTTAGTTTCCATCCAAGAGCCTCTGGAAGAATTTTGGGCGCTGGGTTTTGCTGAGTGCTTAAAAAAGAAACTGTCTAAAATGGAATCTACAAGAAGGTGGTCACACTGCTTGGAAGAACATCCTAGAATATCCAGAACTGCTCGAGGCTCAGGTGGCCTCAAACTGGAACTGCAGTGATTCAGCTGATGCAGGTCAGTCAGAGGTGGGTGATGCAGGACTGAGGGCTCCAGCTGAGCAGGAATTCCCTCTGACAGAGTTTTTGGAGATGCTTGCCATGGCAAACAAGCACTGGTCTGCCTAACAGGAAGGGCAAGCAGGAATTCCTGCTCTAAGCATATTTTGCCTTCTGGCACCTCTACAGCTCTTCCTACACAAATCTTTTGGCAAAGCCACAAACCTAGCTGAATGCACAATTTATAATAATCATTATCTTCTTCCGTGTGTTTGTGATGAGTGATTTTGTGGAATGGAATTTGATAGCAGGATATGTTCTTCTAATTGACCTTTACAGATGTCTCAGATTGCAAAATCTGGTAGTGAGCTGAACCATGGCTCTGAAATAAATACCAGCACAGAGGAGAGGATACCATGCCAGACACAAACAGGACAGGGAGCCAGCCTTACCTTGTGTACATCTCCAAACAGTTCTCACAGCTTCTGCAGTAAAGAAACAAAAAAACATCTCCCACAGCCTGGAGAAAAGCACACAGACTGCAGGAGACAATTCAGATGTTGGTATTGGAAGCAGTAAAGAAACTGCCAAAAATTCAATTTTTATCAATTTGCCACTAAAAACTATGCTAAGGGAAGCTCCAGCAAGGACAAGGTACCAGCAGACTCATCTGAGACATGGCTGTGCATGTAGATTATTTTTTTCCTTGTAGCTTCAGCAATCACAGTGATATTGCTATGAGTCTGATGTGGTTTTCATCATAAATCTCTGGCTTCAGGGGTTTACATAATGTCCTAAAAAATCTTGTCTTAAAAATACTCATTTGTAAGAAATGTATGTATGTACTGCAGTTTCTAAAATCAGTTGTGGGTTTTGCAAGACTGTGGGATGCAAAAGAAAGAATCTGCTTTTCATGTGCCTTTTTTATTTGTTCCAAGTACCTCTGCACCTTTTGAAATGTTTGTGCTGAGGACCCATGTACCTGGGCATCTGGTACAGATGCTGAAAAGCACAATCTTGTTTAAGAAGTATTGTCTCTGTCTTTAGTTCAGCACTCCCCTCCCAACTGCAAGTAGCATCACACAACCTCTGTCCTCCAAGGCACATCCACATTTGTCCCTTGTTTGTAAAGTTTCCTTTCCTTTGCCACATCTTTCAGCTTCATTCTACTTATTTACAGTGCAAACCTTGGCATGGTAAATAAAAATGAAAGGATTAAATCATCACAGAAAGAAATGTGACATAATACCATTCTTTTTCTCGGTGTCATGCATATGGCACATATTTAACAAAAACTGCTTAAATCTTGTAGAAACTCCAGTGCACTGTCAAGTATGGACTGCTTGGCTGGTGAGATCTTGGTGCAGCTGCTTGAGGAAGAAGCAACAAAGCTACAGCCTTTCAGACTTGAAAATAACTTTTTCTTTAAGCTGCATGTGACTGGGAAATGCAGTGAGTGCAAGTTAAGAAATGTAGTGAGAGCTCATTTAAATATTAGACCTCTTTCCCTTCCCCTTGCACTCATGCATTCTTTCATCCATATGCTCCTTAAAGGAGGTGGGAACTTAACTAATTTTGACTAGTTGTCATGTCCTACACACTGAGATGTGAAACAATCTGCTCTTACAGCCCCTGTGGTGTTAGAGAGGGGGGCAAAGCTTTTCTTCACATCAGCTGAGCAGCAGAGCTTGTGCTGGGGTGGGCATCACTGCAGCAACCTGTCACTGTTACCTGCAGGTCTGGACTGGTTGGAGTTTTAAGAGTTTTAACTCAATTCTAAAATCTTTAGGATACCTTACATAAAAATTGGATTCTTGATTTTGGCATAGTAACAGAGAAGGTAAAGACATTAAGAGCAGTGATTATACATAAGGTTGTTTCTAATTCACCAAAATTTTCCTCTAGCCACCATTTTTTAATTCTACTTGATTAATTTATGTCTGTTCTTTAGGCCAAGCCCCTGTTGCTGAGTAAATATTTCTGTTAATTTAGAACAGTTTTGTGGCAGATCCCTACAAATGTTTGGGTTTGAAAGTACAATCTTCATGCATACTTCAGTCTTATTTGGGTCACTCCAATAAATACTCTGTGTTGTACACCTGGGAGCAGAAAAGTGTCCTCAAGAAAACTCTTTAACATAAATTAAGTCTTTGTTTTGAACAGAAAAGATAAATGAAAAAAGCTAATTGCAAGAGCCTGGTTTCAAAAAATAAGGTGGATAAAGAAAGGAAAGCTGGCAGAAATTCATGACTCAAGCCTGTGAGTGCAGTTGGGGAAACATCCTTGAATTTATGCTCTTTTTGTATCTTGGAACTGTTAGATACCTGTGCTTCTTGGGAATTAAATACTGCTTCCCACTCTGGGTGAATTCAGATGTGTAGCTCATTTAGGAAAGCAGTGATGGATCTGATGGCTGAAAAAATTTGATAGAAATAAAAACAAATCTGAATAGATTGATTTTTAAAAGTCATATCTAGAAAATACGAGCTCACTTTGGTTCCATATGTCCCTGTAGAAAACCATCATATTGCTACCAGGATGAAAAATAGCCTTAATGTCTTTTACACAGCTGGGGGAAAAAATTCTCCAAGTTAATATCATAAATAAAATTACAGAGATTCCTTTGGTGCCCAATTTAATTGTGTTCTAATTATTACCCAACATATGCAACTACACGTGATGCAGCTTTTAAGCTGAGATATTTTTGAGCCATGTGTTCTCTCTGCAAAATTAATTCAGGATTTTTTAGAGTTTGTTCTTCCTGCCAATACAGAAATTTTGAAATACTTTCTTAGGTGGTGTTTAAGTGCAAGATAACTGATAAGGCAGCAGGTGCCCACAGGAGAGCTGGAGAGAGGCTCCAAGGGGATGCACTGGCAGCACAAGGCACAATGGCTTTAAAACAGGAGTAGGTTTAGATTAGATATTAGGAAAAAATTAGATATTTACATATTTATGAATATTTATTAATATTTAGGAAATATCTATTTAGATATTAGGAAAAAATTAGAATTATTAGATAATAAGAAAAAGTCTTCCTTGTGAGGGAATTGAGGCTGTGGCCCAGCTGCCCAGAGATGCTGAGGATGCCCCATCCCTGGAAGTGTCCAAGACCAGGGCTTGGAGCAACCTGGGATGGTGGAAAGTGTCCCTGCCCATGGCAGGGGGTGGAACTGGATGGGCTTTGGGCTTCCTTGTAACCCAGACAATTCAGGGATGGTGGTGATGGGGTGTGCTTGCATTTAACAGAGCCAAGGTTGGGGGGCTGGCCCTCCTTGTTCCATGAGAGTAAAAGCACTTCAGAACTGCACTTTAAAAATATGTTCAAATCCAGCATGTCTAGGTTTGCTGTGTTCCAACTCAGCATGTCTGGGTTTGCTGTATTGGACTTGGAGCCCAGATTTCCAAATGGCCTGCCTGTGTGCTGGTACCAATTGAGCCCTGCTAGACAATGAATGTCTGAGGGCTTTTTAAACCTGCAAATACTGAGCTGCTTCACCCACAATAGTGGAACCATTTTTAGCACAAGAACAGCAGGCACCACCTGACATTCTGTTTTACCATGTTCTTTTCAATTCTGTGTTGGACTGAGCTTGAAATGTAATGGTTGATGAGTGTTCTTTTTCCCAATGCAATGTTTGAGACTGCAAGCAGAGTTAAATCAGAGCTTTATAGATTATTATTTATTAGAGCTCCTTCCACTGGCCTTTTTCTCACCTGCTGTCAGGGGAACAACTCTGCTGATTCATCACACTCTCTTTTCCTCACTAAAGAAATTCTTAAAATCATGGGGATTTTGTTAGTGTGATCCAACAAGGGCCAGGGCTGGAACTTTGCCCAGGTCACCTGGATCCAGTGGCTCAGCAGCTGCAACCCAGACCAGCACACAGCAGAGCCTCCCACATACCAGGTGGGTGAAAAAAGCAGGACAAAGAAATATTCTTGAAGATCAGGAAATTGTGCAAGTTGCTATCACCACCAGGCTTTTATCAGCTGGGATTGTTCCATTTTTCTAAAAGGTGCATGTAAACTAAAAAAAAGGAAATAGATGGACAGTGGAACACCATGGGGCTGCACCAGCTCCTGCTTTGCAGATCCAAAGGTGAAGCAGATTTACTGCACCTGGAGTTCTTAGCAGTGTTGCAAGGCTGGGAAGTTAGCATTGTCTCAGAAAGGAAGGTTTATGTGTGATACTAAATCTGGAGGTGTCAAACTCGATTGTAGTAAGCAAATGGCATGGTATAAATAATTCAGTGGGCTGCCAGAGTTCATAGAATTAAAACACATTTTATATTGGCTCCTAAACTATCTGGTCAGTATTGACACCACAGACCCAAAGTAGTGTATCAGACATAACAGTCCTTGAAGTTGCAGGACAAATTGAAATGCTCAGATATTCTGCAAATGTTCTTCCAGGAAAGAATCCAGTGACTGCATTGTCAGTGCTGAATTTTTTACTTCAACTTTCTCTTGTAACCTGAAGTGTCTGAGTCACTGATTTAAGCAAAATGATTGCATGGCATTTTATTAGTAAATAATCATAAAGTAATGAAAATAAAATCATGTTTACCCAACATTTATTTGTTTAGAAGAGGGCTTGCAAGCTTCTTTTTCAAAATTATCTCGATGATGAAATTTTTCATGCTGAAAAAATAATCTGAATGGTCTTAAATGTTATAAATGAAAAGTAGTGCTTCATTCTTTGATAGTTTTAGGCAGTACATTTTATTCCATTCCTAATACAAGTCTTAAGTACTGATTTAAACTCTCTTACTTCAAGATTTATATCCTATGCAATCAGTGAAGTTTATGGTTGTCTATGATGGGTTAAAAGGCAGAATCTCATGTTCCTCATCCATCAAACACCTGCATCTGTGAGGTGTGGGTGACTCTTGTCTCATTTACTGCCCTGAGGAGTGTGAGTGTTCACAGCCCATGGCCATGGTGCCTTGGAGTGGCTCCCTAGAGCAGAGGCCAGACAAGACCCAGAGAATAAAGTGGGTGTTTATTGAAGGCCTCAAACAGGTTCACCTTGGGCAGTCACAGCCTCCCAGAGGCTACACCCAAGCTGGACAATGGGCACCAGTTTTTCAGACAATTATAAGTTTGGTCAATTCACATATCAGGGATTAATTCTCCAATTACAGCTTCAGCTAATGAAGTCATTTACCCCCAGTTTGCAACCTCACAATTCACTTTTTTAAAAATAATTTTCAGGGCCTGAGGCTGTGGGGTGTCCTTGGGTCCCAGGCCCAAAGGGATTGTTTTGTCTGAGCAAACTGTGCAGACAGTAACTAACACTCTGTATGGAGTTTGGAGGGATGCTCTAATGCAGTGCAGGATCTGAAAAATGTAAAAGCTGAAATCCTGAGGCATCAGGCAGAATGTGGCACACCCAGTTTGGGTCAGGGCAGGGATGGAGTTGGTGTGGGAGAGCAGTGCAGACCACAGCTGATGCTGCAGAAATGGTGCCTAAAACTCCTGTCTGGGCAAAGTCCCACAGCCCCACAGTCTGAGCTCCTGTCACCATTCAGTAAGAGCCCCAGGGCAGAAAAAGGAAATTTCTGAGTCCCAGGAAAAGGAGCAGCCTGCCATTTGCACAGACAGTATGCTCTGCTGAAATAAGTGACTTGCAGTGCATGGCAGCAGTGACAGTGTTCACAGGGGTCTTGAGGGGAGAGATGAGAAAGCTGACTCCATGTTTCAGAAGGCTGATTTATTATTTTATGATATATATTATATTAAAAACTATACTAAATGGATAGAAGAAAGGATTTCATTAGAAGGCTGGCTAAGAATGGAAAAGGAATGAATAACAGAGGTTTGTCTGTGACCGAGACAGTCTGGACAGCTGGGCTGGGATTGGCCATTAATGAGAAACAACCAGATGAGACCAATCCCAGATCCACCTGGTGCATTCCACAGCAGCAGAGAATCATTGTTCACACTTTGTTCCTGAGGCCTCTCAGCTTCTCAGGAGGAAAAATCCTAAGGAAAGGATTTTTCAGAAAATATCATGGCTACAGGCAGCAACCATCAAAATGACAATTTGAGTGCAAAACATGAAATAAAATTACTGGAGTTGGGTCCTGTCTGCTACTCAGCTGGTAGTTTGTGGCTGTCCTTGATGACCTCATCACTCTGCACAGCTCCTGAAAGGTGCCTGTGCTCAGCTGGGGCTGGGCTCTGTCTGCAGGCAGCACTGACAGAACCAGAGCACACAGCCTCAAGCTGTGCCAAGGGAATTCAGGTTGGATATTGGGAAAAAGTTTTTCATAGAAAGGGTGATAAAGTTCTGGAATGGCTGCTCAGGGAGGTGGCTGCTCAGGGTGGGAGTCCCCATCCCTGGGTGTGTTTAACACAGCCTGGATGTGGCACTGGGTGCCAGGGTTTAGTTGAGGTGTTGGGGCTGGGTTGGACTCAATGATCTTGAAGGTCTTTTCCAACCCAGTGGTTCTGTGATTCTGTGATTTTAGTGGGCCTATTTGCAATAGAAGGGAGAAGAAATATCACCTTGCATCACTTCCATCTCGGCATGATGCCTGTTCTGCATCCCCTGGAGACCCCCACAGTGCTTCCCCCTCTAAGGCATCTCCAGAGCTGCTGGAACAGGGTCCTGGGAAAGCAGGAAAAGCTCCTTGAGGAGCTGGGCAGGATGCTCTAGGAAGGTGGCCCTGCCCACGAGAGGGATTGGAACAAGATGGTTCTTCAGGTCCTTCCACCCCAAACCATTCTGTGATTTTTGGGCAAGCATCTTCTCTTGCCAGGGGTGGGAAGAGCAGTGGATTAGAATGTAAATAGTGATTTTTCACATCAGTGTTTAAGGCCCTGGTTTGCTCCCAGGTTGGAGCAACATTGCATTCTCCTTTCTCTGGGGAGCTGCAGCTAATAAATAACTGAATGCAATAATGCAATGCCCTTAAAGCTTCTGAGTGTTTTGGAAGGATGCCGAAAGAGTGCAAAGAGTGAATCAAAATTTCATGCACACTCCAGAGAATAGTTACACTGAAAAATTAAGGCTATTTATATTATGGTTAAAAATTAAAAAGGTAAACATGAGTTCAGACAACCTTGATATCAACAGGAAATAGTGCTTGCTAAAGGTCACAACAAGAGGGTTTTTTTTTCCTTTTTCCCCAAGTAAGCCAGCTGAGCCAGACCATGTTCTCTGCAGAGGGCACAGTAAACCACAGAAGATGAAAGCCTGGGACTCAAACACTGTTGTACTCTGCCATTATTTGATTCAAATGCATGAAATGAACTTCTGTCTCCTCTGCATGTAAACAGCAGAGTGGATGTTAACAGGAAAGTAGTGGAGTGGTTGGGAAAACCTGATTGGAACTGTGTTATTTTCTTCTGTTTGCTTTTTGAAAAAAGCCCTGGTAATTCCACAGGCTATTGAATTTCTGGACTGATAGATATTTTAAGATATTTAAGATATTTATTAGATATTTTAAGTGTGCTATCATTCTGTATTTAAGGTTTTCCTCCAGGGTGCATGAGGTTGGAGAAAACCAACAAAATTTACCCCCAGTTTACTCCCCTCAACTCACTTTTGTGTGTACTTTTTGTACAAATAAAAGTGCTTTTTGTACTTTTGTACTTTTTGGGTCCTGAGGCTGTGGGGTGTCCTTGGATCTCATGCCTAGAGGAATCATTTTGTCTGACCAAAATGTGAAGACAGTTTAACACTCTGTGTGGAGTTTGGAGTTACACACTAATGCAGTCCAGGATCTGAAAATATAAAGGCTGCAATCCCAAGGTGTGAAAACCAAGAGCTCACGATGAGAGGCAAGATTTATGGGGTGCCTTTGCCTCTTGGGGCGAGGAGCTGAAAACTGCAATGGGAAAATGCTTCTTGTGCCTGTCTGTCCTTTCCCCTGCTGTTAAAGCAACGTTTTGTAAAATAGAATGAAGCAGAAATGGGAATTTGTGCTTGCTGAGGATCTGGCCTGGTGTTACAGAATTGCTGGCAGGTGTTGATGGGGTTTCAGCTGCAGCAGCATCAGCAGGACTGACAGGTAGAGTCCAGTGAAAGAGAGAAATCAAATGGGCTGAAAAGCATAACCATTGTGAAAAATGCCAATCACTTGTTTTTAAATTTTTAAAAGTTAAATACTAATAAAATGGTTATAAAAATAGCAATATAATTAGAGTAATAAAAATTTGGACAATTTGAATTAGGACAATACAAGACAATAGAAACAAAGAGTTACAGACAGTCCAGGTACCTTTTCTGGGCAAAATAAGCCCAAAAAAGGACCCATGTTAACAGAGGATTAACCCTTCAAAGCAACAGCCTGGTGCATATTCATACACCTCATACAAGGTGCATAAATTCCATTCAAACACAGGATTGTGTCTGGGCAGGGTCAGCTTCTTCCTCTGAATCCTGACAGCATCTTCAGGGCTGAGTGAGGCAGGAAGAAGTTTGTTTCTTCTGATAATGGAGCAATAAATTCTCTTTCTCTGAAAGATTGAGGTGTCCTGTGGCTGCTATCTCACTGCAAGTCCTTTCTTTAGAAAAAAAAAATCCTACATAGCACAGTTTCTATTTTAACATTTTTTTATAACCTAAAACTACATTTAACACACTACTTAAGAAAATTAACACAGCATTACTTTCTAACACAACACATACAATATTCATTTCAATATTTGCAAAAAGCCACTCATAAAATAGGCATTTTCCACAACCATTCTTAGTGGTTCACTCATTTCTCAGGTGTTGGAAATGGTGTTGTTATTAGGGATACAACAGGATCTTGCATCTTCAGCTGCTGGGGCCTGAAGTTTTCCCCTGAGCCTGCCATGTGCTTGGGAAGGAAGAACAGCCCCTGTGTAGCACAGATTCTGGGCTGTCTGGGATGTTTGTTTTTTTCCAAGTGTCAAGTTTTTGACTCTCTGTGTGGTGTGGTCAGCAGTACCTCAGCTTGCAGGAGGTGAAATGTTTTATGGCAGAAGCAGCTGGGGGGAAATTTGTGATTCTGGCAAGGATCCAGGACAAGACAATACAAAAATGATAAATAATATTTTCAAGAAGTGGCAACAATTTGTTCACTAAGAGAATTTGCATACAATTTGTACTGTCTTTACAGTAAGGAAAACTTCTTATGCAGTTGGGCAATTCTTTGAGAGAGGGTGAAGTAATTTTTTTTTTTTACCATGGCAAGGCCCTCATGCTCACAATTTCACATTTAATGCAGCAAGGTGGGAGTGTGGCCCATGAAAAATGACCATCAGAAAACATGACAAACAGAAGGATGCCTGCTGTCACTCTCTTTCCTGTTTGGTTGAACTGGGGAGTCTTGTCTTGGCTATAAGGTCACTGCTGAGCAACACTTCACACTTCAAAGCAGAAATGAACCACCTCTGCTCTAAGCACAACTATTCTGTGCCTGCATCTCTTGGGTCAAGGCTTACATAAAGTGTGTGGATAGAAATTTGGATAAAGTGAAATAGAAATGGAATAGAAATTTATATAAAGGCTGTATAAAGTATCAAATAGAAATTTGATTTTCCACCCGTCAGTGTTAGGAAATCCTACAGTGCACTGCACAGAAGGATGGCACAGAAGGCATCAGAAAATGTAACAGGGGAGTCACAACTGCATCAGCAAAGTTTTCCTGGAGATGGAGATTTCAGAGGAATGGCAAGGAGGCATTTCAGCCCAGCCCTCACTGCCAGGGCTCCCCTGGGAGGCTGGAGAATGACACCCTGACAGCTTGCTGCCTATCACTTCTTAAATCAGAATCATTATTTCCATGGCAACAGCAAGTGTGTGATGTACCCCGGGCCTTCAGGGCACTTGGGCATATCTGATGGTTAAGTCATGTTTTGTCTAGTCACAACTAAATTTCTCTCAGCAGATGAAAGGCAAGAGCAGCTCATGGTGCTGGGTTTGATTCTCTGATAATGAATGACCTTTCCAAGCTGTGGCTGTGCAGTGACTCAGGGAGTGTCCTGATGCCAGGGTGCCTTGTGCTGCTTTGAAGTTTACTGGAAGCCCTGATGAAATCCTGGGATTTGTTCTGGCAGCCCTTGGCTCCACTCATGCTGCCCTTTACAGGAACTTCCCTAAGAACTTAATGAGGTTTTCTTCCCCATAAATAGCTGCTTTTGTCCGTGCAGAGATTTCTTTCTGTGGACTTTACTTACTCCCTAAAACAGTCTGTCACGTTTGACTTTTTCTGTAATGTCTTGGTGCTTTGCATTTTGTGATTTCTGCCAGGGTGCTTTGGAATGACAGGGACTCTGCTTTGCCAAAGGCAGATGAGAAACTTAGACTCATCTTACACATAGTTTATACCTGCAAGGGATGGCTTCAGTTATCATTTAAGATAGAGGAACTGTCTGATTTTCCTTCTAGAGTACACCAAAATGATTTTTTTTCTCCTTTGTTTTAATATTAGTAAAGGAAATTGCCATCCCAGTTTCTCAGCTTTACTCACTGTGTTATACTCTACCAGAGGGCTAAGAAGGGTGGGAAAAATCTGGGGAGTTTTCTGCAGTTCTGCAGATCATGAGAATTAAGCTGGTGTGTTTGAATGAAATCTAAGCAAGGAACAGCTTTCTGGTAATGTGTAATGTGATTCCCTGCAAGCTCAGAGCTTAATTTAATTTCTCCTAAGCATTGGTCTGGGCAGGAGACCCTTTGCTCCAGTATCTGTGGAGCAGTTCTGGATTTTCTGATGCTGAA
The DNA here is from genome assembly GCF_027477595.1 of Haemorhous mexicanus. Lineage (NCBI taxonomy): Eukaryota > Metazoa > Chordata > Aves > Passeriformes > Fringillidae > Haemorhous > Haemorhous mexicanus. The sequence goes on along the minus strand of NC_082350.1, from coordinate 4,149,503 downwards.
ATGGTTTTTCCTTTTCAGCACAAGTTCACTGGAATGCAGCTATGGCTGCAGCTCATCTGCCTTCGAGGCAGAATCTGGTAGGAGCACATAAGACAAGCTGTGGTCTGCTTCTCCTTTCCCTAGGAGCCTCTCAGACTGGGCTGTACAGGGTATTCCAGGGGCAGCTGGGAGCATCTTCTCACGTGCCTGGCTGTGGGGGAATGGCCAGACAGGGAGTCAAGAGAGCAGAATTGCATTAAAATGGCTTTTGCTGTGGCATCCTGAAGTGTGGAAAACGCTCAGTATAGGAAGAGCCTGAGAGGAGAGATGTGGGACTCCAGGCAGCTCTTCAACATGCAGTTTCTTGCATCCAAGATTATTGTATTTGCTGGGAAATGTCCCCACCAAGGCAGGAAGGAATGATGGATCTGACTCCATGTTCTCAGAAGGCTCATTTATTACTTTATTGTACTATATTATATTAAAGAATGCTATACCATACTAAAGAATCCAAAAAGGATACTTACAGAAGGCTCAAAAGATAATAATGAAAACTCCTGACTCTCTCCAGAGCCCTGACACAGCCTGGCCCTGGTTGGCCAAAGAGTGAAAACAACTCCCAGCAGAATGCAATGGAACAATCACCTGTGGGTGAACAATCTCCAAACACATCCCACATGAGCACAGCACAGGAGAAGCAAATGAGATAAGAATTGTTTTCCTTTTCTCTGAGGCTTCTCAGCTTCCCAGGAGAAAAACCCTGGGTGAAGGGATTTTATCAGAGAATGTGAATGCCACACAAGATGTTACAGCAGCCTTGGGTCCTGGGTGACAGAACCATGCCTGCAGCTTCCAGCTACAGCTTACAGGCACCTGAAGCCCCTTTAATTCTGATTACAATGCATTATATATTTTTCTTTGCTGAACATCTTGACACATAACAACCAATCAATACCTTTACTATGACCTACAGCCTATCCTAACTACTAAAATTACCATATTAAGGTCACTACTATCCAATCACATGAGTTAGTATGTTACACTTTTAGCTTGAAGTTGTTTTTCAGTTTTCTTGCAGTGGAAAATTCTTAAATGTTTTTTTTTTCCTACTTGCCACATCAACACGTTTTGTTTGCCTGTGGTATCTTTGTGCTTGCTAAAACCATCTTTTTGTTTGTGGTCAGCTTATCCTTGGCCCTAAGTCATGAATCCTCCTCCCAACTCCACTGAACCTTGGCTTTCTTGGTTGTCCTGTAAGACTGGCTCAGCAGTGCCCAATTTACACATGGATTATTCTTCTCTATCAAAACTCGCTTCCATCCCTGTTCCTTCTCAGCTTCTACATTCAGAGACCTTTCTGGCAATCATAAATATCTGTGAAACTTCCCTGCCAAGCTCTCATCTGTCCCCACACAGTGTGGGTGAGGTTCCTGTGTTCTTGCCCTGCTGGAACTTTCCAGGTGTGATGCCCTGAGGAGCACTCCTGGCTCTGGCCATGGCCCTGCCATTCCTGTTGCCCAGGTCTGTTTTTTGTGTAAATGACAGGAATTTATGACTCACTGCCTGCCCCCCCTTAAAAACCAGGAGTTGTTCCACCACTCAGATGTGGTATCAAGAACACAGATCACAAGGTGCTGCTCTGTAGGGAACCCACCCCTAGCAGGATGGTTAAATAGCAGATAGATTTTGTTATGTAATTACTTTGCAGGTTTTGTCAACAGTGATTTTTTAATTTTAATTAAACTTTACCTTCAGTAACTTTATCATTTGGACTCCATTGCTCCCTATACTCCATGAACATTCTGAGTGCAGATAAGTTTAATTAAAAAAGTCAAGAGATGCCTAACATAAAAAATATGAGGGATTTGTATTCCTTTTTAAACATAATAATTACTATGCTAATATTTTTTACTATACTAATAGCTTGTTCTAGGCTGTTTTAAATCATTATTTACAGAGGAAAAGATTTTTGAAGAGAAAGAAATTAGCTTCTTCTTCTAAAGTGTGATACACAAATTCAATCAGAAAGAAATGTCACTGCCTTCAAGGGCTTTGGATCAGACCCACAAGAATAAATCCAGTAAAGCATGTGAAGTACATGATTAACCTTCAGAATGTGCTCAAATCCCTCCCCTCAACAAAGCACGTCAGCACTCACTCAAATTTCACTGTTTGATTAGCTGTCTGAAGTATTTGCAGAAGAAAGACCAAAGCATTGCCACCCTCAGCTAATGTTATCTGCCTGATGTTCTCTCCTCAATTGCATCCACATCTGCCTCTTTTTTGTACAAAATGCCACAATGTCCATTTTTTACATTCTGTCTTCACAGGGCTTCTAAAGCAGTAACAATTTAAAATAGCAGGGGGTCAGAACAGTTGATACATTTTCATCAAAGCTATTCATTTTTAATTTGATTTCTAATATGTTTCTGTTATTAAAAGAATCTAAAGAGTGAACAGTAAACTTCAGTCAAGATACTGAAATTGAATTTTAAAAGTTAATTTTATCAGAAGTCTTAATTTCATTTAAAAACAAATCCAAATCACAACACACAGTCCAAATTAATTTCTTTCTTTGGAAATCCTATTCTCATTGAAACATTTTTCAGCTGGAGAAGTGATTTACTGGGAAATGTCAACTTGACTCTAATGCTGATATATCACAAATCTGTTTTGAAATGAGAGCAGGCAATTAATGTTATTTTAATTCACTGTATGAAAACTGGAACAAAGCAATTGCATTTAGCTTTGCCTGTGACATTTTGGGCATTCATTGTAGAGCTTTAAGCATTTCTAGCTACAAAATATTTACGGGAAGAAGGCAAATATAATGATGTGCTTTTTTTGAAGGATCAGTATTGGTTTAGAGCTCTGGATAATGGTTCTGTGGCTGGAGATGCAGAAAAGAATGACAGCCTGTGCCTGAAGAGACCCCCCAGAATCACAGTGACACAATCTGAACTGAGCTGCCTGCAGTGGAAAAGTGCCATCCTATTTCAGATGAACTCAGGCAGCAACCTGCAGGCTGCTGTGAGCAGTGGAGTTTCCCCTTTCTGTTTTCTTAGAAAACAAAGCAAAACCAAAACCCTGCAGGTGAGTAGGAACTTCTTAAAGAAGAAAAACTCCCTTGGCTTTTACCCCTCCTGGTGCAGCCTGCACCCACTTGTGCTCACACCCACGGGTGCTGCTCTGGGTGATGCTCCCACTGATGCCTTGGAGTGGCTGCCTAGAGCAGAGACCAGACAAAATTAAGGGAATAAAGTGGGTGTTTATTGAAGGTATTTATTTATTTATTCTGACTGCCTAGGGTGTATAATTTATTATTGTACACCCTGGGCAGCCAGAAGCCTCTGAAGCTACACCAAGGATGGGCAGTGGGCACCAGTTTTTCAGAAAATTATAACCCAGGCCACCCCTGATAACAACACAAGGGGTAAATCATAACTGCAAGTCTATGGAACCTCTCTGAACATATATCCATGATATTTGCCTTTTAATTGTGAGAGCCAGCCATGGCCTCACTCATCTATCACAGTCTGATTGCTGGCAGCCTTTTCAGTCAGTTGTGTTTTTCAGCATGTCTCTTGTGCTATTCAAGGATGTGAGAGATCAGGCAATCAGACCCTTGCACAGACAAAAAAGTTAGAATCACAAGTACTAAATTTGTTCTTCCTCTCACTTGACCTTCTCCTTTTTTAGTCTGAACTTGTTGCACTGGTATAGAAACCACATTTTTACTTTTCTTGTCCATCTCTCTCTTCCCCTTATAAATCTGCTGCCTGATTAGTGTGATGTTCCAGCTAAATATTGCAGACAGAGTGATTTTTGCAAGCCTAGCCACCCAGAACTCCCATTTTTCCTGTGTATAATTTGCTTCACTCATTTCAAGGCAAGCTCAATGCAGTATGACAAAATGTATTGAGTTTCTCCTTCTCAGTAAAGGGAAAAGCCTCAGTTTTGGAGTACTTGAAATGGACACAGCTTGCTCCCACTAGTCAAGATACTGGGCTGCACAGAATGAGAGGCACATGTACTGCTACAGACCACAGAGGGGCTTGTCTGGCCCTGAAGGGAAAGCTCCAGCCAGGAAATTTCAGTGGGGTATATCCTTTGATACATAACACACATAACCAACATGTTTTGATTAAAAGGCATGAGGAGTTGGAAACATGGAATTATTTCTCAGCAACTTTTAGTCCCCCCCTGCCTTGTTGAAAATCACAATTAAATAATTGCATTGATCCATTTTGACCATGCAATTATAGTTCTCCCCAAAGAAAACTCTTTCAGAGCCAGCAGCACAAATGGGACAATACCCCTGAGATTTTTGTACAGATTTGTAGGTGTTTCTACAGCTGTCTATATTTGTAGGTAGGAAAGACAAAAATCTGATCACCAAACTTTACAATTACTCTTCTCCTTTTGCTCTGCTATAATTTGCATAAGAATTCAACAGCTAGTAAATTCTAGGTTGCACATTTGAAAGGCCTTTGCATCAGTCCAGATGTTCCAGATGTTCTGAAATACTGTTGTCTATTCCTAGCAGACATTATGAGAACAACCACTACACTTATACCTGGCCAGAGGAACATCTGTGTTTCTAATCTCTAAAGGTTTTAAGGTTCTCACTGTCATCACCTGCTAATGCAAAATTATATTTTCTGTGCTTCTTAATGCGTGGATATTGCTACAGAAAAGCTTTTAATCAAGGATGCAAGTTGGCAAACGAGTATCTTTTGGTACAGAAACTCTTGTGAAGCCTTTTGTCTTTTGAACCTGAAATGAAATAAAAGTCTGAAAAACTGCTGATATCACTACACTAATTTTAATTGTTTATCTGTCAGAGCAGCCTGGAGGAGAGAGGAAGGAAAAATGACTTTTTACAAAGTTTGACAAAACGGATTTAAATATGGCTCCTTGTTTGGTTGGATGCCTGTTTTTCTCCTAGAAGATTTTTTTTTTTATGTTGCATTTAATTACATCTCCATGGGTTCATTTCCTTGGCAAGGTTTGAAAGAGAAAGAGTGAGGAGGGCTTTTGTGCCAAGATGGTTTCTCCAAGTTCTCACTAATCCATGCTTCAGAGCAGCTTTATCAGTAATTGGTTTGGGTACGTTGGCCATGGCTGATAGCTTTCAGCTGGGATTGTTCACTCAAACACATTTTCATAATCTACAGAATGTTCTTCTCTTAGATCTTGTTTGTTCTCCTTTAACTGTATTTTTTTTTCCCCCAAGCATTGCAATGTCTGATGTTTGCTGTTCTGCTGTAATGAAATTTATGGCATAGCTTAGGTAATGTTTAGGAGAGTAAACCCCAGGTGTGTGCTGTGCTTCTTACTAATTACAGAATTACACTCAGAACTCCACAGAATTCCACCAGTGGAACAAAACAGGAGAACCTAGTTATGGAAGGGGTCATGAAGATGACCCAGGCCATCTTCATGACTTCATCATGAAGTCATATGTTGAATATTATCCTTATAAACAGAATATTGTCCTTATAAACTGAATATTGTCCTCATGACCTGACATTTGGTGAAGATATTTCTGGATCCAAACGCCAGTGTAATGACAATGAATCATGTCATCAGATCTATTTCATCCTCACTGCTGGTGAGGCTTTTGTTTGGTCAGCAGGTCTAAAAAGTGCTGTGACACACAGCACTAATTAAGTTTTTGGGTAATTTCCCATTGCCTACATATGTCTGCCTCTTGCAGTGCTCTGAAAATTGTGTAGCTCAGCAGGAGGAAGGGGAAAATGCCATTTGCCTCTGCTGAACTCAGTCATGGGATGGTTTGGGAGGGAACATTTCCCTCCTTTGCAGGTCAGGCTCTGACCATGCAAATAATTCTGATGCTGTAAATGGATGAGGGCACATTTGGGATTTGAAAGTCCAGGAAAAGTGAATCTGAAGGAAGCCATTGATCTTCAAGCATGTATAGACTTTGAAAACAAAAGATAAATAACCTGCCCTGCACTTTGACTGCACCAGGGAGAAAATGTCCTGGGCTAGAATAATTCAAATAAGCGCTTTCCACCTGGGGTAAGGCTGACTGAAATGTTAAATGTGGCTTTAAATGGCCTGCCCACCACCACTCTGTCATGTTACATGCTGCAGCCATCCCTTGTTTAACTGAAAGGCCATGTCCTGCTGCCTCCCAGGCAGTTAGAGGGGATGAATGGTGGAATTATAAATAACTGTGTACATTTCATGTAAATAAATATGTACATGTGTACAGTCATCTTTGAAGAATATTGCAAAGTGCAAGTTGAAGTGAAAAGCCAGACAGATGAATTTTGAAGTGAAAAAACAGAGGGTTGGAGTGAAAAATCAGAAAAATCAGAAGGCTCAAGAAAGGGACATCTCTGCAGAGAGCAGAGAGCCCCTTTCCCTGTCAGCCCTTTGGACCAGCAGTGGCTGCTGCTCAGGTGCAGTCTGTAGTGCTAATGCATTTATAGGGCAGTGATGCTCAGGGGGAGGGCTCTAAAAAACGGTGCTCAGTGTTTCTGTGGAGATCAAAATTCATGTCCCTTCAGGGGGAGCTGTGAAAATGCTTTTGTCAAGATGCACAGAGTAAATAAAGCAGCAGGTAGGTTCAATAGGTAGCTTGTAGGGTGAGGTTGTGCTTCCCCTGTGGGACAGGCTTTGTCAGGGCTGTGCCTCTGTGTGTAACCCCCTTGCCCTGCATAAGAGCAATGATCCCAGCACCCCTGCAGGCTCTGAGTGCTGTGGGCAGGGTTTGCATTATGGAGGTTTTGCATTATGGTGAAAGCAGGGAAATCTCCAACAAAGGCAGGAAATGTCAAGGGGGATTCTATAATATCAGAAGGCTAATTGATTACTTAATTACACTACATTTTATATTAATTATTTTAATTTTATAAATTATATAAATTATCATAATTATAATATATAGTAAATATTATAAATATAATAAATTATATTTAATTCTATATCTATTGATTATTTTATTTTATATTACACTGAATCTCCTAAGCACACAACTGCCCAGAGTCTGGTGGCTGTCAGCCCACAGTCCCCACACACACACACCTGGATCCAACTGGTCAGTGAATCAAAACACTCACACCAGAATCCAATCACCAATTCCCTTCAGGTGAACAATCTTCTACAAAGTGTGAAAAATGCCTATTTTTTGATTGGCTTTTCACAAATATTAAAATGAATATTGTATGTGTTATGTAAGGAAGTTATGCTGTGTTAATTTTTTAAGTAGTGTGTTAAATACAGTTTTAGGTTATGACATAATGTTAAAATAGAAACTATTTATGTGGGATATTTTTTTAAAGAGAGGAATGAGGTACTCCCACTGAGATAGCAGCCACAGGACACCTCAATCTTTCAGAGAAAAAGAATTTATTGCTCCCTTGTCAGAAGAAATGAACTTCTTCCCACCTTGCTCAGCCATTGACACTGCCCAGACAGAATCCCTGTTTGAATGGAATTTATGCACCATGTATGAGGTGTATGAATATGCAACAGGCTGTTGTTTTTAAGGGTTAATCCTCTGTTAACCTGGGTCCTTTTTGAGGCTTATGCTGCCCAGAAAAGGTACCTGGACTGTCTGTAACTCTTTGTTTCTATTGTCTGGTATTGTCCTAATCCAAGTTGTCCAAATTATATTACTCTTATTATATAACTATTTTTATAACCATTTTATTACCATTATACTTTTAAAATTTTAAAACCAAGTCATTGGCGTTTTTCACAAATGTGTTCCACTTGTGAACAACCATATGGGATTTCTCCACTGGGAAGAGCCCAAGAAACCCACCCCTCACCCACCAGCCTTGTCTTTGCCTGAGAGCTGAGCAGATCTCCCTGTTTCAGTGAGCAGGATGAGCAAACCCTGCTGTGCAGGACAGAGGCAGCACAGGATCGCTGTGGGAGCTCCTGCCCCTCTCCCCTGTAAATCTGCTCTGCCCTCTTGCAGCATGGAAACACCACGGGAGTGGAACTGCCAAAACAGATCTGCCTCTCCCACCTTCAGCTGATGGCAAAATCAGTGAGGTTCAGAGAGGAGATCTGCATCCCAAAGAGCACGGCCAGCACAGTGGGACCAGGAGGAATCCCTGCCCAGGGTCTGTTCATCCCTGTTAACCCCTGTTAGGGGACTTGCAGGACACTGGGAGCAATGTAGCTGGGCAGGCTCCCTGCCCACTCTGCAGTGGGATTTGGCTTCTCTGCTCATTCCCCTCTGAGCTCCTTCACTCTGCAGGGGGCTGGAGACTTTCCAGAGAGCCCGAGTGACTTGAGCACCCTGCACAACTCAGTTGGGCTCCTCTGGGCTTTGTGCACATTCCCTGCTGCTCAAGTTTAATAGCTGACTTGGATTCCCTCCCGCACAGCAGCACAGGCAGTGATGGAACACAGAACACATCCCCCCAGGTGATTTTGGCTGCCGAGGCTCTGATCCTTTCCCTTTCTCAAAGCTCTTAATGGGAAGGAGGATCGGTGCTCGATGTGGAAATCACCCTCCCTGTTAGAGAGTCCTCAAGAACTCAAAAGAAATGATCAGGAATGCTGATAAACCCGTGTCTGTCAGAGGGAGCAGGGGATGGAGTAGTAGTTGATGCTGCTAAGCCCACCCCTGCTCAAGCAGCCATCTATCTGTCATTCCAGGGGTGAAAAGGGCTGTGTACTCCTGGCAGAGCTCAGTCTGAGAGCTGCTCCTGCTGCTGAGAGCCTTCTGCCACTCCTGCCAGCTCCCAGTGCCAGTGCCAGAGTCTGGCATCCAGCAGGGAGACGCTCCTACAACCCAGGGCACTGCAGAACTGCCGTGTGAAAAACACCAGCCGCTTCTTTTTAAAAGTGTAAAAGTTCAATACTAATGGTTGTAAAATTAGTAATAAAATTAGAGTAATACCAATTTGGACAATTTGGATTAGGACAATATGAGACAATAAAAACAAAGAGTTATGGACAGTCCGGGTACCTCTTTCTGGGCAAAATAAACCCAAAAAAGGACCCAGGTTAACAGAGGATTAACCCTTAAAAACAACAGACTCTCACTGGCTCCCAGTGCCAGTGCCAGAGTCTGGCATCCAGCAGGGAGACGCTCCTACAACCCGGGCACTGCAGAACTGCCGTGTGAAAAACACCAGCCGCTTCTTTTTAAAATTGTAAAAGTTCAATAGAAATAAAATGGTTGTAAAATTAGTAATAAAATTAGAGTAATAACAATTTGGACAATTTGGATTAGGACAATATGAGACAATGAAAACAAAGAGTTATGGACAGTCTGGGTACCTCTTTCTGGGCAAAATAAACCCAAAAAAGGCCCCACGTTAACAGAGGATTAACCCTTAAAAACAACAGACTCTCTCACTGGCTCCCAGTGCCAGTGCCAGAGTCTGGCATCCAGCAGGGAGACGCTCCTACAACCCAGGGCACTGCAGAACTGCCGTGTGAAAAACACCAACCGCTTCTTCTTAAAATTGTAAAAGTTCAATAGAAATAAAATGGTTGTAAAATTAGTAATAAAATTAGAGTAATAACAATTTGGACAATTTGGATTAGGACAATATGAGACAATGAAAACAAAGAGTTATGGACAGTCCGGGTACCTCTTTCTGGGCAACATAAGCCCAAAAAAGGACCCAGGTTAACAGAGGATTAACCCTTAAAAACAACAGCCTGTTGCATATTCATACACCTCACACATGGTGCATAAATTCCATTCAAACACAGGATTCTGTCTAGGCAGTGTCAGCTTCTTCCTCTGAATCCTGACGGCGTCTTCAAGGCTGAGTGAGGCAGGAAGAAGTTCATTTCTCCTGATAATGGAGCAATAAATTCTCTTTCTCTGAAAGATTGAGGTGTCCTGTGGCTGCTATCTCAGTGGGAGTACCTCATTCCTCTCTTTTGAAAAAAGACATTTTAAAAATTTTTTTTTTAAATCTTTTAAAAAATCTGTGTGTGTGTGTGAGGGATGTTTTTGTTTCTTTGGGTTTTTTCTGTTGTTGTGGGGGTTTTTTTGTTTGTTTGTTTGTTTGTTTTTTGCTATATTGGTTGATTTTGTTTTTCAAAACTCCTGGAACCCTGAGAGGGTTTCAAGGCATGAAAGAGGAGTTATTGTTAAGAATTTGAAGCAGGAATGGATTGATCCACGTCAATAAAATTCAGGTAAATGAAAAATTGATGCCTGACTCCGACAAAACAAAAGGAGGACAAATAAAAATAATCTTGTAATAAATGGTCAAAAGTATGTAAGTTCTTTAATAATTGCTGCTGGGTATTGGCTTGGAAAAATGCATCCTCTTACCCTAGCTTTCTGATAGTGTTGTAAACTTACTTGATTAAATTAGTAGTTTGGATAATCTATTTTTCCTTGATACCTTGGCATATTTGAGAAGCAGCACAAGATGACCTTCATTCCTATTAAGTTTTATTTCTGGCTGATAGGTGATGAACTCTGAGAGCAGCTGAGTCATTACCATGCTGGTGTGAGCTCGCAGAGAGGTCCTGCAATATTTTTTCAGTGACCCAGGAGACAACCTGAAGGTACTGAACAAAGTCTGCAGATGGTCATGGCAGCTCAGAAGTTATCAATAATTAAAAGACAAGATCACTGCTGCAGGTTTGAGAGATAAGAGACAAAATGGTAATTTCTTTGCCTAGGAACAAAGCAGCAACCAGTTTGAATGTGAACAGAGGTTTTCTGTTTGTTTCCCTCTTCCCCCACATTTAAAACTTGAATGTAATTTCTTCATATTTGGGATTCCCACTCCCAGGACAGTGTTTTATTCCTGCTCAAGTCCCAGGAGTTCCTTGTTTGGCTGGAGGCACAGCCTCCAGAGCCAGCCCTCTGTGGGCTGTGTGCCTGTGCAGGCAGGAGATGCTGTGACAGCCTCAGGACTGGAAATGAACCCAAAATGTTGGGCTGATGTAGCAAGGGGGGAGGAACCACAGATGTGAGCCCTCTGCTGAGAGGGTGAGTGCTGGAACCCTGGCTGCTGAGAATTTCAGACTTTCTGTGCTGCCAGGCACTGACCCCCAGGAGAACACTGCATTGACCTGGGGCTGTGGAGAAGCTTCCAGAATGGAATGACAGAACTGGGATTGTGGGTGTGGAGTTTGAATGGAAGTGTGTGATAATAATAATATAATATAAAGCAATATAATATAAAGTGATATACTATCGTATCATATCATACAATACAATATAATATATGATACATAACAAAATATAATAAGATATAATATCATACAATATCATACAATACAATATAATAGAATATATGATGTATAACAAAATATAATATAATATAATATAATATAATATAATATAATATAATATAATATAATATAATATAATATAATATAATATAATATTATAATATTATAATATTATAATATAATATAATATAATATAATAAGATACAATATCATACAATATCATACAATATCATACAATACAATACAATACAATATATGATATATAATATAATGTAATGTAATTAAATGTAATGTAACGTAATGTAACATAAGATATGATATATAAGAAAATATAACAAGATATAATATCATACAATATAATACAATATAATATCATACAATACAATATAATATCATACAAAGCAATATAATATAATATAATATAATATAATATAATATAATATAATATAATATAATATAATATAATATAATATAATATAATATAATATAATATAATATAATATAATATAATATATGATGTATAACAAAATATCATATCATATATCATATAATAATCTCAGCCTTCTGAGAACTTGGAGTCACATTCTCATCTCTCAGCCCTAGTGGGGAGCTCACAAGCACCACAGGAGAGGGGGAGGGAGCAGTGAGGACAGGCAGATGCTGAAAATGAGCTGATCATCTCCATGGACCTCCCTCACCCACTGGAATTAGGAGGGTCGGGTGCCTCTCAGTGTGATGGCACTCCACCTTGGCTCATCCTCATCAGGGTGTCTGAGGAGCTGCTCACAGGCTCTCAGGGGATGCTAATCAAGGTGCCACCTCCCACCTGGCTGCACTTTTAAGGAGGCACCAGGGCAATCCTTCAACACTTCGTTTCCCCTCATTTTTGGGGGTGATGTGGGACACTTTAAGTCACCAGTTAATACACAGCAGTAGGTCTTGAGGAGAGTTGTCTTCCCTACTGCAGTAAAAGTAGTGGAATGCCAACTCCCATGGAAGTTAATGGAAAACTAAATAAGGAATTAATCCTGTTCTTAATTTTCAGAAAATTAAATTAATAAAAACTTATTAAATTAATAAATAAAATAAACGTATTGAATTAATAAAAACTGAACCAAATGTCTCCTGAGCAAAGGCCTTAGTCATTGCTTACTGTGAGGCAATACTCCCACTGTGATCAGTGTTCTCAGCCATTACCAACCTGCTGGTGTTTCTTGGCTCTGCAAATCCTTAATGAGGTACAATATCAACTCCCAATTTCTACCAGCTATCACCACCAGGTTAACTTCTTCAGGGCACATTTCATTTTCAGCTGGATTTAGCTCTGCCCTGCCTTCTTCCATCCTCCATCTGGGCAGGCTCTTAACAGAAGGGTCTCTGGAAAACTCCTGAGCTTGGTGTTTGCTTATGGAAAGTTTATTTACAGTCTGGCTGTTCTGGAGAGAGGAGAGTGCTTCTGCTGGTGTGGGGAAATAAGTTTTCTCAGGATGACAGTCAGTAGAAATAAGGAATATGGTGGGCAAAGCAAGTGTTGTGGAATCTCAAACTGCTTAGCCACAGCTGTGTGCAGTGCCACTCCCAACACCTGCAGCGTGTTTGGCTGTCTGGGTATGATAAATAAAAGAACCTAGCCCTTCCCTCCTCGTGGCCAAGCTTTATTATAGGTACTGCAGCAAAGTCAGACCCTGGCCTGGCCACCCTCACCTACACAAACTGCCCAGGTGGGTTCAGTGCTCAGGGTCTGTCACACAGATTGCTCAGAGCAGGAGGTTCTGTCACATCAGATTTGTCAGATCAGGGGGATTGGGATTGCAGCTGGTTTTGCAGCAGTAGGGCAGTCCCCCAGGACAAACTGAACGTGCATGGCTTTTTGCAGCCTTGCTGATTTTTTTGCAGCAAAATCCATTTCGTTTGCTGAAAAAGAAATTTTCAGCAAAAACGCTGAAATTTCTTGCATTTCAGCTGCAAGAAATGCAGCTGAACATGCATTTCTTTTTGCAGAAAATGAAACATTTCTGCATTCTTTTTGCAGAGTGTTCCCCCAGCATTCATTTGGGGAACCCAGAGAACTCCTCAGCAGCACAGACCTGAATGTGCTGATGCCCAACCTGTAAATTGCATTTCAGGGTGTTACAATTTGATCCCAAGGTCAAATGATGGTAAGGCATCATCAGAATAACCTTGAAGAACCACCAAAGCTCATTTCTGTGCATCTCAGATCCTGCTCCTGCCTGCTGCAGGCTGTGGGACTGCTCTGGCTGACAGGCAGGAGCTCCCCAGGTGTGTCCTCAGTGTTTGACAGCACCCCCTGCTCCCCTCCAGTCTGTACCTGTGCAAAGAGACACCAGCTCAGCTAGACCTAAAAACAAGACAAAAGTTTTAGGTGCTCTCTGCCAGCTTGCCATTAAATCCTGACACCTTTTCTGCTCTTCTTTTTGGTTTTTGTTTGATGATATTTGCTGTAGTAACTTCACATCGTTTCCTGCAGGGTTTTTGGACCACATCCTTCTGCCTCCTGAGTTTGGATGAAGCAGATAAGTTTCAGGGCAGGTTAACATGTGGGATATGGAATGATGGGAGCCTCCAAACCTTCTGAATTGCAGCATTGTTCCTTAACAGCATTAGGAGGTGTAGGCAGCCATTAATCACTCCTGACTCCTAAATTATGAATCACTAATGAGAGTGCAGAAGAAACAGAATGCAAAGTGGATTTCATTATTAAAGCAATTTCAAGGAAATCTCTGAGGAAAAGAAAATAAAGTCTGATTTTCTAGACTAGGAAATAATTAAGAACTGTAATTATTAACCTAAAATCACACATTTACATACATCATTCTCACAAAGAGCAAAGACAGTGAAGGTTTGGTATTCTCCTTTTGTTGTATTTCAAACACAAGAAAAAGCAGTGAAACCTTTCCAGAAATTGGTCAGAGAGCCAAAAGTTGATGACCTGAGGTAGCAGTTTACTCTTTAAGCATCCTCCATGATATCAGTGGAGATTCTTTTCCATATAAAGAAGGAAATTGCTTGATTTGCATAAAGGTATCAGGTATGAATGGCTTGATCCACCTTGATCACATGGTGAGTTCCCCCTGGCCAAACACTGTGTGAATCAAAAAACCAGAAACTTCCACAAAACACTAAAAGATTTAATCTACAACCTTAGAAGAAGCTAAGATGGATAAAATACAATGTAAAAATACAATAATGATGTAATAAAGATGTAAAAATACAACACACAAACATTAAAAAACAAACTTTTACTCCTATAGGTATAAGTAAGAATATACCTTAAGTAAGTGAAAAATTGTATTAATAAAATAGTGAAGAGTTTATAATGTAAGAGTGTAGCTGTATAGAGTAAGCTGAGTTTAGAAGTTATAATAAAACATATGTGACTACATGAGTTAAGAGCCTATTAGACAAAAGTATCCACAGTGCAGCAAAAGTAAGTGATAAGTTAGCAAAACAAAATTAAACTCTGTAGCAACTATTAATTTAGAAAGATATTGATAGTAACATTATATATTAATAATGATATTAGTATTATATTCAATTATATATGAAATATATAATAATAATTTAGTTATCTATTTAGAAAGTTATAAATTACCTTGTGACAAAAAAAACCTGTGACTAGTCTTGAACTACAACCAACAATTTACTCCTTTAAAATCTCACAACCTCTCAGACTGATGTTCATCTAAGCCATAAGTCATTCTTCACCCCAAAATAGTCCCATCCCTTCATTACAAGCACCAACAATAACCAAACATGAGAATAGGTCCCAGCATGTCCCTGAGGTGCTGTGTGTAAGCACAGTGTGGAAGTTCCAGCCTTCTTTCTGAGCATGATTAAACTCCTGTGTGGTGTGCTCTGCCTGCAGAAGTTTAATCAGGGGAGCAGTGGGAAGATGAAGCAGTGCAAATCCTTGAAGCAGTGGAAATCCTTGAAGCAGTGGAAATCCTTTGAAGCAGTGGAAATCCTTTGAAGCAGTGGAAATCCTTTCCTTCTCACAGTGCTGAAGGCTTTGCTATGATCACAGCAGTGATTTGAGTGCTTGGAACTGGGGGACACCAACCCAGCCCAGCTGCACCTCCCACTGCACACACACCCCCACGTGTGGGGGTCACACTGCCTGTCAGACTGAGCCCTTCTCTGAGCCAGAGATGGGGCAACTGAGAGGTGCTTTAAAAACTTTTCTTCTAAAGTAATATTTATTTAATTAACCTAAATGATTTCTAAAATAGTAAATCAAGGTTGCCGATTTGAATAAGTAAAAAGTCCCTTTTATGGAGGGTTTCCATTTAAAATAAGTTCATAAATGAGAAAGAAATGTCTAATACTTTTATTTTCAGTCTCATGAGAAGGGTGAGACAATACAGATGTTATAACTCCTGCTATCACAATCAGAAGCCAACTATTTCTTAATTACAATACATTATAAGTGGTTTTTAGCCTATCAGCTTTTTGACATGCTGTAAATGCCTGTAAGGCAAATAATAATAATCTAAATATAGTAATATCTAAATAATCTAAAACTACCCTTCATGGGTCCCACTACAATGCATCTTTCATAGTTTTATTTCTCTAAAATATCCAGTCTTATTTGCAAGGCCATCCTTTGAAACTTGTTTCTGGTTCCATTTCTCTCTCACCAATGTCTGTCCCATTCCAGGGCATTTCTAAGTCAGCATTTCCTTTCTCAAGGTTTGCATACAGATGCAGACTGTGTGAGCCTTCTGCCAGGCTCTGAGAATTCCCTACAAATCCATTTTTCACAGCAGGGATCCTGCACTCCCAGTGCCACAAACCAGAGCCTGTGGAGAAGGGAAGCTTCCCCAGGAAAGGAGGGCTAAAAGCACTCTGTGAGCCTGGGAGAGGGTGTGCAGGGAGAGCAGGCTTGGCTGCTCCAGCAGAACTGCAAGGGAAGAGGAAAAATGATGGGAAGAGATGAGGAAGAGCCCGTAACAGACCTGCAGGATGACAAGTGAGAGCAGAGCAGGGCAGGCAGAGTTTCTGCAGCTCATAAAGAGCCAAGGACAGTCGTCATGGGAGGGTTTTAATGGCCCCACTATTGACTAAGATTAAGAAATACAGAATGACTGGGGCAGGATTAATGTTTCTGGTGCTTATTTCAGGACTGTTTTCTTGCTGCTTTTTCTTAGGCAATCAATAAGATCAGAAGCTGCAGTGGCTGGAAATGAACACTCAGTGACAAAAGACAGAGCCTTCATCTGAGAGAAAATGGTCATTTTACCATTGGGTTTGTTTGAGGTGCTTAGGAGGAAACGTTCAAAGGCAGCAGCACAGAAATATCAGATTTTTAAAAGGTAGATGGGAGGGGACGAAAAAAAGGCTGGGATGAAAGTGATTGAAAGAACTATTGTCCAAAAATTCCACTCAGGAGCAGTCAGATCTAGGGCCTCTGAAGAGGAACCCCATTAGAGCAGTCCTGCTACTGTAAATGGGGACAAAGGAAGCCACCTTGGTGTGACATCCAAGAGCAGGATGAGCAGGAAAATTCTTGTTTAATCAGGTGCCAGGCCAGCAGGGTAGGAATCAAGTGAAGAGGATGAGGGAGGGAATTTCACCACGGACTGAGAGTGTTCCCTGCTCATTCTCATGGCCCAGCAGTGACTTCAGCCTGCCCAGAAAATACAGAAGCTCTGGGGGCACTGCTAGTGCTAATCTGCTGCTCCCTGTGCCTCTCCTCACCTGGAGGATTTCAGCTGCCACCACCTGCTCCCAGACCCCAGCAGAGTGCAGACTTTGCAGCCTGCAAGGACTTTTTTACCTTTTCAGCAGATTCTTGCCCTTGCCTGCAGCCCCCTGCCTGCCTTTCCAGGTGTCTCCCAAGCCAGACCTCTGGGAGCAGCTGTTTTCTCCCTGCAAAGAGGAGGGAGAAGGAACAATTCCCTCCCTTAGTGCCATCCCTGCTGTGCTGTGCCATATCCTGCTCTGCTCTGCTGCACAGGAAGGAAGAAGGATGTAGCTGGACACTCCTCAGCGAGCAAAAGAAATGAAGCAAAATAGTTAATGTCCCTTTTATTAAAATAAGTGGTGGTTAAAAAAGCAAAGTGGAAACCAAGGTGGTGGATTTGAATAAGTACAAGTCCCTTTTTATGGAGGATTTCCATTTATAATAAGTTAATAAATGAGGAAGAAAGGTCTAATATTTTTATAACATGATAAGATGATCAGAAAAAATGCTCCATGGTTACCTGTGATGAGCTGTGTGACCCTTAACAACTGATCCTTTTTTAACATCTACTCCTTTTCTGAATCCTTTACAAAACCTGTGCAGAATCTTCCCATGCAGTCAGACCAACTACAGAGTGAGGTTTGGATGTGTCCCACCTGCTCTTTCTTGGATGCTGCCCTGGCTCCTGCCAGCTGGAGCTGCTGCTGGAGACAGACTGAGGATGGGGTGGGTTTTGCTTTGCAGTAGCAGTGAGGGGCTTTGGAGTCCTGGCAGAGGAAAGAGGCACAGGAAGAACTCTATTTTGGGGTAAAATGCTGTGTTTTCAGCAGACACCTAGAGGCACAGCCCAGCCTCCCCACCACTGGTGCTGCTGGCAGTTCTCTGTCAGACAGAGAAAACAGGCAGAAAGGTTTCTGTGGGTAAAACTCACTTTCTCATTGTGTTCCCTCAGAAGCCTGGCTCCCAAGAAAGTGGGAAGAAGGAAGGAGTTGGATTCTCTTCCTTTTCAGGATCAAAGCACTTCGTGCTGGTATCTCTGACTTCCACCAGCGTGTGTCCCCTTTTGTCTTTCTCAGTGAGCTCTGTGCCAGGCCCTAGGTTCTCTTCATGGCTGGCTGAATGTTTGAGAGGAGCCACAATCTGCTCCCCAGGCTGGGCTCTGGCTGCTTCTAATCAAGGCCAGGTGTGCTGAGCTGCAGCTGCAGCTGGGACTGAGCTGGGCTGTGTCTCTGGGGGGCTCAGCTAAGCCCAGGTCCCAGCCCAGCTCCTTGTCTGTGGCCACACTTGGCTGATTTTGGCTTGGTCCTGCTAAATTGGCTTCCTGGCTTGACCCTGAGGCTGTGTCCTGCCTGCAGGCTGAGTGCTGTGGGGCCAATCCCTGTGATGAGGAGGATGCTGCCCTGTGCCTGCCTTGCTGTCCTCCTCCCCCCTTGGGAGCACACCACTTGTGATGAGCCAGGTAGGAAAAATCTCTCTGAGGTTTTGGGGTTTTTTCCCCTCTGTATTTTTAAGTGCTCTCTTTGGCTTGTGATGAGATGCTGGGAAATGGAGGGGGCTACCCCTGTCTCTTCTGGAATGTTTTTTGAGGTGCATTTGTGCAATGGGATGGATTCTTCCTCTTTGGACCTTCAGTGCATCTCTTCCTAAAATGCTACTTGCTCTTGCAGACTCTGTCTCTCTAGTTTTGAATTTATTTGTATTTTTGCCAAAGAGAAAACCCTTTTGGGCCAGTCTTGGAGAACAAACAGCCTTGTGCCCACCAGCACAGTCCCACCATCTCCAAAGTAATTGTCCCTTCTCACTGAAGCACCTCTGCTCTGTGCTGTCCAGGAGGAGATGGTTTTGGACAGCACCTTAACAATAAAGCAGATTCTTCAGGAGAGAATTCTCTCCAAATCAGCTTGTGATCTGGATTGGAGGGTGATTGTAGGAAGGTGGCTGGTCCTTGGCCTTGGAGGGATGTGGGGTTTGGGTTTTGTGCTGGTGTGGTTGTTGTGTTGTGTTTCTTTAATATACAGCAGAAGAGTTGTTTTAACGTGTAAAATGAATCTGTGGCTTGGTAAAGTAAATCTGTATCAAATAGTAGCTTTTTATTTCTGTAGCCCTTCCTTTGGGTGTTGCTTTCTTCATCATGTTATGGAGTGCAAATGAGTGTCTTTGTACAAACAACCCTATTTTAACACCAATAATCTCATCTGATAAACTTCTTCTTGTCTCCAGATTATTTCCTTGAGACCAATTCTAAGCATAATATACCTAGGCTTTACAATTTTAAAAATCATAGTGGTGGATAAGCACATTTTCTGCATTAGCACAGTGGGTAATACTCATTTGAATGTACATTCTCCTACCCATAGCACAGCAGTTCCTAAAACCACATTTCTGATGAAGAACAGTGTAAGCAGGCAAGCAGTGAGAGATGTCTGAACAGAACTTTGGCTCAATTAACCTAGAGGGAGGAAACCTCACATGGATATTGCAAACTTGGGCACTCCTCAGAAGGGAGAGAGGAGACAAACTTTCCAGTGGCTCCGTGGAACCCACTTTGCACAATGCAGCTGGTGTTTTCCCCCTGTGTGGGCACAGAAAAGGACAAAGAGGTTTGAAAATTCCCTCTATTTCACAGCAGTGTCATCACAGGATATGGGCCCCTGTCCCAGTGTGGGAAGTGAACTTGTGAACTGGCTTAGAAACAAAAATGAGTCCCAAAAGAATCTGGCCAAGATTGCAGAGCATGATTTAATGCAAGAAGGAGGGCAGGCACTGAAAGGTCAGTGTGATGACAGATGATATTTCACTCTGCTTAGAGGTGTGCAGCTGTTTGCTGTTGCAGGAAGGTGCTGAGAGAAGGACAGAGCCCAGCAGCAGTATATCAGTGGCAGTGTGTCACAGGGAAGGGTTTGCTCCTGGAGGTGCCCACCTGGCCCTCTGGATGCTGCAGGAATGCTTCTGGCTTGGTTTGAACAGACAGGTGTCTGCTAAGGAAGGCAGGAGCCTCCCCTGAAATGGAAAATGTAAACCCCTCCCTCTGAATTGTTATGATTTTGAAATTAAAGCACTCTCAGACCTTAATATGGGAGTAGGAATAACAGTTCTTAACTAGGGAAATTAAAAATACAAATGCAATAGTACAAAACAACCAACTGCCAGAGTCAGACCATGCCCTGGTCCCTGTGGGTCAGGGTGGTGGCACAGTCCCATCCCAGGGTGGCTCAGGGTGGTGGCACAGTCCCATCCCAGGGGGCTCAGGGTGGTGGCACAGTCCCATCCCAGGGGGGCTCAGGGCGGTGGCACAGCCCCATCCCAGGGGGCTCAGGGCGGTGGCACAGTCCCATCCCAGGGGGCTCAGGGTGGTGGCACAGTCCCATCCCAGGGGGCTCAGGGTGGTGGCACAGCCCCATCCCAGGGGGGCTCAGGGTGGTGGCACAGTCCCATCCCAGGGGGGCTCAGGGTGGTGGCACAGTCCCATCCCAGGGGGGCTCAGGGTGGTGGCACAGTCCCATCCCAGGCTGGCTCAGGGTGGTGGCACAGCCCCATCCCAGGCTGGCTCAGGGTGGTGGCACAGTCCCATCCCAGGGGGGCTCAGGCTGGTGGCACAGTCCCATCCCAGGGGGGCTCAGCCCTCCTGCAGTGCCAGCTGTGGTTCTGCTGGAGCAGGGATCCTGCACAAGGGGGGAGTTTTCCTCTGCAGCTCCAGGGCTGCTGGAGATGGGCCTGCTCTCCCTCTGGGAATGCAGGGCAGCAGAAAGCTGCTCCTCTGGGAATGCAGTGGGCAAAGGCTGCTGGGCTGTTCCCAGGGCAGATTGGATCCAGGGAGGAATGCTTGGCTCCTCCTCTGGGTGGAGCATCTCCCATGGGATGGTGGAATTTGATCAGCCCTGCAGGGACACTCAGTGGCCACGGACAGCAGAGATCTCCTGGAGGGAGGACTGGCTGTGGGAGAGATAAAGAACAAACTGCCCCATGGACAGCAGAGACCTGCCCAGCTCTGACAGATGGGGATAGAACACACACCCCCATTTCCAGCCTGAGGCAGCTTCCATGGGCTCATGCCCAGCAAGGGGCTCAGGGGGGTTGGAAGATAGTTCATGGAAGACTTTTGTGCTTGGCAATGTCTCTGTTGCACAGCTTTATACACAGCTTGCCTGAGGTGCATTTTCTTAGCAAAGCACAGGTGACTGTGTTTGGGTGAGGCAGCAGAAGGAATTATTTTTGCCATTATCAGTCTATCCTAGCCTGCAAAATCTGGTGATCATCTTATTCATCAGAACAGGTGACATCTTTCTTAGACAGATTAATTAAGGGTAAAGGCATAAATTGTTGTGGTAAATCACTCTAACAAAAAAGTGACTTTTCTGGAATTATACCTTCATAAAATATATATGCTGCTCTGACTTATGCAGCTTTTGCTGTTATCACAATTGAAAATGCAGAAGACATTAACTCTTGAATACCCTCAGATGTCATTAAGCAAAGAGGGCACACGTTCTTCTAAATTCCCATGATTCCTTTTGTGCACAATTTTGGCCCTCCATTCTTTGGAATTAAAATAGAATGGAAAGTGTGCTACAGATAACAAAAAATATGCTTTGAATTTCTGCATTTTAGAAGGAAAAATAAAAGGCCCTCTCAGTGGTTGAAAATCTAATCCTGTTCATATGTTTTCACTAAGTGAGTAACTCTCTCCAAGTGCCTGATTTGAGGGAGGGAATCTCTGGAGGCTTCCCTTGACATTTCAGGTCTGTTCCTTGTGTTTAGCACAATGTTCCTGCAAACCTCATAGTTTTCTTGCTGCCCCTGGTCTTACTGAGCACAAGCAACATCACAACAGAGGGGAAATGAGGATCTTTAAATTTAAAGGTGGTTTCCTTTACAGCTCTGCTTGGTGTGGCTGTGTCTGATTGCTGGGGCAATCAGGGAATGCCCCTGACAATGGGGCAAAGAAAGTTGGCTAAAGGTAAGAGTAACTTCAGGTGTGAAATACAGAGCTTAGACTGGCATGAAGGATTCAGGCTTTGAGCTGCTGGTGTGCTCACCTGTGGGTTCTTAACTTCTTTTCTGCCAAGGTCAGGATTAAATGTGTGAGACAGAATTTCTTGTTGGGACTCAGATGTTTGTTAGTTCTTATCTATGTCACAGTCTCACAAACCCTGACTTCTACAGGGAAGAACACTTCACTCTAACAAACTAAAATGGAGCCCTGTCTCTCTCTCTCTGCAAGGCCTTTTAAGGATAAACTGTCCAATTAAGAAATGACACCTAAATTATTTTCACTTTTAACCCAATAACCAACCACCCTTGACCAGCAATGTGGACTTTTCTGTCCAATTACACAAAACCACCCAAACCCATGGAGAACAAGGACCAGCCTCTACCCTAAAACCTCCATCATTCTTTATATATATTTCTATATTCCAAACTCTTAAACTCTTGAGTTTTCCACCCTGTGGTATTCAGGCTCCACACCCACAATCCCAGTTCTGTCATTCCATTTGGGAAGCCTTCTCCAAACTGCAAAAACTGCTTTTGTTCAGGGCTGTTGGGACAGCTGCTTTGTGTGTCCCTGTGTGGGGGGGGAGAGCCTCCCCACCAGGGCTGGGGTGTAAGGCAGGAGGTGCCAGCTCTGTCTCTGCCAACACTGAGCAGGCAGCTGGATGTAACTGGAGGAAAATTCTGTCTGTGCCTAGGGAAATCTGGTGTCTCCAACACACCTGGACATGGCCAGGGTGCAGCAACAGCTCTCAGAGCTCCAATTTTGGGCTGGAATTAAACCTAAACACCACGTGGCTCTCTCCCTTTGTCCTTTCTGAGCAGGACAGGTTTCTTTTCTGGATGAGTCTTTGGCCTCCCTCTTCTGATGGCTGTCCCATGTTCTCTGCTGGGTTGGTGTGACCTTGGGCAAAGGTGCTGGGTGTGCTGCTGGAAGGAGAGGACTGTCATAGCAACTGCCCAAATTTCACTGGGATGTATTGGTGCCTATAGGACCACTCAAAAACCATGGCCTGAAGTCCTGAGACTCACCTTCCCACATGCATCAGTGATCCTAAATAAGTAATGAACCAAATGTAGTTGAGATGCAAATGAAAATTATCTTCTTTTCAGCTTGGCTTGCATTAAGCTGTTAATTTCCATTAGCGTTAATGAGAAAATACACCCAAAGGTTTTCTCCAGGCTAGAGTTCTTATCCTCCTAACCATAATTTCACTTGTACAGTTCCTTTCAATTGAGGATATTTGTATTTTGCAAACTTAATTAAGAATTAATTAATTAGCAATATCCCTGGAAGGAAGAGCAAATGGCATTTTCCTGATTTTACCAGTGAGTGAGTGGAGATTGCTCACTGGGATGTGGGACTCCTGGCTCTGATGCTGACATCTGCCACCATACTTTCCCTTGATTCTTTCCCTTCATTCTTTCCCTTCATTCTTTCCCTTCATTCTTTCCCTTCATTCTTTCCCTTCATTCTTTCCCTTCATTCTTTCCCTTCATTCTTTCCCTTCATTCTTTCCCTTCATTCTTTCCCTTCATTCTTTCCCTTCATTCTTTCCCTTCATTCTTTCCCTTCATTCTTTCCCTTCATTCTTCTTCTTCTTTCTTTCCCCTCTTTCTTTCTTATTCATGTTTACCACTCCTGCCACCATATTCAACTTTGACAAGTTCCTGTCTAATGTCCATCCACATTTATCATCTAACATGTTGCTTCTGTGACAGCTGTTTAACTGAGTTGGGGTATGGGAGAGCTGCTCTTTTTAGCCAAGCACCTCACTTGAACACAGCAGTTCTCTTTGTTCTGTTTGCTGTTCTGTTAAACACCCACAGATCTGTTGAGACTTTTGGTATCTGCATTTATGGAAGAGCAGACAGCTTCACTTCAACCAGATCCTCTTTTGGCTGTGAGTGGCACTGTGAAACACCACTCTGGCATATTCACCCTGTAATTTCCTACCTCTGTCTGAATGAGCAGCCTTGGTGCTGTTCACAGTGGCTAGCTAATTTCTGCACATTCATTCTGTGTCATATTTGTTCCTAGCACTCCATCAGATTTGTAAACCAAATTCACAAATGATGGGGAGCATGCTTTTCTTTGCAATTAGGGTGATTCACCAGTGGCATAACTAACAGCAGAAGAGGAAACTGAGAAATTATACCCTTCTGCTGGAGTCTGGGGGTGGAACTTGGGAGCAGAGATGGTAGGAAAGAGAAAGATGGAATGAGAATGGAGAGGATCAAAGTACTAAGAAGAGGCAAGAAGATGTGGAGATGAGAGATGGGAACAAGAGAAGTGATTACAGCACACAAGAAAGTCTGGGGAAGAGGCTGTGCATAAGGAAAGATATTTCACTTTCCACAGAGGGGGAGAGATGGTGAAAGAGGAGCTAGCAAAGTTTGTTACTGTCTGTCTCTGCTCACTTCCTCACTGCTGTGCAGCCTGTGTGTGGGACCATTGCTCCAGGTGTGTTTTATCCCTTTTCCTTCGAGTCCCATCCAGAGAACTGTATGATCATGTGAATCTCAGTTTTCATTTCAAAGAGTCTAGCTGGCACAACCTGTTTGGAAACTTGAGCAGTGTATTCTAAGAATTCAAGCCTGAAAGGAAAAGAAAACATATTTGAAATTGTCTTAATGAAGGATGACAAAATTATTTATGTTGAACAAGTGAAAAAGAAACACTCCTGTGAGTTTTCTGGGGTCTTACCCTTCCTATAGCTCTACACTAATGTTCTTAAATCTCCTGACTTGCATTTTAACTTTGCATCTTGAGAAAAACAGAAAAAAATAAAAGCCACCCCTTTTCTACCTGTATCTCTCTTTATCATCTCCTTTGAATTTTAAAACCTTATTTGGGGAAGAAACAATTCCACACTGTAATAACCGTGTCTCTGAGCAGTTTTGTGCTGGATGGAAGTCACTAATCCTTTTATGTCATCCTTTGTGAGGATGATCCTTGTCTAGCCCTATATATTGATTAAAATTAAGCATGACACAAAACCTTTATAATCTTAAAGGATTATTCTTTTTTCTCTCCTCCTTATTTCATTGAATTAACCCTTTTGTACCCCAACTGATCAAGGAGCTGCCTTTTTTTTTTTTTTCTTAAACAGAAATGTTGCAGAGTGCATTGATTTCCTATTTGTTTTAATGAAATATGCAAATGGACACTTCTAGGGCACAATTCTGCAGGTTAATCTGAAGATGGACATCCCTGCTGGACAGGGAGCCAGAGCCCATTTGTGCATGCAGTGATTAATAGAGATGGTCACAAAGAACACTGGAATTGTTTCTGTGCCAAAACATTTGTTCCTTTGTGTTGGTTTATACCTGTGCAGCTTTGCTGGCTTGGGGAATTGTCCTCACACAATTGTAGCCACAATGAATAATCTGGTTTTTTGGATGTGTGGGTTTGGTTTGGTTTCACATTGTTGAAGACCAAAATTGATTAACTGCATCATTTTTGATGAATCATGCCAAGAGGCAGAGTAGGATCCAAGTCATACCTGAATTTGGTCTGTGTGGCCAGAACAGTATGTAAAAATTTCTATTTTTCCCTTTAGGACTGGGACACAAAGGGCCATCTGTAGAACAACCAGTTGCTAGAGGCAGCCTCAGAGCATGCAATTTTTAAAACAAACTCCAGTGAACTGTCTGGACACATTTCTACTCCTCCTTGCAAGCCTGGGGTTTGCTGCTCATTTTAAGAGAGTGCTTATCTGGTACCCTGTGACCCCTAAAAGCCAGAGTGCTGCACTAACCTTAAATTTACACTAAACAGCTTTTCCTTCTTGTTCCTAGTTTCTAACAGGAGGTGAGGTTGGTAATTCCTGCTGCCAGGTCAGGCAAGGAGCTGTATTTGTCAGGTGGAGGCCAGCACCTGCCTTGAGGAGCAGAGAAATGCTCTGTGGCAAATCCTCACAAGTCATAGCAACTCATCCAAATGGTTCAAGAAGCCATGGAAGCACAGGCAAAGGCTGTTTGTGCCTGTGCTGATTACTGTGCTCTAAACTGAGATTTTTTTTTTTTTTTGATAAGGAAACCATGATATGAACTGGAATTTGGGTTTCCTCCTGGCTCTCTGTGGCTCAGCCCTGCAAGGATGTGATGTGATGGCTGGAACTGAAGCTGTGCTTGGAGGACACTTGCCCCAGATGTTCTGTGTGGGCTAGGGAGACACTCCTGCCCCTGCCCTGGGGCTTTTACACTGCACATCTGCCAGACCTGTGAATTTGCACAGTGTGACATTCACATCCTCTGATAAAATCCCTTGGCCCAGGATTTTTCTCCTGGGAAGCTGAGAAGCCTCAGAGAAAAGGAAAACAATTCTTATCTCATTTGCTTCTCCTGTGCTGTGCTCATGTGGAATGTGTTTGGAGATTGTTCACCCACAGGTGATTGTTCCATTGCATTCTGCTGGGAGTTGTTTTCACTCTTTGGCCAACCAGGGCCAGGCTGTGTCAGGGCTCTGGAGAGAGTCAGGAGTTTTCATTGTTATCTTTTAGCATTCTGTAAGTATCCTTGCTGTATTCTTTAGTATTGTATATTATTATTTAATATAATATATATATAAAATAGTATATTTAATATATAATAGTATAATATATATAATACTATTATATAATATAATAATATTATATAGCATCTGTTATAAATTATATATAATTATAATATTATATAGTGTATAATTAATATATAATCATAATTATATCTAGTATATAATTATATTATTTTATATATAGTAAATATATAATAATAGTTTAATTAATATAATTGTATTATTAAGATATTAATAATATTATTAATAATATAATAAATGTCATAGTGATATTCATTTATAATATTATTAGTATTATATAATTGCATTATATATAATTTTATTAATAATAATAGTATTAATAATATAATATCATAGTATTCTTTAATGTAATATAGTATAATAAAGTAATAAATTAGCCTTCTGAGGACACAGAGTCCTCCTCATCATTAATATATAAGTATATATAGTATATAATGATATTATTTTTATATATAGTATATATATAACAGTAATAATATAATATAATATAATATAATATAATATAATATAATATAATATAATATAATATAATATAATATAATATAATAGTATTCTTTAATGTAATATAGTATAATAAAGTATTGAATTAGCCTTCTGAGGACATGGAGTCCTCCTCATCATTAACATATAATTATAATTATATATAGTATATAATGATATTATTTTTATTTATAGTATATATATAATCGTAGTAATATAATATAATGTAATATAATATAATAGTATTATTTAATGTAATATAGTATAATAAAGTATTGAATTAGCCTTCTGAGGACACGGAGTCCTCCTCATCATTAATATATAATTATAATTATATATAGTATATAATGATATTATTTTTATTTATAGTATATATATAATAGTGTTTTTATTATAATATAATATAATCATATTCTTTAATATAATATAGTATAATAAAGTAATAAATTAGCCTTCTGAGGACATGGAGTCCTCCTCATCATTAATATATAATTATAATTATATATAGTATATAATGATATTATTTTTATTTATAGTATATATATAATAGTATTTTTATTATATTATAATATAATCATATTCTTTAATATAATATAGTATAATAAAGTAATAAATTAGCCTTCTGAGGACATGGAGTCCTCCTCATCATTAATATATAATTATAATTATATATAGTATATAATGATATTATTTTTATATATAGTATATATATAATAATATAATATAATATAATATAATATAATATAATATAATATAATATAATATAATATAATATAATATAATAATACAATATAATATAATAGTATTCTTTAATGTAATATAGTATAATAAATTATTGAATTAGCCTTCTGAGGACACGGAGTCCTCCTCATAATTAATATATAATTATAATTATATATAGTATATAATGATATTATTTTTAGTTATAGAATATATATAATAGTATTTTTATTATAATATAATATAATCATATTCTTTAATATAATATAGTATAATAAAGTAATAAATTAGCCTTCTGAGGACATGGAGTCCTCCTCATCATTAATATATAATTATAATTATATATAGTATATAATGACATTATTTTTATTTATAGTATATATAATAGTATTTTTATTATATTATAATATAGTCATATTCTTTAATATAATATAGTATAATAAAGTAATAAATTAGCCTTCTGAGAACATGGAGTCCTCCTCATCATTCCTTCCTTCATTGGGTGCCTGCATTTCCAATGGTACAGTGTCTCACCTGGAGCAGATCCACCAGGTGCTTCCACAGCATAAACAAACAACCTTGCAGCACAGAATGCACTGCTGTGCACTGCAGTGGTGCTGTGCCAATAACCATCATCAGCTGGCAAGATACCTTGAACTGCTTAAAACTGTGCTCTGAGCACCAGACAGAAGTTATGACAAGGTTATTATCTGTTCAAACATTAAGTTTCTGCTTTGCCTCTTGCTGGGAAGAGACTTTCCCAGGCTACCACTTAATTACAGTTAATGCAGTTACAGGTTAAGCAATAAACCTCTCTTTTGGCTTTCAGCAGGTCAAATTATTCATTAACAACCTCTGGGCAAAGCCTAGCCAGCTCATGTGCTTAAAAACCAATTAGATTTATCCCTGGTTTTACTGAGGTTCTCTTTGGTCTTAAAAGGTTCATCAGCAAAGCTGGAAGGGGCTGGATCTGCAGTGAGCCTTTTGGGGCTGGACATTCCCTTTCTTCCTTCTTCAGGGTCACTGCAGGATTCCTTTTGATACAAATCCAACCCCTTGGATTATTTGGTGTGGTTTGTCTCTCTGTAATTAAGAATCCACTGAGAAAACTGGCCTCAAACTGGCTGTTAAAAGCTTCTCAACAGTGGTTTTTCTTCATGTGTGTCCCCTGTAATATTGGGGGGGGGTTGGGATTTTCACTGAAAATCTAAGCTGTGAAATCTGAGTTCTCCTTCCAGCCTTCTTCTTTGTAGGAAAATCTGCCCCAGGTTCTGCATTTATGAGCACTAGTCTACTTTTTAATCTAGAAGTTAAAACTAAGCCAACTTTTCATTAAAAAGTTTTGATTAAAAAAAGTCAAAAAATAACAACTTCCCATCCAAGTCCTGGAATTCCCCTTTCTTTGGCAATAGCAAAATATTGGGGGAAGCAACTGAACCCAAATCCTTTCAGAGCCTCATTCACAAGGAGTTGAGGATTTTCCCTGCACCTGGCTTTAGCAGGGGTAAGAGTTGCTGGCACAGCACTCATCCCCAGTACTCTGGAGCCTGTGATGGGCATGGCCCAGCCTTCCAGGTTACCACCCACGAGCCCAGTGCTCTCCCCTCTCCCAGAGAACCCTTCACCATCTCTGATAATGTAGGGATCTGCCTCAGGGGTGTTTCTTTTCATGAATTTTGCTGTCTGAATAGAATTTCGAAAATACACAAAGCCATCCAGGGCTGAAATATTAACACTGCTGTGCTGCCAGGTGGAAACAGCCTCGAGCCTGGCAGTATTATCTCCTGAAGAGGCTGAAGGTAACAATGGCTGGATAACATCCCATGATGTGACTCTGGAAAACCAAATAATTTTTCAAAGAAATCAAAACTAAAATTACATTTTATGGTTTACGAGCAAACTGACATTTCAAAGTAAATTTATTTCAGTAATGTAAAGCAAAACCAGCAGCTAATTCCCTAAAGCAATGTAGCTACTTCAGACTGTGGAGGGTGTGACAAAAAATGCTGCTGGAAGAGACTGGACAGTGAGGAATGGGATGCACTCCCTGTGAGCACACCCTTCCTAACAGGAACACTGTGAGGGTGTTTGCAGGGGGCTCAGGATGAGGGAAGAGATGAGAAAGTTGACTCCATGTTCAGAAGGCTGATTTATTATTTTATTATATATATTATATTAAAACTCTACTAAAAGAACAGAAGAAAGGACTTCAGCAGAAGGCTGGCTAAGAATAGAAAAGGAATGAATAACAAAGGTTTGTCTCTGACCCAGACAGTCTGGACAGCTGGGCTGGGATTGGCCATTAATTAGAAACAACCAGATGACACCAATCCCAGATCCACCTGGTGCATTCCACAGCAGCAGATAATCATTGTTCACACTTTGTTCCTGAGGCCTCTCAGCTTCTCAGGAGGAAAAAATCCTAAGGAAAGGATTTTCATAAAACATGTGGGTGACAGAACACCAGGGATTTGGTGCACCACTGCCCTGCCTTGCCTCGTGCTGCATCACAGGGTGGGATGCAGGGGGTTGTCCAGGGCTTGGGAAGCTCATGGCAGCTACCAAAACAAACACTTTAGACCAAGCACCACGATATTTAACTTTGGCAAAGCTGCAACACTCATTAAATAGTTTCTTCCACTAATCAGGGCTGCTCAAAGGCCTGTCCAGCTTGGCCTTGAACCTTTTCAGCCACAGCTTCTCTGGGGGCACCTGTGCCAGGACCTCACTGTGGGAAAAAAGCACACAGGCTCCAGTTTCTTCATGGTGGAAAAAGCCCTTTCTTTCCTCCCAGAACTCCTTTTTATACAGTTGTAAAGTATAAAATATTATCCCTTAAATAGTATAGTATATATTAATATTATATATTTATACAGTATCATATATAGTATTTATACAGTGTATATTAATATTATATATTTATACCGTATTTAATGTATATTTATATTAATATTATATATTTATACAGTATTTAATATATATTTGTATTAATATTATATATTTCTACCATATTTAATATATATTTATATTAATATTATATATTTATACAGTATTTTTACAGCTTGTGTGTGGCTCTAATTGGTCAGTAGCTTTCCTGCCAATTACTTTATTGATTAGTAATAAGTTGTTATCCTGCATTGATTGGTCACTCCAACCCCCAGTGCAGGAAAAGTTGCTTGTAAGAGATAGAAAAATGAAAACTATCTAATGGTGTATGACCAGTTTGTACAGGAGCAAGTTGGGTTTTTTTTACCCAGGAATAGATTGTTATGTTAATGAACTGCTCACACCAGGATTGCTTTCACATGGCAACTTGCAAAGGGCTAGCAAGTGATCTTAGAAGAGCAGGCTTGATTTTATGAAGCTTTTTAAAATTAATTCTGTACCTTACTGAAATCCTCACCACTCTGAAAGGGAAGAATTTCTTCCTATTACCTAACCTACCTCTGCCCTCTGTCAGTTTTAAGCCATTTTCCCATGTCCTGTTGCTCCATGCCTGTTTGAAAGTCCCTCCCCAGCTCCCTTTAGGTACCTGAAGGAACTTTAGGGTCTCCCCAAAGCCTTCTCTGCTCCAGGCTGAGCAGCCCTGACTGCATGCAAAGCCAGCTCTGCTCCTCTTTGGGGTGTCCTCTGGACCCACTCCAGCAGATCTGCATCCTTCTGGTGCTGGGGGCCCCAGAGGTGGGTGCAGCTCTGCAGGGGGGGCTCAGCAGGGGGGCAGAACCTACCTTCCTTCCTTCCTTCCTTCCTGGAATCCTTCCTCCCTGGAGTCCTTCCTGGAGTTCTTCCTTCCTTACTGGAGTCTTTCCATCCTTCCTTCTTGGAGTCCTTCCTTCCTTCCTGGAATCCTTCCTCCCTGGAGTCCTTCCTGGAGTCCATCCTTCCTTCCTGGAATGCTTTCTTCCTGGAGTCCTTCCTTTCTGGAGTTCTTCTTTCCTTCCTGGAGTCCTTCCATCCTTCCTTCTTGGAGTCCTTCTTTCCTTCCTGGAATCCTTCCTGGAATCCTTCCTTCCTGGAGTCCTTCCTTCCAGGAATTCTTCCTTCCAGGAATCCTTCCCACTTCCCTTGATCTGCTGGTGCTGCTGCTTTTGATGCAGCCCAGGGCACAGTTGGATTTTGAGCATCTCATCAATCAATGCCCCCACGTTCTCCCCCTCGGGGCTGCCCTGGATCCACTCTCTCCCCAGCCTGGATTTGTTACAGCAATCTTTAAAGCATTTAGATTTAGGTTGTTAAACTTCTGTGTTCAGAGGATGGAAAGCTGGGATCAAAGTGAGCTTCACTGCAGGTATCTTTCCAAAGAAAGGCTCATCCCTGGCTCTCCTACAAGCTTTAACTTCACCACCTCTCATGACAAATGAGGCCAAAGGATGCAGTGAATTTCCTTCCTTCTCTGTTCTTCCTGGCATCCTTCCCAGAATTTGCTGTTGCTCTGACTTTAATTTGCCTCTTACCCTCTTCAACAGCACATTTGTGCTTTTAATATTCTGCTTTTAATATTTACACCATTTGCTGGTGTGAATTAAAAGCCCATTTGCAGCTGCTGTTGTATTAAATAGGTTTGGAGCTGCCAGTGCCTTCTGTGTGAGCTGCTCTGCTGCTCTCTGCAGTGTAACACACAGGAGGCTGTGATCACCTGGGGCTTGTGCTCCCTGCCAGAGGTCAGGGCAAGGCTGGAGGGGTGAAGGCAGGTCCACAGCATTTAGAAGTGATGGCTTTAATAAGGCTGGTGAGACAGAAGGGAAATGCTGCTGCAGGACAGTTCAGGAGCTGACAGATCCCACCAGAAACAGCAGGACAGGGCTGCTGGGGCTGAGTGCTGTGAGTGCACACCAAACCCCTGCTCACACAGAAGTGAACACCCTACAGAGAGGAGCCCCTGCCTGCTCTGTGCTGTTTCACCCAGGCTTTTGTTGTCACTGCTCAGTGTCTCTTGCTTTTTTGGCTTGTGAGCACCGTGATGCTCAATTCTCTCATAGGTGAGACAGAGACAATGCAAAGCAACACACTCCATTCTCAGAAGGCTTCAAACTGGTTTTATTCCAGCATGCATGCTTTTTATCCATTCTTACAGAGCTCATCAGTTCACACTTCACTCATTGGTCTGGAGAGACAAACCAAGTGCTCACTGGAGGCAGCTACAGGTTTCTCTTATTTATCCTCCTTTCTTTCTTGGTTTCTAGGTCAGTGACCTTGGTAGGAAATTCTTTCAGGGGTAAACATGGATCCTTTTGTCAAACTTCTCTCTGGCTCACAGAAGTCCCTGTAAAATCTCTTCTACAGAATTCCATAGGAGGTGGATTCATAAAGTGTAATAACAGCTGAAAACAAAAGAAAAACAAAAAACCCCTAAAATTAGGAGGACTTTTCCCAGCTGGAATTTACACTGGTTTTAGCATTATGATATTTCAGAAAAACCCAAGAGACACAACTCTGACTTTTTGCACTCTTAGTTGAAAAAAGACTCATTTGGAAATTGAGTATTGCTTGTAATGCTTATGATTTTGATATGCTGGTTTACAGAAGGGAGGCATATATTAAAAATAATTAAGTTGCACTGGCATTTCAATGCTGCTCAATTACAGCACTTGTCTCTTGAGGATGACAGTTATTAGACTGCAGGTGTGACTAGAACCCACATTTCTCTGGAGATGACTTTTTTGGCTGTGTTTGAAAAACTGTCATAAGCTTTGTTGCCTTTGTCTTCCATTTTTTAGCTCTTGATTTTATGGGAAGGAGGAGGACAAGGGAAAGGGTGGGGAGGAACACGACAAAGGGAAGAAAATAAATGAGAAGGGTGATGTTTGCTATTCCAGGAAGGTAAAGAAGAAAGAAGGCCATTGCTGGCAGTGCCCCAGGAAAGTGCCACTCACACTGACTGATTCTCCTGAGGAGAGCTGCTTCCCTTTTAGAGGAGTCCCAGGACACTACTTTGAGAACTTGCATTTACAAGCGACTTCAAGGATGTTCCTTTATCAGGGCTACACATCAGAAGCTATATAAATTAACACTCTCTTTAGAGCCCATGAGAAGCTGCAGTTTGTCTCTTAGGACTCACCTGAGAACATCCCTATTTAAATGTAAATGCAGCCTTCCCACGGGGCTGCTGGGATCTCTCCCACCTAAAGCACAGAAGGGAAGGGGGCAAGTGGAAGGGAACCTTTTTGCTCATCAGATCTGAAGGATGAGGATTTCTTTCTCTCCGGGTAAAATTTATTACTTGTGTATTTTCTGCCCTGTAAGTCAATCAAACACAACCCCAAACCGTTGTGTTGTAACATACCAGTCAAGTAAAACTAATTTTCAGAAAAATCCTTTTTCAGTGGTTATCAGAGTGCCTGTTTTGATACTATACTGCCCCTAAAAGGAAATACAGTTCTTTAGGAGCAAAGGACCTGGGGAAGAGGCCAAATTCTGGTGTCAGCTGCACAGAAAACACAACCCTCAGAAGGTCATCACACTTGTATTTTGGATTTGTGTCCCTTTCTGCTGGCCAGCTCCTGTTCTTGTGCTTCCACACTTAGCAGCACCCAAAGCTTGAGCTGCTGCAAGGCTCCTGTGAAGAACCTGTTTCGTTGCCCAAGTTTATTTGAAAATCTTGAAAATTTTTATTTGGAGGTTGCAGAAGGTCTGCCCCAACCTGGGCTGGGCAGGACAGGTGTGTAGAGCAAGGGGGAAGGAGCTGAGGCAGTCCTATGGGAGAACTTGTGAGAGGCTGGATGGAAAACCTGCCTCCAAGCTGGGGAGTGCCCCAGGGGAAGGGCACATGTGTGGCCACATTTCTCTTCATAGAGAAGAGCAAGGCACAGCTTCCCAAGGATTTTCTGGGATTCACATTCTCTGAACCTCAGAGAAAGGAAAAACCATTCTTATCTCAATTGCAGCTCCTCTTGTTGTTCACAAGTGGGATGCACTGTGGGAGATTGTTCACCTGAAGGGAATTGGTGATTGGATTCTGGTGTGAGTGTTCTGATTCACTGACCAGTTGGATCCAGGTCTGTGTGTGGGGACTGTGGGCTGACAGCCACCAGACTCTGGGCAGTTGAGTTGAGTGCTTGTGCAGATTCAGTTTAGATGTAATGTAATATAGTGTAGGATAATATAGTGTAATAAAGTAATTAATTAGCCTTCTGATAAGATGGAGTCCTCCTTGTCATTTCTCTCTGCCACGGGGGTTGCCCTGCTCCAATACACACGTGCAAGAACTCCATCTGGGAGCACTGTGCTGTGCCCAGTTTAAGCTTGCCTTACCTTTTCTTTCTGTTTAGTCACTGAGCTATTGGTGTTGCAGTCTTTCAAAAGCAAATGCAGAACTCCCTTTGAATAGACTGAATTCACTGGGACATTGTGCTGAAGACACAGCTTGATCTAAGGTAAAAATTGCACCAAAATGAGCCCTGGTGGTTATGAGAGGCAAAATTATTATTGTATTTGCAGAGACCCTCGTGGCAGGGAGGAATGATGAATCTGACTCCATGTTCTCAGAAGGCTCATTTATTATTTTATGATACTATATCATATTAAAGAATGCTAAACTATACTAAAGAATTCAGGAAGGATACTGACAGAATGCTGAAAAGATAATAATGAAAACTCCTGACTCTCTCCAGAGCCCTGACACAGCTTGGCCCTGGTTGGCCAAAGAGTGAAAACAACTCCCAGCAGAATGCAATGGAACAATCACCTGTGGGTGAACAATCTCCAAACACATTCCACATGAGCACAGCACAGGAGAAGCAAATGAGATAAGAATTGTTTTCCTTTTCTCTGAGGCTTCTCAGCTGCCCAGGAGAAAAATCCTGGGTGAAGGGATTTTATCAGAGAATGTGAATGCCACAAGACAGAGGTGAATAAAGCAGAAATTTTTTCACATGGTTTTGCCAGAGACAATTTCTTTCTTAGCTTGAGAAACTGATCCATATTTTCAAACCAGTTCTGGTGCTAGATACTTGGCTGGTTTTTCTTTCAGAACTTCATGTTTGTGTTTAACAGTCTGCCCCTGTTATTCAGGTCTGTCCCTCCCTGTCCTCACCCCTCTTTAAGATATTGAGAAACTCAGACATTGAGCATTTATTGTGATAACAATATTATTAACATAATTTAATAATTGATTCAATTATTAAATCTGTTAGTCTCTTCACTTTCCTCAGTGAATTTTGGTTTGTGCAGCTCAGCTCAGACTGGAGGATTACCTTATTCTGGTAGAACCTCTAAAAATTGCTTTGGGCCCTCTGACAACTGGCACAGCTGTTGAATCTGTGCAAGACCACTGGAAACAGGCTCTCCATGGATCTGAAAACCATAAATTAAGAACCACTGAACTAAAATGAGTTCAAATAATTCCTCAAGCAATAATGGATATTTTACCTGCTTCTCCCTCTCCCAGCTCTGATCAAATCCAGCTTTTCCTGTTTTACCTTACTGGGTAGAAGGCAGCTGAAGCAGTACACTGACAAATGGACAGCACAATTGCTTCAAGGAAGTTGCCCTTCACTTAAAGGGAAAAAATAAAATGACTTCATATAAAACTCCATGGTTTATTGCCCAAGCTAGGGAAGGGTAGTAAAATAGTACTGAGTTGGAAAATTTTAATTAAACCAATGCTTGATGACTTAAAATTTGTTTATGATTTCAGGCAAAGATTAATGCACAATAGCAAGCCAAACAATTTATTATTTCAGAGCTTGTTGTCATGTAATTTGTAGAACTGAGTGAAAAAGAGATTATTACATTCCAACAAATTTATTGTTCTGTAGCCTGGGGTCTTTCTTTTGGTTGTGTTTGGCTGTTTTTTCATAAAGTAAAAGTAAATAAATTAAAGCACTGAAGCAACTCTTGGCATTTCCCTGGAGGAGTGGGGTACTCACACAGGCTTCAGACCAGAAGCTCTGAACTCTATTGATCAAGGCAGAGGGCTTGGGTTTCCCCAAAGCTATAATCACATATTGTTATAGATGTAGACTGCAAGTGGGTAAATCATTTGTCTAATCTTTAAAACTGTTTATTAAGGGAGAGATTTAGGGGATAAAATTGCACAAGAATATGTACCTTTAGATCAGTCTTGGATTTTCAAAAGCTTGTGGATGAGGGTTACAAAAAACTGCAGTCCTTCCTGCCAACTTCCTTTTTTTCTAACTAACTAGCTACAGCCACCTCATTAAGGAGACTGCTCTTGATCAAACTTTCCTGTCAGTTTTCTTAATCAGCAAATTGAGTTTCACCTCTTTCAACTTGAGAACCATTATTCTTCACCTCAATGACAGGACTTGATTTAAACTATTCCTTTTCATTCACTGTGTTATTACAGTTAAGGATGAAATGTTAAAAAGAAGCTGTCCCAAAGCCTCACTGTACAAAAATGGAAATCTTAATTTCACCATCATGAAATGACACAAATTTTCAGGGTATGGCTGTCTGAAGAACCTCTCAACTCATCTCAAAGCTGTTGAGAGTTTTCTTCCAGTTTTCATTCCTGACCCCATGTGCCATTAGTTCAGTCAGTTGTGGAGGGGGTGGGATCTCCCTCTGAGCCCCAAAATAATTGCTCAGGCTCAACAGAAGGGGGTGGGGAGGAGTGGGAGCAGGATGAAGAACACCTTTGCTGCAGGACACAATGTGCTGAGAGTCACACAGGAATCAGACCAGGTTTAGGCTGCCAGCAGGATTTTACCCTTACTGCTTCCACATGATAATTTGGTGACAGGAAATTATGATTAACTGATTGCTAATTGGACAAGATGTGCCTGTTGAACGAGACACCTGGGGATTGATTTTCACCTTTCTCAAAGTCTTGGATGAGGCTGTCTGAGTTTGGATGTCCATACAGTGAAGTTAGGCTGACGTTGACCTTAGGATCTTTTAGAGTTGGGGTATTTTTTATGTCACTCCAGTGAAATCTCTCAAAAAAATCTGAAAAAAAAATAAAAGAAAAATTGGAGAGATTTCCCTTTGAAAGGCAGAGGCCACTGTCAGCAAAGCAGCAGTTGCTGTGCTGAGTGCTGCTCCTTTGTCACAGACTGAATGTGGAAGAAAAGGCTGTGTGAAGGCACATCCCTGTATGCTGGGGTGCACCTGGTACCTGGCTGGCCCCATGGGCAGCAGGGCAGCCCCAGATGAGAAACTTTCAGCCACAGGGCCAGCAGAGATGTCCCTCAGTGTGAGTGACAGGGACCTCACCAAACGAGATGTGACCAGAGCCCAGAGAGGCCTTTTCAGCTACTGACATTGACAGAAATTGGGAACCTCTGCTGGCATTCTGGGCCTGCACAGACCCCAGAGCCCTGCTCCAAAACCCTGCAGGTGTTCCTACCTGCCGAGCTTTGAGTGCAGACATGCAGAGTGCCGTGTGTTTTGTTTAACCCCTTCTGTGCCACTCTGGACTGTGAGACACAGGAGTGCTGGGAGGCTACAGCTGGTGTAAAGTCCTTTGCTGTTCAGCCCTCTAAAGGCAGAGTGTGACACCCCAACCATGTCCCAGGGCTTGTGGAAGAGATTTTACAGCCACTTCTGAGCCAGAGAGAAGTTTGAGAAGAGGACCCATGTTTACCCCTAAAAGAATTTCCTACCAAGGTCACTGACATATAAACCAAGAAAGGAAGAAGGATAAACAAGAGAAATCTGCAACTGCCTGCTCCAATGAGCACCTTGTTGGTCTCTCCTGACCAATGAGTGAAGTGTGAACTGATGAGCTCTATAAGAATGGATAAAAAGCATGCATGCTGGAATAAAACCAGTTTGAAGCCTTCTGAGAATGGAGTGTGTTGCTCTGTACTGTGACTGTCTCAACTACAACAAGGGTTCCTACAAAAGGTGGCTCTGCTGGGAGCCCCTGGGGTGCTGGAGCAGGGCAGAAGCCCTGGCAGAGGAGTGACAATCCATGAGATGCTGGAGTTGAGTACAGTGACAGTTTTTGCCCCAGTGCCATGCATGGAGAGCTGCCAGCTTTGCACAGAGCCAGAACAGCTTCAGCTGCTCTTGCCATGCACTCTTCTGGATTCCTCCTCCTGTCCTCCCCTCCCTCAGAGGATTGGGTGGCACAGATAGATCCACAGCCATGTCTGCTTTGCTCAAAGACCTTCCTCCCAGGATTTCTGATGTCCTCATCTGTCCCAGTGCTGCTTCTTTCTGTGCTCATCCTACATCCCCTGGGATTAGGGCACTCTCCTTGAAATATTAGCTCTTCCTTCTCCTTTGTCTCTCCAGCTTTTTTCACAAATCCAGTGGAGTAATGGGACCGTGGAGCTTTCTTTTGAAGTGTTTTCATCTTAGGATTCCAGAATGCATGGATTCCTCCCTCCCTCCCTTCTGTAGTACTAGAGAAAAGATTTCTACATAATGCTGTAAGTTCTCAGGTAAGAGACATTGGTAAGGAATGAGAAGTGAAGCCATAGTATTGTATTTGCAGGGAATGCCCTGACAAAGGCAGGAATGATGAATCTGACTCCAAGTTCTCAGAAGGCTCATTTATTATTTTATGATACTATATTATATTAAAGAATACTATACTAAAGAATACAGAAAGGATACTGACAGAATGCTAAAAAGATAATAATGAAAACTCCTGACTCTCTCCAGAGCCCTGACACAGCTTGGCCCTGGTTGGCCAAAGAGTGAAAACAACTCCCAGCAGAATGCAATGGAACAATCACCTGTGGGTGAACAATCTCCAAACACATTCCACATGAGCACAGCACAGGAGAAGCAAATGAGATCAGAATTGTTTTCCTTTTCTCTGAGGCTTCTCAGCTTCCCAGGAGGAAAACCCTGGGTGAAGGGATTTTATCAGAGAATGTGAATGCCACACCATAGGAGTGGAGCAGAACTGCATTTTTGCATTCAAAAAACATTAAAAAAAATAATAATAATGTTTCAAATTATTACTGTCC
Source organism: Haemorhous mexicanus (assembly GCF_027477595.1). Taxonomy (NCBI): domain Eukaryota; kingdom Metazoa; phylum Chordata; class Aves; order Passeriformes; family Fringillidae; genus Haemorhous; species Haemorhous mexicanus. Next base: position 4,109,965 of record NC_082350.1, on the reverse strand, counting down.
TTTATCAACCAGGATTCAGAGTTCCTGCTGCCATTTCAGGGCAGCTCTTCTGGAAGGTGCCCAACATGCATTATCCAGCACTGTGACTGTGTCTGATGTGCCTGTGGTTTGTGTGTAGTTGTAGAACAGGTACAGACAGCTTTTTTATATTTAGCAGCAGGTTTGTAAGGATGAAGAGAAATGCCTGCATGCCTGCATTGTTCCCATGGCACCTGAGCACTTAAATGTCTTTTTCTGTTTGACATCCTTTGTATTTTAATAACACACAGAGGCATCAACAGAGATGGGAGCTCCATCATATGAGACACTAAGTGAAATAAAAATGGCAGCACCTGCCCCAAGTAACAGACTGCCTAAAACAGACAAAACAGGCACTTAAAGCTGTATTATCTCCATTTATAGGTAAGGCCTTGGGATAAATGAAGACTCTGGCAGTTACACACAGTCCATAATTGTCATAGTCATTGAACCTCTAACTAGAGAGGTGCACACCTCTGGTTTTTAAAGAGAATAACTGCTGCTGTCCTGGAAACAATTTATGTCTGTTAGTAATCAAGATGTAAAATGAAGTAATGCAGTATTGAGACACAAAGATGATGTGTTCAGATATAACTTGGGTATGTTTCACAGGAACAGACATTAAGAAGGCAGTAAAGATTTTTTCATTTTAAACATGGGGGAAAAATGCAACCTATAACTGAAATAGAAAGCTACTTCATTGTCATTCACCACTTTCATGCCTCTGGTGTTCCCTCAATTTAATGGAGGTATTTGGGTTTTAAACTAAAATTTTAAACTAAAAATTTTAAATTTAAAACATTAAAATTAAAAAATTAATTTAAAAATTTAAAAACTAATTCTTAATTAAAATTCTCTGTTGCCCCAGAGACTCATTCATTATGGATAACACCCCAGTACAGAGCTCACTGCTGAACTGCCTGGGTCCCAGCAGCAGCTTTCCCAGCTTTAAAAGAAATCCTCCAGTTTTTAAATGTCTTTACATTAAGTTACTCTGCTTAAAATACAAGAGGAGAAAATACAGTGAGTCTCTCTAATTCATCTTAAAATTCAAAGGCTACAACCCCCCCATTTCTTCAGAAAAGGAGGAGTCCCTTAAGATGATCAGATCTGCTGGCCACTGGTTTTAAGTTAGATGTGCAGCCCTGGCACTTTGTTTTCAGCAGAGGATGAGTGAGTGCATGTGGCAGGTTGAAGGAAATGAATTCTTCACCTTCAGTGAGACTCAGGGAGAGCCTTGGTGCCATCTGCCCTGATCCCATTACAGCCAGCTCGGGGACAGCTGGGATGCTGAGGCACCCCCTCTCCTCATTAATCCCCCATTCCACTGCAATAAACTTCTGCAGAGATGGCAACACACTGCAGATGGAATTAATCCACCATGGCAGGAGCTAATTAAGAGAACAAATCTGAAGCAGTGCCTTATGGCTTTAATTCCCTTTTTATACCTGCAGGGCAAGGAGTGTTAAAAATGAAAAGAAGTTAAGCGTGAGCTGGCTCTGGCTTTACCCATGTCTGCAATCTCAAATGCTATTGCTCCTGCTCATTTCAGCAAAGCCTTGGCTCAGACTCGAAAATAAAAAATTAATGAACTATGAGGAGAACAGAGGAAAAGGAGTTTTCATTAAGAAGGCTCAGAAATCAGCCTGAGTGCTCGCCTAAGAAAGCTGATACACTTAATCTCAGCATCAAAGCAGAGTTTTGTAAGGTGGCAGATATTTCTAGGAAAGTATTCAGGCAGATGCAAAAGGTCTTTTCAGGAGCAAGTAAAGTATAAATCATTTAAGATTGTATCTGTTAGAGCAAGAAGTAGTCCTCCACAGGGTGACAGGGTAAGAGCAACCAGCTGTGCTTGTGTCTTCCAAAGAGGAACTCTCTTTTCATAGATTTTGGAACTTATGATCTTAATTTAAAATAATTAATAATCCTGAAGATTTTCATTACTCCCTGATATCCCCTCACCTGCTAAAACCAAAAATGAGGGATGATGAAAACAAAAGCCTCTGCACATGATTTTGTGAGATGGGAGTGCCTGTAAATAAATGACCAATAGCAGAGGAAATGAATGAAATGTGCACAGGAGCATATGGGAAATGTTAGAGCTACTGGTGATGTGTGCAGTATTTATGTGTAAAACCTTGAAGTGTGTTTTCTGGAGCAGAGCTTTGCAAAATGTGTTATTTCAAACTTAAAGAGCTCCATTTGTAGCCCACTGAAGCATGTACTTGGCTCTAAGCATATGTTGGAGGCTGCTCTCCCCTTGTCAAAACACTTTGGGCTAAACACACAGAAGATATAAATGTTAAGGAATTAACTAAAGGAATTAACTTGTCTTATTAAAAACAAATGTATTTTTTATTCTGTATTCTTTAATATAGTTTAGTTTATATTATTCTTTTAGTTTAGTCTTCTAGTTTAGTTTATATTATTCTTTAATATCATATAGTATCATAAAGTAATAAATTAGCCTTCTGAGGACATGGAGTCAGATTCATCATTCCTTCCTGCCACCAGGGACCCTGTAAATACAATATTCATGCAGAGCTGTGCTTCCCTTACCAGGCTCTGTGGGCTCTAGGATGCTTCTGCTTCATCTTGCCACAGCTTTCCTGCCTGCTGAAGTCAGTGGGAATTCTGTATCCCCTCCAAGTTCAAGGTTACTCTTAAGCACAGACATTAATTGGATTGGGAACAAGTCCTTTGCTGAGTTGGGGTCAGACATTCTTACATCCCACATGCAGAGCATCTCATTAAAAGAGTGTGGCTGATTCCAAAAAAAAAAAAAAATAACAGCCTGGGAGCAGAACATCAAATGTGCTTTTGGTCAGGGTATTTGTCACTTGCTGTGTGTCTGTTCCTTGCAATGAATTAGAATGATGTATCCTTAAATCCAGCTGAAAGCTGGTTCTGCACAATTAAGATTGATTTTTGTGCACGTATCCTGGTACTCTAATAATTTACAGAGGGACAGATATCTTAAATACAAGCCTCATTATTTTTCAAACTATGCAAATGTCTTACAATTTACTGCTAGATTATTAATGTCCAGTTACTTATACATGATGAGACAAAGTCTGTGTAAAGTTTTTGAAAAAGTGCCTCTGAGCATTGATGCTAAAAAACATCAAAGTTACTACAAATCCTTCAGTCAGACAAGGCTCCTAGAGGTTTGGATTGTCTCAGAGTGAGGAAATTTAGGCTTGAACTGAAGATAGAATTTTTAGAAGGATTGCTATGGGGAAGAGGAAGAAAAATAAGGAGCAGAGATTTTGGCATATGCTCTTTGGTCGTAGCTCAAGGAAGACTGGGATTATTATTGATTGGGGATTTCACCTTCCAGTTGTGAAAAAAGATTGAAGACTTAATGTGGCAGGCAAGCACCAAGCCCTGCTTCTGTAACTGTGTGCTCAGCCAGGCTGCCAGGCTGGGCACAGCTTCAGTGCCCTCCTTCACACCTGTGAGAAGAAATTGCAGAAGGATATCACAAAAGTCTGGGTTTAAAAAAGCCCCAGGGAGAGCCACGGGCCATGAATGCCCTGAACACAGTGGGTGTTCCATGAGCAAAGTGTGCCAGCTGTGGTGGGCAGGAGCAGCTTTTCCAAGACTCCATCCCTCCATGGCAAGATGGGTTTTGCAGTGGGATGTGGGGTGAGCCTGCTGGGCTGTGGGTGTGCTCAGCCAGGGTGTGCTGTATCACCAGCCAGGGTCTCTGTACTTATCACAAACAGGACAGGACTGCTGGGAGCAGCCTTGAGCTGTTTGATTTTCCAGCATCAGCCTCATTGCTATGACAGTGGGAAGATGCCATCAGCTCACATCCCAGGCAGCAGACAAAGAACCTAATGTTACAACTCACTTTAAAAGTTTTTTGACCAATCACACAAAGCCAAAGCACATTGACAGCAGTTCCATCCAAGCACTGTAAGCACAGGTACCTTTGGTTAAACAATGCTTGCTTATTTCCAATCCAATACCTGCTTGTGAGCCTTCAAACACAATGCACACAGCTCCATTATTAAGCTCAGAACTCCCTAATATCTCACTAGATAAACTTTTCTGCAGCTCAGGGAGTTATTCTAGCCAAGCATTAATACCCAGACCATTGTTCTATTTGTCCTTACTTTTCTACTTCTTACATCATTTTCCTGCTGACCAATCTCATGGCTACTGCTGAGCTCCAACCCCAGTTCTGCTGTCTCTGAGGCTGCCTTTTGCAGCTTTCCCAAAACCCTCTGATTTTATGGATTCCCACATGCTGCATGTGCTCCAGGCTGATGTCTGGCCAGCATTTCTGCCATGAAAATCAAGACTCTGATGATAGACATCAAAAAATGAAAATCAATACTCTGATTATAGATCCATATTGTTCCACACTGCTCAGTTTGCTCGTGGAAGAGCCTTACAGCACCCATGAGGAAGGCACAGGCAGAGGAGAGCTGGGCTCATGCTGAGAGCAGGAGGCAGAGAAGGCTGAGGTGCAGAAATGACACCTTGGGAGCACAGCAGAGTGTGCCAGCAGTGAGAAACACTGCCTTGTTTTGGCTCTTGGGAAGTGGTAATTGAAGAACCTGGAGTTTATCTGTGCAGGTCAGGGTAAAGCCACACCAGTTACCTCATGCAGAGGTCAGGATTTCTATTGCAGCTGTAAAACCAGGTGGGAGGATATGTTTGTGTCCACATATGTGTATTGTGCTTAAATCCAATGCAGACATTGGCCAAAATGTAACTTTCTGCCATGTACAATATTCATACCCCAAACTGCTGCCAGGAATGGAATGTTGTTCTTATTTTTTCTTTCCTTTTTTGGAGGCAGTAAATTCAAAGGGAGATCAGAGTCACTGAGCACCTAATTTGCAAGAGAGGGTTTAACTGCTTGTTTCTGGGATTTAACATGTATTTTGCAAACTTTTATCTGTTTGGATTGAATTGAACTGATTGGAAGTGACACAGGCAGCCTCCCTCCCTGCCAGAGCAGTGCAGTAAAGCAGCTGGCTGGCCAAGGCACTGCTCCATTATTAAACAGATCAGCTAGGAGCCCAGAAAGAAGCACACTTAGAGCCTTTGTGTCTCACAAGGCCATATATTTTCTCTAAGATGAGGGAAAATTATTATGGCCTCTTTATTGGATGGGAAAGGTTTTTCAATTTAACCTTGAGCTATTTCCCTTTACAAAGAAATTGCATAAAAGCAACAATGAAAAATTTTAATCTCCTTATGGGATAATAGAAAAGAGATCATCTGGAGTTTATAAAGCATCATAGTTAATGGATTCATTTTAATAATGACAGGTTTATCCACTCACATTGGCAAATCTTGATTTTTTCTTTTCTTTTTTTGAGTGCATGCATCCAGATTACATGTCTTAAAGCACAGAAGGAAGTGTCACATTAAGAATAAAACAAGCACTCTCCTGTCTCTCCTCTGGCAGCTGACATGGGAAGTCCCACCATTGTCCCTCACATGTGGGTCCACTGTCTCTGGCCATCTTTTCTCTAAATTTGAATGTCTATGCTACAGCTGATTCCTACTCAAACCTTTGGTGTGGCTTCTTTTTACTACAGCTCTGATTCTCATCATCTCCTGAATTCCTACAGCACTGCTTCCTCCAGCATTCACAGAGGTTCCTGTGTTTCTCCAGCATTCACAGAGATGAATTCTTTCCTCCAGCATTCACAGAGGTTCCTGTGTTTCTCCAGCATTCACAGAGATGAATTCTTTCCTCCAGCATTCACAGAGGTTCCTGCACTCAGCTGTCTGAAGTGCTTGCTCCAGTGCCTTTTGCCAGCTGTGGAACCTCTCTGTGTTCCTGCTCCTCCCTTTTGTTGTTTTGTGGGATTTTGGATGTTTTTTTTCCCTACCACACAGCATTAACTGTTTGCCTAACCTTTAAATGATCTGTCCTATCTCTCCATGACCCATTTTCCCTTCTCTTCCCTTTTCTGTTCCCATTTCCCCTTCCCTCATGCTGCCAGGGCAGTGTCCCTGGGATCAGTCAGGGATGCAGCTGTGCTCACTCAGCCCCACACATCTGGAAGGGCCCTCCCACAGGATGTGCCATTCTCCTCTCTGCCATCCCCTGTTTAAATCCTGCTTTGCCACCCTGGAAATGCAATTTCTGGCTGCTGCTGGCACCAGTGCTGTGTTCTCTCCTTGTTTCCTTGGCTGCCACTCTGTGAGCATGCAGGGAAGAGCCTTTCCCTGCCCTTTGTGTGCAGCACACAGCTCCAAGTGTTCCAAGCCTACCACCACAGCTCCTGGGCTCTACAGGAATACAAATAATTACCAGCAGATCTTTCCCCCATCACCTGAAAATGCTTGTCAGCTTTGTGGCATTTCTTGTGAAAGTTTAGTGAGCCTTGTGAAGCAAAGCTTGAAATTGGGGGGGGGAAAAAGTCAATTATCAATTCAGGAATAACTCAACACTGTCCTACATTGAGTGTTCATTTGTCTTCCACTTGCTGAGTACATTAAAATTCTCTAAGTAGGGGCTAACTTTGCCTCAGCAGACACCTTGTATGCTGTGCAATTCCTCTGTCTCAGATGCAGGTGTTGGTGTCTCTGCAGTTCTGCTCCTGTCTCTCTCACCAACAGGCATCCTGAGGTATTTGCCAGAGGAATTGCAAGTTGCCAGCTGTGAAGCAAGTTTGTGCTTCTGTCCAACCATTTGGTTGGATTTAATGTGAAAAGGGAAAAATAAAAATCCTCTTTCTGTTCTGGCTTTGCAAAGGCTTCCTGAAGACTCAGGACTGATGAGACTCCTCTGCTCAGCACACCTGGGTGGGTAATTGTGGTGTTTGTGAGGTCCCCAGGAGGAGGTGAGAGATGAGAATCTGACTCCAAGTTCTCAGAAGGCTGATATATTTATATCATATCACATCATATTATAACTATATTAAAGAAAGAGAAAGGATACAGACAGAAAGCTTAACAAGAATAAATAATAAAAACTCATGACTGACTCCTCAAAGTCCAATACAGCTGATGGTGATTGGTCATTAGGTAAAAACAATTCACATGAAACCAATCAAACATGCACCTGTTGGATAAACAATTTCCAGCCACATCCCAAAGCAGCAAACACAGGAGAAGCAATCAGATAATTATTATTTACATTTTTCTCTGAGGCTTCTCAACTTCCCAGGAGAAGAAATCCTGGCAAAGGGATTTTTCAGAAGATATCATGGTGAGAGATAATGGGAGATTTCTGAAGAGTTCCCCAGTGCCTCCTTCAGGACATGAGGAATCTTTCATAGCTCACAACAGGATATGCCCTAAGGAAAAATCTTTGGAAAGGTAATGTGTATTGCAAGTGTTCACAGAAGCCTCCCTTCAGTGCATTTAACTTTCTTCCTCCTCTTAGCATTGCCATTATGGGTAAAGTCAGAGCATTTCTGGGGAATTCCAGCCATGCACAGCACCCTGCAGCCTTTCCCCAGTGGTCTGAGAGGGCAGAGGTGATGGACACTGCTCCAGGTCCACCTCTGCTCTTCCTAACCCTGCAGGTCTAGAGGAGGTTGAAAGAGCAGCTGAGTTGCTAAGTTAAATTTCTGGTCATGTTCCCAAGCTTCATGTAATGTAAATTTCTCAGGAGCAAAGCACTCACTTTGGAAAAGCTGCAAGCAATCATTCCAGTGGAGTGAAATAAAGATTTTTAAGGTGAATCCTGTGCTGACAATAATGCTCTAAGCTTACAAGCCCAGGAGTGAAGAGTTTAAATTTGCTACTCTTATTTTCAATTTTCATTTGTCTCAGTTTCTCCATTTCCCCTGCATTGTCTGAATGAAGGAATTCTTAATAGCCTTGATTTTGTGTCTTTCCAAAACTGCTTTGGAAATTTAACCTAGGAAAAGCAGAGACATTCTTTGCCATACCAAAGACTGATTAAATGTCCTTGTGTATATATTACCATTATCTGGATCCATCATTGTCAAGCTGCATCCAAATCTGCAGAGTAGGAGGAGGCAACCTGGACCCTGAACTTCCTTCAGTCCAAAATTAGCTTTGGACTTCCCAGCTTTGGGAAGTCCAAAGCTAATTTTGGGAGAAATTTCCTCTCTTTTATGACAAACCTGAAGGAGGATTTGAGACTATTTATGGCTTGGCTGTAAATGGTTTTGTATTAGCTCCAGATCCCTCTGGATTTGCTATAGGCAGCACAAAAATTGCTTCTGTTGGATTCTGGATGGGAATATGGAAACTAAAAAGTGTTTTTCCTGTGGTGCCCACTTCTGCACAGCAGCAGCTGCATTTTCAGCAGTCACATTCAGTGAGTCCCACAGCTCTGGCCACCAAGTGTCCCTTGTTGGCACACACCAAACTCTACAGCAGAGACACCAACAGCCTCCACCTTCATGTGTGCTCCCCTTCCTTCGGGTCAGAAACAGCTCAGAGACAGCTCCCAGATCACCAACAAAAGCAGTTACAAGCCTCCTTCCCCTGGGATTATTTTATCAGTTTCTTCTGGAGGGTTTTCCATGAAAGTCAGCTTTTAAATGGATGTCAAAGAAACTTTCTCATTACCAACCCATGCCAGGCTGCATTGGACTTCACCTGCTAAAGCACTCAGCCAAGACACAAATGTTATTCTCTGGAGGCTGGGAAGACTCATTCCTACACCCACAATGTTGCCTGTGGTGCCCTGAAGCTACCTACAAATACTGACCCAACAGGTTATTTTCTCTTTGCTCGTGGGGAGATATTAAGATGAAGGGTGTAGTTGTGCCTTTTTGGTGAAAACATTCTGCTGTAAGGAGCCAAACCCCACTGCTGGGGCTCTCAGGGCTCTTGGGCTGCCTTAGGGGAGCTCCTCCACTCCACATTATTGAAGGTACACCTGTGTGTAGAGCACAGGGTGCCAGTGCCAGGAGGCTGTGCTGGAGGTTACAGCCAAACCCTCCTGTCCTCCTCTGCTTTCCTCATCCAACAACACCAATCAGAGAGGATTGTGGCATTCACATTCTCTGAAAAAAATCCTTTGCCCTTTCCCAGGATTTTTCTCCTGGGAAGCTGAGAAGCCTCAGAGAAAAGGAAAACAATTCTTATCTCATTTGCTTCTCCTGTGCTGTGCTCATGTGGAATGTGTTTGGGGATTGTTCACCCACAGGTGATTGTTCCATTGCATTCTGCTGGGAGTTGTTTTCACTCTTTGGCCAACCAGGGCCAAGCTGTGTCAGGGCTCTGGAGAGAGTCAGGAGTTTTCATTATTATCTTTTGAGCATTCTGTAAGTATCCTTTCTGGATTCTTTAGTATAGTTTAGTATTCTTTAATATAATGTAGTATAATAAAATAATAAATGAGCCTCCTGAGAACATGGAGTCGGATTCATGTTCTTCCTGCCATGAGGCACCCTGCAAATACAACAGATGATCAACTCTGCTGTGAATATTCTGTAGCCTAATGAATATGGCTTCATTTTTTGTTGAGAGCAAGCTGCTAAATTGAGGGCAGATTCTCCATGTCCTCTGGCTGTGCCATCATGATTTTATAATGAAACATGAACAAAACTATGATTAAAGCTGGAATGCTGTGGCTGCTGTTTCCCAGCAGCTGGAGCAGGGGAGGGTGGGGAGAATGGGATCTCCAGATGGGACCCTGCAGTGCTTTGTGGCCAGGGCCTGCTTGCAGTTTCCTTGTGCAGAGTTTATCTCAAATACCTCATGGTCAGAAGCAAACTGATAAATAAAATCCTCTGGGAGCCCCTTGGATTCATTGCTTTGGGAAAAGTGTCCAGCCTGGGAATTGCTGTTGGATCATAAGTGTTTCCATTTTGATTCAGCTCACAAGTTTGCTTATTTGTGAGTTTTTGGAGATATGTGTTTCTGTCTCCAAACTGGTAATTTCTCCATGCAGTTCTGTTTCTTCCTACTTCTCTGTCAGCTTTACTTGATGTTGAGAAAAGAGGAGAAAATATGCTGAAGATGAGTAAACAACTTTTTTTTTTCCCCTCAAATATATTCATTAGTCACTGAATAATTTACATGGATGATTCTTAGTTCACCAGCTGTTAATGAGCAGTTCATTACCTGTGCTCAAATAGCAGGTGTTTTGATTAGGTCCATGAAATGCATCACACTTGTGATCTTCCTTTTGGGGTCGTTCCTCTGATGCCAGCAGAAGCCCTCCCTATCTGCAGCAGCACTAAACCTGAATTAAGTTCAGTACAGATCTTTCTTGGTTATAGAACTCAAGCCAAGCTCCCTAAAATCAATGCAATCTTTGTGTTCATGACTGTCAGCCTTGGGCTGCAAGTGATTCTCAGCCATTTGGGAGAAAACAGGGAGAACAGAGATAACAATTCCTGCACAGAGAGTGTGAGAGAATGCTGGAACCCTGGTTACTGAGAATTTGAGACTTTCTGTGCTGACAGGCACTGACCCCCAAGAGAACACTGACTTTGACCTGAGGCCATGGAGAAAACTTCCAGAATTGAATGATAGAACTGAGATTAAAAGTGTGTAGTTTGAATAGAAGTGTGTAATATCACATAGTACAAAACTTAGAGTTTAAAGTTTCAAAATATAAAAATATATATGAAGCAAGATAAAAGTTTTGAAACAGAAGCTAGTTGTTCTTCTTCCCTTTCTTCTTCATGAGTTTAAGTAATATTGTGTAATTAGATAAAAAAGTCCACACTGCAGGCCATGGACAGTGAGTTGTTGAGTTAAATATAAATATAATTTTGAGTGTCATTTCTTAATTAGACAATGTATAGGGAACAGGCTTGTTATTCTCTATGACCTTTCACAGGTTCTTGATCAGTAGCCCATGGATCCTGGTCCAACCTGGGTAGATCCTGGGCTGAAAATCATGGGATTAAACTTTGAAGTATGTGCCACAGAGGCAGGCTCTGGATGTGAAAGCTCCCAGCTCTGAATTGGCTTTGCTCTGGGCTGTCAGTGTCATTATGGATTCACCTTTTTTAGAATGTGTTTTACAGTTCTTTAGTCTTTCCTCTCTGCAAACAAGCTTTTCTTGCCACCTTTGATTTCTGCAACAGCTTCTGGTTGATTTAAAAATGTCTGAATCTCTGAGGGCAGCTTCAGCTGCCATTCTCCTGACACCCTCCTGGGACACAGTCTTAGTTCACCATTGACATGGACAAACAGAATTCTTGTTGTCTTTATGAAGCTGGGAAAAAGGTGAAATCATCATTGCTAGTCTACAAACAAGAGTTTAATACCTATCACCAAATGTAAAGAGGAATAAATATGGTATAAATTATTCTAATAGGTTTGCACAAGAAAGAGCAATTCAACTAATGCAGTTTGACTTCTTTTCAATTAATAATGTACCCAATCATTTTTACATTGTTTGGAAAGACTATGTGCAGATAATATTGTCTTATGGCCTAATTTTTTTCATGCAATTAGTTGCATACATTTGCTGACAGGCTAATTTATGAGCAATTGCTTTAAAAGCAGAACTATTTTGCATTTAATTACGTTGGGTTGTAATCCATCTGTTGACAAATTTGTGTGTTTTGCTATTTATTTGCTAATGCGTTCCACTACTCCAGCATGATCAGTCATACAAGTTGAATATTTTGTTGATTATGTAAATACCATGGGGTAATTAAGGGCCAGATGTATGGCTGGTGGGAATGACTAGTTGTGGTATTTCTTTCCCCCCTCCAGTTGAACTTTTTATTACTGCTCTGTGGAGAGTGAACAAAACTATGATTAAAGCTGGAATGCTGTGGCTGCTGTTTCTCTGCAGCTGGAGCAGGGGAAGGTGGGGAGAAGGGAATCTCCAGATGGGACCCTGCAGGACCTGCCTGCAGTTTGCTTGTGCAGAGTTTATCTCAAATACCTCATAGTCATAAACTGATACTGCTGCAGTGGTGATGCCTTGTGTAGGCTGAGCTAGAACAGAGTTAAAGAATAAAGTAGGGATTTGTTAAAAAGCTGAATGGATCCACCTTGGGCAGCACAAGAGCCCAGACAGAGCTACACCCAAGATGAACCAAAATGGTCCCACAATGGACAACAGGTCACGAGGTCTCTCACTTTGATCAGTTCTGCTCCACTTGCATATTGGAGTTAATTGTCCAGTTACAGCTCCAGCCCATGCAGTCCCATCCCGCTTGTTTTTCCCTCTTCAGCCCACGGTGTTTGTGCTCTTGGGCCTGTAGCCCCACATTTCTCTTCACAGAGAAAAGCAAGGCACAGTTCTTCCCAAGAATATTTCTGGGTGTCACATTCTCTGAACCTCAGAGAAAGGAAAAACAATTCTTACCTCATTTGCTGTGCCTGTGTTTGTGCCAAAGCAGAATGCAATATGGAGATTGTTTGCCCACAGGGATGGTGTTTTGGTTCCTTGGCCTGTCAGGGACAGGTGTGTAGCCCCACATCTCCCTTCACAGAGAAAAGCAAGGCACAATTCTTCCCAAGAATATTCTTACCTCACTTGCTGTGCCTGTGTTTGTGCCAAAGCAGAATGCAATATGGAGATTGTTTACCCACAGGGATGGTGTTTTGGTTCCTTGGCCTGTCAGGGCCAGGGGTGTGTGTGTGTGTTGGACTGTTGGGTGACAGCCACGACATTCTGTGCAGGGTGGAGTGCTTGGCAGGTTCAGTTTTAGATGTATAGAATACTATAGTATAATAAAGAAATTAATCACCCTTCTGATATCCATGGAGTCAGCTGCATCATTCCTCTCCCCTCGCTGGGCCCTCACAGCATTGCTGCACTCCTGCAGGCACAGTGCCTCAGACAAAGCCCAACTTCCCAAGATCCATCAGGGTGTTTAAAAAAGAAGAAAAAAAACCCAGTAAAAAATCCCAGGTCTGCATCCCTGTCTACCCATAATGAACAACATGGAGATTGTTTGCCCACAGGGATGGTGTTTTGGTTCCTTGGCCTGTCAGGGCCAAGTGTGTAGCCCCACATCTCCCTTCACAGAGAAAAGCAAGGCACAATTCTTCCCAAGAATATTCTTACCTCATTTGCTGTGCCTGTGTTTGTGCCAAAGCAGAATGCAATGTGGAGATTGTTTACCCACAGGGATGGTGTTTTGGTTCCTTGGCCTGTCAGGGCCAGGGGTGTGTGTGTGTGTTGGACTGTTGGGTGACAGCCACGACATTCTGTGCAGGGTGGAGTGCTTGGCAGGTTCAGTTTTAGATGTATAGAATACTATAGTATAATAAAGAAATTAATCACCCTTCTGATATCCATGGAGTCAGCTGCATCATTCCTCTCCCCTCGCTGGGCCCTCACAGCATTGCTGCACTCCTGCAGGCACAGTGCCTCAGACAAAGCACAACTTCCCAAGATCCATCAAGGTGTTTAAAAAAGAAGAAAAAAAAACCCAGTAAAAAATCCCAGGTCTGCATCCCTGTCTACCCATGACGAACAATATGGAGATTGTTTACCCACAGGGATGGTGTTTTGGTTCCTTGGCCTGCCAGGGCCAGGTGTGTGTGTGTGTGTTGGACTGTTGGGTGACAGCCACGACATTCTGTGCAGGGTGGAGTGCTTGGCAGGTTCAGTTTTAGATGTACAGAATACTATAATATAATAAAGAAATTAATCACCCTTCTGATATCCATGGAGTCCTCCTCATCATTTTTCCTCTGTCAGGGTCCTCACAGCACTGCTATGTGGGCCTGAGATCTGGATCATTTGTCCTTGGTGCCCAGCTGGAGCAGGAATTGTTTTGTCTCCCTGCTCTGTGCACAGAGCTCACCATCCCCTAATGTGAAGCTCAGACCCACACACTAAAGCAGCACAGAACCTGAAAAATAGAAAAGCTAAACCTGAGGCATCAGTGGGCAGCCAGGGCAAGGTTTGTGATTTGCTGTTTTCCCTGCTGAGAGGGGGAGGAGAGCTGAGCTGGGTGGCTCATGAGAGGAGCCTTGGGATGGCAGGAGCTTGCACAGGGAAAGCAGCAGCACTTCATTTCTGCCAGGCTTCCTGCTAAACCGACCCACAGAGCTGTGGGTGCAGGATGGAGAGTGGGAGCTGCTGGGAAAATGTTGTTTCTCGTGGCAATTACTGCTTGGACTTACTGAACAGTGATGCTCTTTGGGTGTGAGAAATACGGGGTTTTCTCTCATATCCTTGAGAGAAGAAAGAGGCATCAAGCTGAGGGGTTTTGAGATGGGTGTGGTACTTGGCTTTTGCATCATCCTTGTGGGTAGAAACAACAGGAAGGATCAGAAAAGTGTGGAGCAGGTATGGGATGGGTGTGTGGTGGCCAGAGGCAGAGGAGCTTGCTTGCTTGGGCTCCTTTAGTGGGCTGCTCTTTCAAGAGCAGTTGAGTTTGTCTTGCACCCACAAAAATAACAGCAGCGATGGATAAATCTCAAGACAAATCCTTGGAAAAATCAGATATATCTGGACACCATCAAAGCAGAGTGGGACAAGGGACAAAGTCTTCCTGCAGCCACAGCCACAGGGTGCAGAGTGGGATCCCCACCATGGGCAGAGCACTGTCCCCCTTCCCCATTTTGACTGACACCCCATCTGCTGAGAAACCCCTTTGGTTTGCATGAGAATTGGTGCTGGGCTGGGCTGCCCAGGGGAGTGGAGGGCAGAAAACCTTTTGTATTTGCAGGGAATGCCCCAATGAAGGCAGGAATGATGAATCTGACTCCAGGTTCTCAGAAGGCTCATTTATTACTTTATTATACTATAATATATTAACAAATATTATACTATACTATACTATACTAAAGAATCCAGAAAGGATACAGACAGAATGCTCAAAAGATAATAATGAAAACTCCTGACTCTCTCCAGAGCCCTGACACAGCTTGGCCCTGACTGGCCAAAGAGTGAAAACAACTCCCAGCAGAATGCAATGGAACAATCACCTGTGGGTGAACAATCTCCAAACACATTCCACATGAGCACAGCACAGGAGAAGCAAATGAGATCAGAATTGTTTTCCTTTTCTCTGAGGCTTCTCAGCTTCCCAGGAGAAAATCCTGGGTGAAGGGATTTGTTTAGAAAATGTGAATGCCACAAAAACCCAGCTCTTGATAATTTTGACTTTATTTCACAACCCAAAATTGTTCTAGAGAGGGCCAAGCAAAAGCTTGGCACCTTCTTGTGCATCAAAGGAGAGAGTGAACAACTGGAGCCCTCAGAGGTGGCAGGGGCAGTACAGATGTGCTCCAGCTGTGGCAGAACAAGAGGCTGGGAATCCTTTCCACAATAAAGGTGCTTCCAAGGCTTGTGGGGGTGGGTGTTTGTGCACTGGGGGTGGCTGCACTTAGCTGAGGTTCACATCCACATCAGTTTTCTCAGCCTCTGAGAAAAGAGTCAGTTTGAATTGAATCTTGCCCCATTTTACCTTTTTTTACCACTTACCCCATTTTGAGCCCAGCAGTTTCTGACTTTGGATTAAAGACAAAGGTCAAATTAGAATTCTCTTTGTATGCTCTGTAGGTTGGATTTCTGGTTTGTTTCTTTGTGGTTTTAAATAACTGAATTTCTATTTCTCCAGAGTATTAACAGCTGGCAGCTTTACAGATCATAAGAGTTCAGGCATCTATAAAAATATCAGTTCCTTCTGAAGTGCTTTAAAGCATAAATTATGGTTAGATAATATCCTCAGATGACAATACCAGCCTGTGAAAAAGGATTTTCTTTCCCCACCTCCTCCTGCATTTAATCTGGAAATTAGAGGCAATAGGGACTGCAATTTCCAAAGATGCCACATAATATTCCCTCTTGGGGGTTTCACCTGGAAGTTCTGGTCTCTGCCCAGTGTATGTTGGGAAGCTCAGTTTGATGTTAAAATGCTTTTGTAGAGCTGTCTAACAGTCTAACCCATAAAGCATGGTGAAAATAGAGCTCAAAGGAATGGGTGGACACTTTGTGAGAGTCAGACAAATAAATTACATGCTTTTTACTCTCCCAAGCACAGATGACTAGATTTGTAACTGACTGAATAATTTGCAGTGATTAATTTGAAGAGATTTTCAAGGTTTTCAGAGTTCTTTGAAAATCCATACATTTCACCATAAAGATGGTTTATTTAAACATATTTCACTGTAATTGTTTGGTCTTCAGACTGCTAGCAGGCAATTGTCACTTGAAATCCTCCACATACAGACAAATTCCATAAATTCTGGGATATTTTTGCCTCACATAATAGGGAGTTCATGAAAATAGTTTTATTGCTTAAATTGCAAGTCACATGTTTGATGCTAATGTTTGCCCTTCCTGCCTTTTTGGGTAACCATGTGAGACAGTCAGGGGAGAGGAGATGGTATCACATAATCCATGTAAGCAGAAGGCTAAAATGTGGATTTTGCAGTTGGATCTATTTATTATTGCTATTTTCATGGTAGTGGTTCCTTGTTAGTGTTGTGAGCAGGGCAAATGACTGTGTGGGTGTTCCAGGCATCCTTGGAGGCTTCCCTGCACCCACCTCAAGTCGTGCTTTTTCTGCCCCTGTCTTCTGAACTTCCCTTTTGCAGCAATTTTCTCACTGCAGTTAATCAAGGTTTTGGATATTGCTTTGTCCTGTAAGCTGAGATGATTATGGAGAAGAGCAAGATGAGGATTTTAAGGGAACATGAACCCCACCCTGTGCCTCTGAGGGAAGAGAAGGCACTGCTGAGCTGGATCCACAGGGAAAAAACAGCGACCTGCTCATTCCCTGTGCTCCCTAGGTTTGTTTGGGATCCAGAGTTAAACCAATGTGCTGTGAAGGGCAGGGGAAGGGGAAAGCAGTGCAGAGGGAGCAGCTCTGGGATTCAGTTCCTCATGTCCCTGCTCCTGCTGTGCCAGCTGGCCGTGGAGGACTTCTCAAGAATTCAACACGTCACAAAATCATGCTGCATGTTCATTTTCAGAACTGAAAAGAAGCAATTTTCTCCTGAGATGTCTGTGCTGGTTTCCCAGCTGAAGAGGTCCAGAGAGACATTGTGGAACTGGAAGTAGGGGAATTCTGAAGCGTGATGAGACTCATCTGAAACTTAATCACTGTTGGCCCTGATTTTGCATTCAGAATCCAAATAGCTGCAAATGCAAGTGTGGGAAACAGCAGTGATTCTATCCCAGGGCTTTCATCATGAGATCCTAGTGCCCCCCAGAGTCTGACTAATAAAATCACTGAGACCAAGATCCAACGAATGGGCTCTCTGCTGAAACAGATGGAAATATTTCCTGGCCTGCAGCTTGGGCTTCCCCAGTTCTCCCATCAGCTGTCCAAAACAATCAGGTTCAAATGACCAAGGCATGGATATTGCAAATTCTCCCTAGACTGGAAAAACAACTCATTGGCCAAACGATGGCAGGAATTAATTAGTGAGAAGCAAAGGTGTGCATCTGCAGATGTGTGGGGTGTGAGGAAGGGAATGCATTCCAACAGCAGCACAGTTTTTACCATCAGTTTTAGACATCTAACTGAATTCTGCTTGGTGAAGAAGATAATGTCCCCTCTGGGGTCAGTGGAGGGATGAACACTACCTGACAGCTGCTCAGAAGAAGTTAGGTGACACAAATAACTTCTTAATTTCTTTTTATGATTCTTCATTTGACAGTACTCCTGGGCACATGGTGTGACACTTGGGGTGACCTGTGCAGGGCCAGGAGGGGGACTCTGTGATCCTTGTGGATCCCTTCCAACTCAGCCTGTTCTGTGGTGGCTTCCTGGCCTCTCTGAATCCCAAGGCTGCATTCCCATGCTCCTGCTTCTCCTCAGTTGCTGTGGCACTCCCTGCCCAGCAGCTCTTGAAGCAGGAAGGGAACCTGCTGCTGCTCAGAATGTTTCTTTATGAGCATGATGATACTTCCTCTGCTATGAGCTGCTAACTTTCTCATTACACTTTATAGCAAACATTAATGTCTAGAAAAAAACCCAGATTTTTATCTGCTCCCAAGATAGAACATAAAACACACATCTAAGGCTCTCTAATGCCAAGAAGTTTTTAGGATGCTTTTCAGAACATGTACTTGACTTCAATCATTCCAAATCTATTTTGTAATTACAAAGCCATTTTATGTTCCTTTGAAACCAATTCTAAAGCCATTTCACAGCCATACTGAAAATATCCCATGTACAGAATTTAGACAAACATTTCTTTCAGTTCTGTCTCTTTTTCCTTTCTGCTGTACAGGAGGAAAAGGGGTCTTTGCAGAACTTGAGGTGCTCTTGACCATCTCACTGTGACCTCTGTGAAAGGCTGCCCATCCATGTGGGCAGTGTTAGTCCAGAAAAAAAGGAAAAGGAAACTCACAGAATGTAAAGTTTTAAAGCCAAATGGAGTCAATAACATTTAGTTTCAACTGTGGCACGGGTGATATTTATTGCTTCACTGGGGATTCCTTTGTCAAGGGGAGCAGCAGAGGTTTCCTGTGCAAACCCAGGGCACTGGGAATATTCCTCTGTCTGCTCTGGGGTGCCCTGACCCCCAGGGCAGCTCTGACTCTGACCCTCATCCATGGAGAAAGTTCCCCAGACTCCAAGATAGACTGGAACCCCCAAAAGTGTGCAATAGATGATAGAGAGCAGTGTGGGTGTGTCACTGGGTGAGAAATTGAGGGTGTGGGATTTTTAGGATGTTGTGAATGGAAGCAAGATGGAGGCACAGGGTGCTGTCCTGGGTTTCTTCTTCATGCTTCTTCTTCCTCCTTCTCCATGGGTTTGGGTGGCATTTTGTAGTTGGGCAGAGAAGTCTGCACTGGGGGCTCTGTGGGATCAGTTATTGGGGTAAAAGGGAAATAATCCAGGTGTCAGCTCTTAATGGGATAGTTTAGTCTTAAAAGCCCTTGTGCCAAGAGATTGTTGGGCATTTTGTGCCTTCTAATGAAAAGGTGCTGAACTCACAGCAGTGAGACTGTATTATAATAAACACCTGAGTCCCAACATGAACCCACTGTCTGGAGTGCCTTCAATCCAGACCAAGAGAAACTAGCCACTGGTACCCCCACAGTTTCCCAGACCACAGAGCTGATGAGGCTCTGAGGTTTCCTCAGCTGGCTGTGGGGCAGGGCAGGCTGGTTCAGGGCTGAGCAGGAGAGTGGTCTGTTCCCTCTCACCAGATGGTGATGGTAGTAAAGCCAAGTTTGAGAACACAGCCCACCAACTTCAGAGACACAGTGAGGTTCAGATCAGCACCTTTGCCTGCTATTCTATTACTTTCTCCCGGATGATGGTGTGAGGAACACAATCAGATTTATAAAGGCTCATTGTTCAGCTTCACCCTGACACTAAGTAGGTGTTCTGAGACTACAAAATAGCATTGACAAGCACAGATCATCAGATGCAGCTGATCTCAGACAAACCACAGCTTTATTTAGGAGCAGTCATGGTAAAGCACAAATTCCTTATCCATGTGCAGGGCCAGGAGCTGAATGATTAGAAATTGCATTGGAAAGTGCCTTTAGAAAGCAACCTCCTCACAGCCTATGTAAGGCTAAGTAAGAAAAGCACAAAGCAGAGGGGAAGGTGGAGATCTGCTTCTGCAGCATGTTCACAGTGTGGGAGCATATGAACTGAGTCAAAATAATATGCAATGAATTATCAACTGTTATTATGTGAAGTGGTTGGAAATAAAACCGACATTACATAAGAAGTGATGTGATACTGCTGCAGTACTCACTCTGAAAGCAAAAAGGATTCTCAACCAATGAGATCTGGTTTGGAATTGGTGGAGTTTGTATCCCCTGAGCATCCTTTCTGGCCTAGAAGGAAATGAGCAGGTTTCCTGCTCGCTGTGTTTACAGGAAGAGCAGCTGCAGAGCTGTTCTCTCCCCCCACTCCTGTCAATACTGCCTTTCATGTTATTGGTCCTCAAGATTGCTCTCACAGTGATTCAGCCGTAAGATGTGGTTGTTGTTCTTTCCATGAGCAAATGGAGAAAACCACCAAGGTTAGCTACGTGTCTTTGTTGTGGCATTCACATTCTCTGATAAAATCCCTTCACCCAGGGTTTGTCTCCTGGGAAGCTGAGAAGCCTCAGAGAAAAGGAAAACAATTCTTATCTCATTTGCTTCTCCTGTGCTGTGCTCATGTGGAATGTGTTTGGGGATTGTTCACCCACAGGTGATTGTTCCATTGCATTCTGCTGGGAGTTGTTTTCACTCTTTGGCCAGTCAGGGCCAGGCTGTGTCAGGGCTCTGGAGAGAGTCAGGAGTTTTCATTATTATCTTTTTAGCATTCTGTAAGTATCCTTGCTGTATTCTTTAGTATAGTTTAGGATAATATTCTTTAATATAATATAGTATCATAAGGTAATAAATGAGCCTTCTGAGAACATGGAGTCAGATACATCATTCCTGCCAGGAATTCCTGCAGCCATTCCCTGCAAATCCAACACTTGGTGGTGAACTCCTTAGCAGAGGGAAGGACTCAGTGACCCCCCATGTCTGTGAGTGTGGGCTGAGTGATCCATGCCTTCCCAGGGCTTTGTTACCCTGCTGAGAATTCATTAGTAACAGATTGTGAGGTCAGACCACAGCCTCCCTTCTGGCCCAGGAGAAGTTAATTAGGGAAACACGACCACACAGTCTTGCAAAGTTTCTGGATTGTCACTCTGTGCAGGGAGGGAGGGAGGGAAGGAGGGACACTTCCCCTGTTGCCCCAGGAGGAGCAGGGGAGGTCTCAGTGTGCCTGTGTGTGCAGGTGCCATCTGCTTGTGGGCTTTTCCCCCCGTTTGGGAGCACTTGCTGTGCCAGGGGCTCTAAGCCATTCCCCCTCTGCAGAAGCAGTCAAGGTGAATTATGATGAATGATAGTTTTTTTTTTCATTTGTACAACAAATCTATTCTCCAGGGTTTTTTTGTTTCTTTCATACCAAAAGAAGGTATGATTTTGCTGATGATTTCTTCTACTGACATAACTAATTACTTAATCAAGGGCTTCTGCCTTCTGTTTAGAGATAGCTGAGATATTAAGAGATTGCATTAATTCCCTTAGAAACACAGCAAGACTTGAGAAATCCATAAAGATATATTTAGTGGCAAAAATTATTCCATGATAATTTGTCAATTACAGTGCTCTATCAGATAACAAATGCTCAAGATGAAATCTGCTCCAGCTGGGGAAGGATCCATTTTCTGTGCTTTCAGACGTGTCTGGAAAGAAAATGCCTTTACTTAACTTTTTTCTTTTTTTTTCATATTTGCTTCATTTGTAGGCTTTGGGTTGCATTTAGCATCAAGGTGGATTTGTGTAGGGGTAGCAGATAGGTGATAAGTTTTACCAGCACAGTATAGGCATAAATCAATGTTTTCTGGATCAGTAAAAGATGCCAAGGAAAATGCTTATAATTAAACCTTTCATACTGGTTCAGAAAGGGATGGAATAAATAAGGTTGTCTGGTCCAGCTGCCCCCTGAGAGCAGAACCAACTCATGTTAAGAGAATAAACAACCATATTAGAATGTAATTTATAATCTCACCAGTGTTTCATTTCCATGTTGTTCCCATGTACTTTAAATTTCTTTTTAACTGAGGAAAAATGCACATGAATTCACAGAATGACCAGGTTGGAAGAGACCTTCAAGATCATGGAGTCCAACCCAGCCCCAACACCTCAACTCACCCCTGGCACCCAGTGCCACATCCAGGCTTTGTTAAACACACCCAGGGATGGCGACTCCACCACCTCCCCAGGCAGCCATTCCAGAAATTTATCACCCTTTCCATAAAAAAAATGAAGACATTATAAATTTTTCCTGTGATTGAGATACTGGAATTTTTTTGCAGTTGTTACTGTTTTAGAGAAAAGAGCAACTTTGACAGAAGGGTATTTGCCTGTGTTCACAGCACACAGACTTAGTAGCGTTTTAGTCCTTCCTGCACCTTAGTTTTGGATGCTTCTTTTCTTGCATAACTGCACCTCTGACACCTGGACATCACTCACATCCACAGGATAATAAAGTTGTGACTGCCAGGCTGCCCTTCTCAGGGTGGGACCCACGGGGCTGTCCCCAGAGACAGAGGTGGGACCTCTCTTTTCAGGCCTGCAGAGACCAAATCCCACAAGCACCTCTGATCAATGAAGTCCTTCCTCTGCTCTATATAATTTTCCTTTGCTGTTTGTGTGCATACACAGGGTAATGTATTGTTTGGCTTTCTTACAATTTCTGTCATTTCATCATCTCTCAGTTGTTAGCAGAACAAAGTCAAATGCTTTTAGTTAAAACCTCACACTCTAGGAAAGCTTATTCAGGAAGGACTAATGAAAATTACAGCTATTTATCCACCAAAGCTATGAAATGATACATTATGACTCCCAAAGTGCTGGGTTAGTGTTCTCTGACAAACAGAACAGTTTCCCAAGTACCCTTGTGAGAGAGCCAGCATGCAAAAAGGAAGCTAATACTGAAGACCTTTTTTTTCCAACCACTTAGTTGCCAATAGAAGGAGATACAACTGAAGATTGTGTTTCTTAAATATCTGTCAGGAGTGGGGGTTAAAAGCTGGTACAGCAGGGAGTGCTTAGAGCCTATTGTGTGTGAAGTGGGAGGAGGAGAAATTCAGTTTGCACCCCCAGAAGGTTCTGGAATTGTTGCCAGGCTGAGTAAGCCAATAGACTCATGAAGTTCTTGAGGTCTTGTAATTCAGCTCTGCTGCAAATCCAGAACTGATGCATGAAGTGAGACCTCTCAGCTGTGACACCAAATTATCTGTAGAGAGCAAGGTGATGCCTTTTAGTTCATCTCACAAATTGTCTGCTTTGAGTCATCAAAATCTGAATGCTTTTACATCCCCTGGGGCTAAAATCAGTGCAGCTGAAATCAAGAAGCTCTTCCTCATTATTTTGAAATCTTAAAGATTTTAATAAATCTTCATGAGGATGTGGAGAGGAACCCCATTCTGTCTAGTCCAGTCTAGCCCCAGTCACCCTAATCCTCTCTGCTATGCAGTTGGACTCTGGCTCCTTGTCCTCAAGGCACTTCCCAACTTCCCATCATGGGATGAGACACTCAGAGCTGCAGCCAGGCAGTTAAATCAAGTGAAGTGCATGGTGCCCATTTAGACTGCAGCTTCCTGGTGATTTTTTATGTGCACAGTATGTTTTTACGAGTTGCCTCTGAGCCCAGTGCTGAACTGGCCACCTGTGCTCTCCTGAGCCATTGTCCCTGGTTTTAGGACATGTCAGTGTGCTAGTATAGCTCGTGTCATTCAGCCTGGACTTTGTTGAAAAGTTGACCATCAAAATTAGTAGAGGAGCAATCTGTGAACGAACATCATGATGATGATGATGACACCACCACTCTAACTTGTGTTTGTTACACTTTTCAACTCTAAGTTCTCTCAAAATGCCCATAAAATGCTTCAAGTCAAAGCAGCTGATGAGCTCTGACTCCTGCTCATCTTTCATTTTCTGGTCTGATTGTTTCCTGCTGCCAGCACTGCTTCCCCCTGTGGAAGTGGATTGGAAGCCTGCTGAGGTACAGAGCTTTTCTGACCATGTTTGGTGCTCCCCCTGGGTGAGTCACACTAAAAGCAATACCAAGAAACAGAGGTCTTGGGATTACAGTGCTTTAAGGAACATTAGGCAGTACCCTCCACTATCCTCTGCAGAGGATTTTCAAGCAAACTTTTCTGTGACATTAAAGGACATCAGTCCTTGTTCCCTTGCCAAGGTGGGCTTGGAGGCAGAAAGCTGCAGGTACACATTAGGAGATTTCTGACCCAGGGCTCTTTGTTCCCTCCCTGCAAAGTCCAGCAGCTGAAAATTAAAGGGAAATGGAAGTACTTGCTGCACAGGGAGAGAAATTAGCCAATTATTTAGAGATTAAATCAGTCACTTCAGATCAAGATGAGACATCCACCTGGACAATGAGCTGTGGCTGGATCACAGAAGGGTAGGTCTGATACAGAGGTGACAGGGTGCAGTTCTTTGTCTGGCATGCAGTCTATCAGAGCAGCAGCCTTTCTGACCTAAAGAAATGTTCCTTCTACTTCACCCTGTGGATCTGTGAAATATTTAACCAGATGAGGACGGCCAAAAAGCCTGGCAACAAGGTCTGTGATGAGTGAGATCTCCTTTCCCTACCCTTCCCCTGCAGGTAACTTTGGTGATTAGTGACCCTGACGAGAGGCCTGGGGTTTTTTCTTAGTAGTGAAGAAAAAAAATGGGGCATCAGTTGCTGATTATGACTGTTGTGCAGAGTTTTGAAATAAAACCAGTGGTATGTGGCTGAACCTACCTGATAAGAAGTTATTTTAGAAAAGTAATAATGTCTTCGTCACAGCAATGAGGAGATAAATTATATGTTAAATGGCAAAGCACAGCACTGCATATTTTATATTCTGTAATGACTCAGGAGTTCATCATGATAAACGTTATTAAAATGGGCATGAAAAGAATCAAATGTGAGGCTCTGCTACCTGTGCTGAGATCTCTTCCACTCACTTAATTCTTGCTGCCTTGCCTTTTGCATAGTCACTGTTCAATATCCCTTTTAAAGAATGTGAAAAGGCAGAAAAAGTAAAACCTTTTATGATGAAAGGCTGCACAGTTAACAAATGGACAAGGGGAGTTGCCTTGAAGGTTTCCCACTGCCTGTAAAAAATCTGGTTTAGGTTTTGCACAGGTGGCATTAATATTTAAATGTCAGATCTGGGCTTTGTTCCCCCCTTTAATATAAATGTCAGCAGCATTTTGTTGGGAATTCTTTTTGTTTCACCTTCCACTTTGAAAAATTCTGACTGGCTTGCTGTCTTGCCATCTACCTTTGTATATTCACAACTCTGTTGAACAAAGTTCTGCATCCGTTGTTTTTTTCCAGAAGCCATGGAATTAAAATTAATGGAATTAATTAATTAGAATTAAATGCAAGTGGTGGACTAGGCATATTCCAAACCAGAAACAGTGGGCAAATGTTGTAGTGGCAGTGATGAGGGGAATAAAATACCATTAATCCCCCCAGTCATATCCAAGGCTTCATTAGCTTCATTAGACTTGGGCCACTGGTTGATTATATGAAAAAAGAGTGTTTTCCTTGCTGGGGAGGGAAAGTAGAACCAGTGACACTCATGTCTGGAGTGGGTAATGTGTCACCATGATATTTTCTGAAAAATCCCTTTGCCAGGATTTCTTCTCCTGGGAAGCCTCAGCTTCTCCCTGTTTTGCTGCTTTGGAATGGGGTTTGGAGATTGTTTACCCAGCATGTGAATTGTTTTAATTTAATGACCAATCTTGGTCCAGCTGTGTCAAGGCTCTGAGGAGTCACAGGTTTTTTACTCATTCTTGTGAAGTCTTCTGATTTATCCTTTCTCTTCCTTTGGTATAGTTTTAGTATAGCATTCTTTCATATAATTTAATATAATATCATAAAATAATAAATCAGCCTTCTGAGAACTTGGAGTCAAATTCTCATCTCTCACCTCATCCTGGGGACCTCACAAACACCACAGGTAATGGAATACCAGGGAGAAGATAGAGTCACACCTCCTAAATACTGTCCCACTCTGCTATTGGGTCAGACATCTCTTAGAAATCTGTAGGAGATTTATGAAAAAAAAACCCTGATGGTGTCACAAGATTGGTGTTTGGTACCTGAATTATCTGTGCTTCAGATCAGTGGGCAGGGGCTGCTGAAATCCCACTGGGGGGAGGAATCCCTTCATCCATCACGAGCTCACTGCTCCTGCCCTTGTTTTCCAACACACAATTCAGGGCCCTCACACCTCCAGAGGCTTTTCTAGCAGCCATTCATCCCAAAAATCACACTGGTGGCATGGCAGCAGTGGGCTGTTGGCACTGCTGCTCTCACTGGGGCTGGAGAAAATGCCATGGAAAGTGTCCCCAGCTGCTGCCACCCTCTTTAGCACAGGCACTGGCATGGGACACCTTTGGCCTATTCAGTAATGCCTTCTTTACTCTGTTGGCCCTCCTGAGCTGGTGTTACCCCTTTCATTTATATATATCTGATACTTTAACAAATAGAATTCCCATTTTCTCCGTGGGTGTTTTTCCTTTTTTTTTTTTTCCCCATAGGTTTTTCCTTTTTTTTTTTTTTTTTGCATTTTGTGCAAATAGATTTGACTAATCTGAAATAGCAACAACTTCCTTTTTGAAGAAATCAAGTAAAAAAAGCCTGGTCTTGCCATAGAGACTATTTCTGCCCTACCCTGCTAATGCCAACTATTTAACTTCCCAAAAAACCCCTTGATGGTTCAGTGTTATTTATGTCATCCCTAAATGATACTAAAGCACCAAGTGTTCTCCTATGTCATCATTCTTTGGATAGCTGACTACTAGCACTTCCAAATGGAAATATATTTCTGTAAAACCTTTTTAAGCTGTCTGTAATGATGCATAAACTGAGATGTAATGTTTTAAGGATTTGCATGAAAACCCACTGTGCTGATGGCACATTGTCCCTGAGTTACAAGGCTTTTATAGCAGCTTTTTAGTGGATCCAGACACTTAGAGATGTTCAATTCTGCCAGAACTTTTTTGGACATGTTAAATCTCTGCTTTTTCACATGTTGTAACTCTTTAAAGGGACTGCAGAGCCTGTGTCAGGAGCAGAGCAGCCCTGGCAGGTGTCACCATGATATTTTCTGAAAAATCCTCTTTGCCCAGGATTTTCTCCTGGGAACCTGAGAAGCCTCAGAGAGGAATGAAAACAATAATTATCTGATTGCTGCTCCTGTGTTTGCTGCTTTGGAATGTGGCTTGGACATTGTTTACCAGCAGGTGAATGTTTGATTGGTTCCATGTGAATTGTTTTTAATTAATGACCAATCACAGCCAGCTGTGTCAGACTCTGAGTCAGCCACAAGTTTTTATTATTCATTCTTTTCTAGCCTTCTGATGTATCCTTTCTCTATAGTTAAGAATAGTTTAAGTATAGCATTTCTTTAATATCATATAATAATGTAATAAATCAGCCTTCTGAGAACTAGGAGTCAGATTGTCATCTCTCACCTGGTCCTGGGGACCTCACAAACACCACAGACAGTCGCCTTCCCTCTGCCACACTGGCCAAGAACCCGTGCTCAGCTCAGCACTCCTGATGCCTTTTTGGGCTACCTAAAAACAGAGGCCAGACAAAATTAAAGGAATAAAAAGCAGTTCTATTTATTGAAGGACCTTCAGGTGCATTTTGGGCAGATGAAGCCCACCAGGGGCTACACCCAAAAATGGACCATGGGTCACAGGTTTTCACACTTTTATAAGTTTGGGCCAGTTGCATATTGGGGGTTCATCCTCCAATTCCAGCTTCAGGTAATGAAGTAATTTACCCCCAGTCTGCTCCCTCCAGCTCACTTTTATTTTACATTTCTGGGGCCTGAGGCAGTGAGGTGTCCTTGATTGCCAGGCCTGGGGAGGAATTGTTGTGTCAGCCCAAAATGGGAAAGCAGCAGCTCACAGTGTGTGTGGAGTGTAGAGTTATGCACTAAAGAACTGCAGGATTATAAATACATGGAAAATATAAAAGTTAAAATCCTGAGGTATCACTCTGGTACCAAACACCTCTCTGGTACAGAAAGCTCTGCTGCTGAGGACTGGCTCAGCAAGCCAGAGAAAATGAAATCCCCTTTTTTTTCCCCCTACTGTCTCCATTAATGTTCCTTTATGAACTTCTAATGCACCTAATTTTTCAGTGTCCAACTTCAGCCCAGAAGGCTCTGTTGGCACGTCCCTCATCATCACGTTATGTTTATTGCAATTCCACCTCCTTGAAAAAACCCAGATTTTATGCTCCTTTTGGGAGATGGGAGATGAGGGCAGAGTGCCAAGGCTTGCTGAACAAGGTGTGCCTGAGGTGGCTCTGAGGCTACAGCTGCTCTGCCTCCCAAGCAGACCAATGTGGGATTTTCAGGGTCCCCCATGGCAGGAAGGAAATGATGAATCTGACTCCATGTTCTTAGGAGGCTAATTTATTATTTTGTGATCTATATTATATTAAGGAATACTAAACTAAACTATACTGAAGAACACAGAAAGGATACAGACAGAAGGTTTAATGAGATACTAATGAAAAACTCATGGCTCTCTCCAGAATCCTGACACAGCTGGACCATGATTGGTAAAAGTAAAATTGTTTTTAAGTAAAAACAATTCACATTAAACCAATCAAACAAACACCTGTTGGATAAACAGTCTCCAAACCACATTCCAAAGCAGCAAAACACAGGAGAAGCAAATGAGATAATTATTGTTTACATTTTTCTCTGAGGCTTCTCAGCTTCCCAGGAGCAAAATCCTGGTGAAGGGATTTTTCCAGAAAATATGACAGTGACAGGCCAGAGAGCATGAGCAAACTGAACTGCAACTCACACCCTCAGTGGGTAGAAATAAACATTTAAAAAGGGAAAGGAGACTTGGGCCTGGGACATGCAGCAAAGCAGAGAGACCAACAGCTCATTCTGCTGTCTTAGCTGGGTGTTCTTTGTCTTAGGAGGCCAATAAATCACCTGTGAGCTCAGGAATGTTTCCTAGGGATCAAAGCCACAAGAATTTGTAGGTAGCAAAGAAAAGGCTTCCTTTTTG